>NC_039259.1:3440757-3748257 GCF_003368295.1 Carassius auratus | reverse complement strand
ACTTCCACACAAGAACATTGTTATCACACAAGAACATTTTGATAGAAAACTATTTTTTTTTTTAAAGTAGATAAAATTAGAATAAATAAAATGGAAATGTCTACATACTACATACTATTACTACTGTAAACTTTGCAAATAGGACATCAACCCCTTCAAGTCAATGAACAATAACAAAGTGGGCTGCAATGAATGTCTGTGGAAAACAGCTTTTAGTGAAAAATTTCTATACAAGTACAGTATCACAAAAGAACATTTTTAATGATTTTAAAATAAGTTTTAAATGAACACAAAATGCAATGTAAATGCATGCACAACTAATAACTAATATCATCACGCTATAAAGGGTTGGCCTGCGCTGGGTGCGCCCCTCCCCCTATAACTGTTCTGTCTCCTGGCGGAGCTCATTTGTATGAACACGCATAGGAAAAAAGACGATAGAAAGAACGGCTCCTCTCCAGTCGCGACTCGGCTCCCATCGTTCATGTTTATGAGCCGTTCAAAAGAATCGGTTCGTTCGCGAACGTCACAACTCTAATGTACAGCTCTCTCTCCCCCTTCAATACCACGACTTAGGTGCCCTTGAGCAAGGCACCGAACCCCCAACTGCTCCCCGGGCGCCGCAGCATAAATGGCTGCCCACTGCTCCGGGTGTGTGTTCACAGTGTGTGTGTGTGTTCACTGCTGTGTGTGTGTGCACTTCGGATGGATTAAATGCAGAGCACAAATTCTGAGTATGGGTCACCATACTTGGCTGAATGTCATGTCACTTTCTCACTTTAACTTTTTCATAATAATGTTGGCAATTTTATCTAGTAGGCAGGACAAAAATGTATATTGTTGACATGGCTTTGTTAGATGTATTAGACACGACACAATTAAATGTAGTTAACGGGGCATTATTTTTTAGAGTTGGCATGGCAAAATTAGACCTAGTTAACCTGAAAATATTTTCTCTATTAGGGATGGCAAAACTTTATCTAGTAGGAATAACACATAATTTTTTAGAAGTCTTGACTAAATGAATTCAAGTTCATACGACAAGATTACAACAAATCATATCAAACAAATTAGATCTTGTTGGAACAATGTAATTCAATTTCGAGGAAAACCTTTCCTTAATTTAATTAAGGTCGTTCAACAAATTTTTTTTTGAGTGCATGTCTAAATAAACAATTCTCTAGCAGTTGTGTGTCGGGTGGCCAAACCTAGCTCCGCCCCTGCATTAATTCTGTTTAAAAAAATATATATTTTCTAATATCTTTAAGACCCTATGAAATTTGGTTCACCCTATGTTTTAGTGGATTTCATGCTTTAAATGATTTACGTTTTTTTATTTTATCTATTTTTACCTATTTAGGGTTTACACAGTTTTTATACATTTAAAAAATATTTAATATATTTTTTATATTATATTTTTTTACATTTAAACATTTAGAAATATTAAACAAATAATCCTAAAATAGTTTTTGTGGTAAGAATCTTAAAACTTTTTTTTTTTCAATTATTTTACTTCCATTAAAGATGTACAGACTCTGGAGGAGCTGAGTTTATGTGTGCTTTCTCGGCTGGAGGAAGTGGTAAAGGAAAACCATCACTGGAGGGAGATAACAGAGGCCCAAGTTCAGCTGCTCAGAGACTTTGCTTTCCAGGAGTGGCTTTGTTCTCAGAGCCTGGAGCACTACTATCACACGTGAGTTCACATACACATCATTGTCACTCAAACAACATCAACATCTGTGTATACATCAGCTTTCTAGTGGGAGAATGAGAAGAGATTGCATGACCAGCTAGATAAATTAAATAAATTAAAGTTGTTTTTTGTGTTCAAATAATTATACATGCTAAAACACAGAATTTGATAACAATAAAAGATGGTGATAAAAATAAAACTTTTCATAGGGCCCTAAACATGTAATTTTTGTTAATCTTTTATAAAATTTGTGAAAATTTTTATTTCATGAGTTTAGAATAGTTCAGTACTGTTTTTATTATATAAATAAAGCACTATTTTAGTCTTTGTTCAGAATCCATTTTAAAAACTATCAGTTAATTAATCTGTATCGGCCAGTGTGGTCCAACCTAGCTATCGTTATCGGCAAAATATCAAGGGGAGACAGGAACTAGATCAAGTGAACAAACAAGGAATGAAAACAACCTAAAAGCCCAGGTAGACTTACAAAATGATGACCCTCTTTACTATGTTAATTCTGAGAAAGTAAAGCTCCTGTAGTCATCTCTGACGTGTCTGTTTGCTTGATAAATGGCAGAGAAAGTCAGTTAGTTCAAACATTCACTCATCCATCTATCTTGTCTGTCATATAATGGCTCTTCTTTATACTGTATTTCGGCAGCTTGAAGACCCTGGGCTGCACTACCCTGGATGATCTAGCACAGTTTGACAGCCAGCTTCAGCTTTCTCTAGCAGCTTGGGGCTATTACTATGAGGATTACATCAAACTGTCCACAGGTGTGAGGGTCCTCCAGGCATCTAAGGGAAGTAGAGATCAAGAATACGAGATTCAGCTGGTACACTGCCTTGCTGAGAGGCGGCTGAATGAGAAGTGGTCTTTTGGTATGTATCCTATTGTTCAAAATTATTTGTAAAGGGGTCATCGGATGCCCATTTTTCACAAGTTGATATGTTTCTTTAGGATCTTAATGAAAAGTTTATAACATTTGGTTAAAACTTCCCAACGTTAATCTAAAACAGTGGTTCCCAACCCTGGTCCTGGACCCACCCCAACAATGCACATTTTGCATGTCTCCTTTCTCTGACACACCAATTTCAGGTCTTGGAGTCTCTACTAATGAGCTGATGATCTGAATCAGGTGTGTTTGATTAAGGAGACATGCAAAACAGGACCTGGGTTGGAAACCACTGGTCTAAGGCCGGGCATACACTATGCGATTTTAATGCGATTTTGACTCGTGCGACTCTATTTCGGGTCGGGCCGATTTTCAGCATTTTCGTGCATCATTTATCGTGCAGTGTTCGTGCAAGCCAAAGATTATCTATTATTGAACATCTCGAATGAACAAAGACTTCAAGTTCATTTGTAAAGCACATAAAGCTATTGTTTGAGTTTATAAACTTCTATTTCATGCATGATTCGTATGGGTCTGCTAACTGAATGCAAAGTGTGAGTTCTAGAAGAATGTTTGTGTCTTAATGAGCATGTATCGCTCACTAGGAGTCGCTAAATGAACAGCTGCTGTCCTTTTTTTTTTTTTTTTTTTTTTTTTTTTTCAACGGAGGATCAGTTGCCCTATTGGTTAAAATCCCCAAACGGTTTACTTAAATATTAAATTAATAAATGACATCAAAACAGGGGCATTTGCGTTATGATGTGGTGGGCTGCTGTGGGCCAGAAAGTCCAGGGCCACTTTTTGGTCCCAGTCTGCCCCTGAATGGCTCACACCTATCCAAAAAGCACAATCAGTTGTATTAATAATGTTATCCCGAGTGTGAAGTGTTACCAGAATTTGTTTTAATTAAGGTGAAAAGTAAAAGTTTTGTGTTTAATGTATTTGTGTTGATGTTGAAATGGATTTTAAAACATATCGTATCGGAAAAAGTATCGTTAGGAACCGGTATCGAAACTGAGGTATCAAAATTGGCACCGGATCGAAAGATTTTGAACAATACCCAGCCCTAGTTTTAAGGTAAAACACCGTTTTCATATTTAAAGAATTTGCCACTGATGATTAAAATGTGAGTTTTGAGCAGTGTAGAGTAGTGCTGCTTGTTTGTCGTTTCTCCAATCACAAATGCAGACACGGTTTTATGTTTTCACGGTGCGGTATGCAGCGCAACGCGTAAAAAGACTGTAGAATTCATTATAATCAGTAATTATTTCTCCGTTTCGCTGTTTGCAAGACTTCGAAGATTCTTGGCAGCCACAAAGTTTTAACGGAGTGTTTTGAGCTTTGGATGACAAGAACGCTAGCAGTGTGTTCGAGTAGGTAGTTCAAGTCATGGTGAAGACGGAAGAGCAGCGCACTAGTAAGTTCAGGCATTAGGGTTTTATCCAAGCTGATTTGGTCCATCCCACGACGTGATCTTCCAATGGGATACTGTTGCAAGGCTTAGCATGCATTCCTTAACATGACACTTCAACTTGTCACATGGGGTGATATCTTTGCAGGCTTTTGTTTAATAACTTCTATAACGTGTCGTACAACACAGACCATTCAAAATACCATCTTTTCATTCATTTCACAGTCTTGCAAAGATCAGGACCATTCGTTCAACAATAAACTTTCCATATCTTACACACATTTAATAGCGATTACGTTGAACAAATCAAACATATATAATACATAAACATTTGTTAATATAGTTAAACCTTCAGATTTTTCAGTGGTTGTCCTTTTAAGATTATTTCTTAGTTCTATTTGTAGAAAAATTCACAAGCAAGTCACAAGTCATGGGACATGCTGAATGAATCCTTTGTTGTGGTACATTAATTATTGATGATTCTTGCAGGTTTGAGTCTTGTGATCGAAGTTAATTTAATCAGCTCCTTTTTAGGAGTGAGCAGCACGGCTGACAGGAAACCGACTCAGGATGTTGATGTCACATGATTAGATCATGATTTGTTTTCTGATGAGCGGGACCGATGTCCTCTGTTGTGGAATCATGTTATCAACTGAGCATTGTTAATTTTCAGACAATCATTAATGGTGTTCAGCAAATCGTCCAAGGTGTGTTGTTTAGGATTAGTTGTATTTGGGCTTTTGATCAATCTGTTAGTGGTTTGATGAAGTGGTATGGGCGTAATCTCAATCAGGTTGATTTGATTCTCAAATTCAGGTTCTTGGTCAGTTTTATCACTTCTGAAAATGTGCAGGATGCCAGACGTGCATTTACTGAAAGACTCTTGTGTGACGTTCACTCGCTTGTGCAGGAGGAGGGCTAGTATCAAGGTCACAATATATCCTACGATAGTAGAGATGCAAAGTGCTGTGTCTGCAACAGACCAAGACCGAACAATTGGCTCACCAGTGGGTGGAAAGCGAGCTATAGCTGCTAAGGCTATATCCGCAAGAGTCAAATCAATAAGTTGCGTTCCTTCCTTCTTGATCCTTTCTTCCAATTCTGGATCAAGGATGAAGGTCTTTAGTCATTTTCCAAAAACATCTAAAGACACATCTTTTTCGCCAGCACTTGACCATCTAATACTTGCACTTACCTTTTTCTATTCTATTTTATTCTGTGCTATGCTATTCTATTCTTAAAACATAGCTAAGTGTACTGGGCTACATTAACTGGGACTTGTAAGCTGTTGTTGTTCTCTCTTTGGTCTGATTGCTTCTATTGTTCTCATTTGTAAGTTGTTTTGGATAAAAGCATTTGCTAAATGATTAAATGTGTATTTTGAACCTTGAACCACAGTTACATTTTTGAAAAACAAAATGCATAGCTGACAGCAGTGAGACACACCGTAGTAGGTGAGCTCTGGTGCAGAGCTACAGATTCACAATCACTGTAGGGGTTTTCTGGCTACAGAATCCCAAAGTAGTGTTTTGTCACTTACCTTATATGCCGTATTTTTCGGACTATAAGTCGCATCTGAGTATAAGTCGCATCAGTCCAAAAATACGTCATGATGAGGAAAAAAACATATATAAGTCGCACTGGACTGTAAGTCACATTAATTTAGAACCAAGAGAAAACATTACCGTCTACAGCCGCGAGAGGGCGCTCTATGTTTTCAGTGTAGGCTACAGGAGCAATGAGCAGCATAGAGAGCCCTCTCGCGGCTGTAGACTGTAATATTTTCTCTTGGTTCATGTCTCTTAGTTAATTTCTCTTGGTTCATGTCAAATTAATTTTGATAAATAAGTCGCACCTGAATATAAGTCGCAGGGCCAGCCAAACTATGAAAAAAAGTGCGACTTATAGTCTGGAAAATACGGTACACAGATAAGAAACAAAGAAATCTTAAAGTCAATTGTAAACATAATTTTTTTGGGGTTCTTGTAACCCAGGATCGCACCTGACTTGAGATAAACATTCTCACAGATCCTTGGGGGGGGGACCCCGTCCTCAGAAGAAAAAAATTCTACAAACGTTTTCAATTTTTCTCATTACATAGTTGACTGCACCTTTTTTTGCAGTAAAAAGTTATTTCCATATGTTCCATTTATGTGCAAAGCTATTCAAGCCTTTTGTTTGAGCCTATTCAAGTTTTTTTTTTCTTTTGTAAAATAGATGTAAATTTTTTTTGAAGAGATTATATAAAGATTATTAAAATTGGAGTTAAAAGATGAAGTGAAGTTTTTTTTTTAAGTGTTGATAACAACTCATTGCCTGCACTTTAGAAATGAACGTTTAAAAAACATTGTATGTATTTATTCCTTCAATTTCTTTAGGTTGTTTAAAAAATGTATTTCATTCAAGCTGCAAATGAGATATACAGGCATGCATGAGATTTGAGGTACACTACCATTCAAAAGTTTTTGAACCGTAAGATTTGTATTTTTTGTTTTGTTTTTAAGAATTCTCTTCTGATCGCCAAGCCTGCATTTATTTGACTTTTATATATGAATATATTTTAAAATGTAATTTATTCCTGTGATTTCAAAGCTGAATTGTTAGCATCATTACTAAAGCCACATGGTCCTTCAGAAATTAATATAATATATTTTGATTTGCTGCTCAAAAACATTTCTTCTTCTTCTTCTTATTATTATTATCATCATCATTATTATTATGTTGAAAACGGGTAGAATTTTGCAAGTAGAATATTTCAGGTTACTTTGAATATAAAGTTCATAAGAACAAAATTTATCTGAAATTTAAAACTTTTAAAACATTATAAATGCCTTTTTTGTTACTTTTACTAATTTTAAAGCATGCTTGCTAAATAAAAGTATTAATTTCTATAATATTTCAATTAAAAAAAGCTTTGATTCCAAGCTTTTTAATGTATAATGTTACAAAAGCTTCTTATTTCAGATAAATGCTGATCTTTGTATCTTTGTATTCATCAAGAAATCCTGAAAAAAATTTACTCAACTGCTTTAAATATGTATAATAATTATTATAAAATGTTTCTTTAACAGTAAATCAGCATATTAGAATGATTTCTGAAACATCATGTGACACTGAAAACTAGATTAATGATTCTGAAAATTTAGCTTTGATCATAGAAATAAATTGTTAAAATATATTGAATTTGAAATCAGTTCTTTTAAATTGTAAAATATATATATATGTATATATATATATATATATATATATATATATATATATATATATATATATATATATACATATACATACATATATATATATATATATATATATATATATATATATATATATATATATATATATATATATATATATATATATATATATATATATTTGCTGTATTTTGGATCAAATTATTTCAGGCTTGGTGAGCGAAAGATAATTCTTTAAAGCATTAAATAGCTTACTGTTCAAAAACTTTTGTCTGTTTGTGTATGTGTCCCTATTGATTACATCAACTCTTTATGATGGCTGAAAGTACTCATCTAACTTTGTTTTACTCCTGTGATTTGTTCTCAAATAAATGTCGTTTTTGTTAAAGCCTGTGTTATATTTTCTGCATGAGCAATTCAGACAAATACACAGACTGTGTTGACGGGAACTATTTGTATTTATACTACGGTAAGCGTATGGTGATGGTCTACTCCGCGACAAACATGTGAACAAACAATTACCCGAATTATTGCACATCTGGCTTTATTATTGCACAATTGGTGCTTTTGAAGCCTACTGACCTATGCATAAATGCGCCGGTCACAAAAAATTGGGAGGCACACAGATGTCGGCTCAGAGCCTCCTTGCACACTCTCCGATGAGAATTTTTACGTCATGCATACCATAGTGGACTCACGGATGCAGAAAGTGTAACACAGGCTTAAATCAGAGAGCAAAACAAAGAAAATAGGAATTGGTATTAATGATTTAATGGTGATGTGATTCATATGAATTTTGTTTTAATGTCTCACCTTTCAGCAGGAGCCCTGATATTTGGCTGTACCATTGCCCTGTGCTTTCTGATAAGGGACCTCATGTTTTACGTGATTGGTAAGTCAATCACTTGATATGATTATTTTTAAAGCTTAATTATATAGTTGTAAAATGTGATAAAATAATTATTTTGGTCATTCCACAAAATCGGTGTCTTTTGCATCCCTAAGAAATAATCAAACTTAGATTTAATATAACAATGAATACATTTGTAATTTAAAAACATAATACTATGTATTCTTTCATCAATATTACATCAAAAAAGTCAATTTAATATTATTTTAAATAATTATATTATTTAAGGAAATGATATGCCCTTGTATTACCAGGACCATACCATTAAATGACAAAGGGGTCACCCACACACAAATACATGACTTAACCTCCTAAATTAGATGAATTCACATCGCATTTAGAACATTAAAAAAATAATCAGCATTCATATTCGCTTATGCACTATAACACATCATATGAATAAACAACAACATTATTTGTCCCTGCTCATTGTTACACCTTCCATCACCAGCGTGCACTCCAGGAAAAGAAAATAATTAGGAGCTACCTGTCCTCCTTTAGTGCGCATAAAGACAACATAAGATACCTCACTTAGAGCATTCATATTTAGACAAATAAACAAAACTTACAAGAATAGATACACATTTACAAAGGAAGAAAACCAAAAGGAAAATGCATCAAATCCCAATACAACAATTAACAAACATTTAAAACGGATACATTTATCTGTGGCCTTGGTCATCACAGTCTCATTGTTAAGCAGTGTATTTGGTATAAGTATGCATTTTCTTTCTATACATTTTTTTTTAGCATTTTATTGGTGTCCCCTGATATCATGTCATCCTTGTTACCCTCATAAAAAAATAATTCAAAAATATTAAAAAATATTTTTGAGTGATTCTAAATCTTGATTATATTGCTTGGGTTATATTGCTGTGTCAATACAGTTGCTATTTTTAAAATGCTAATTTAAACCATTATTTATTAAATATATTATAATTAAAATCTACTGGTAAAAACTTTCAGTCAGTGGCATATGAACATGAGTTACATTTATTAAGTATTATTGGTATTGTTACTATAAATCTTGCGGTTAAAGACGGATAGGATGATCAGTCTCAGTAAAACAATTTTTTTCCCGCCTAACTCATCAATAAGAGCAGCAAGGAGACTGCAGAACATGACCCTAGTCTTGCAATGTTCAAGAAAGTCAAGATCTTGGTCTGGATTCAGATGTTTACAGAATGACCAAGATCTGATCATCTTCCTTACCTAATTGAACTAGGTCAGTATATTTGAAGTTCTATGAGGGGTCACCAGTGTTGAATAAATAAAACGCCATGTGGAATAGCCGATTGCTGACTGTCTTTCCTGTTATTGTTATCCTGCAGTGTTAATTTAGTCGGATGACTGACGTTATTCATTGTCGGGAGTCACGACTTCTAGGTGCATTTAAAGGGGCCGGGGGCTATGTCTGTCGTGTGTGAGCCGCTGCAAACGGCTTTTAATTTTTGGTAACGCATGAGTACTCTAACGCGTTACTTTTATGAATAGGTAACGCTGTATCATAACTGATTACTTTTAATTGATGGTAACGTTGTAACCTAACTAACTACTTTCCAAAGTAACTATACCCAACACTGGGGGTCACAGACAAACAGATGGAACACATTAACTTATTACAATACCCTTAAAACTTTAGATCTCCTAATGCGTGATTCCCAATGCACACAAACTTCCCAGAATGCTGAGTGACCTGTTTAATTAGATTTTTATTTGTGTAAAATACTTTGCATCTAAAGTGTTTATTTTACACATTTATTTTATTTCTTAAATATTAATTAAAATAAAAAAAAATATCGGACCCCCCCCCAGCTCCGGACCCTTGGAAACATCCTATCCCCCCATTCACCCCCACCCCTTAAGCCATTCCTGAACTTGAGTATCTATGGAGTGGTATTGCATCCTTCATATCTCCAAAGAGTCTTTAGTTTTATTATATTCAAAAAAGAAAGATACAGCTTTATGATTTCTCTTTGAAAACAGCCGAGCTCATGGAGGTGCACCATGGACAGAGCTAGAGAATCGTGAGCACTTGCGTGCTGATTGGCAACAACAACAACAAAAAAATTGATATAGTTTCACTTACTGCCTCTGGTTCCGAATCATGACCAGGATCTTTTATCGCTGAGACCGTTCCATCTTTAAGTATCAAGCGATGTGCAAATCCAGTGCCTAACTGGGTCTTGTTTATAAAGCATTCATCACTGAAATGACGGAAGCAAATAAACACTTGTTAAACTCCATTGCTGCACCAGAAAAACAAACCGCATCTACTGTTCACATAACGCTGGGTTCTTAGGAAGCTGTGCAAGGTTTTCTTTCCCTCACAACCAAAAACACACTCCTTTTAGAGACACATTTTTAAGCAAGTCCTTCTAGTCAATGTATGGGCATTTCTCCCAAAAGAGCCCACACACATAAGGAATTCCTCCCTTCATGATGTCATGAATCCCCATGTTTAAAAAAAAAAAAAAAAAAAAACTTTCAGAAACTTATACTACTTTTTCACCTAAATTACCCGGAACAATAAAAAAAAAATCTTCCCGTCTAGTGACGTGGGTCTACACGCGTTGCTCAATACAAAGTATGCACATTTCGGACTAGCAATTTTCTGTAGTTTGGGCTTTGCGAGTTCGACTCGTGAGTGTGATCTCCCCCAGATTGAATGACACAAGCCTGGTAATTCTGTATGTAAACCACAGATTTGAGTTTTAAACAACTAAATTCTCACCTGAAATCTTTTAAAACTAAATTTCATGAAAATTATCCAAATAAATGGTGGTTGAAATCACAATGCTGTGTGAACTCGACCAATCAGCATGTTTAGCACCCAAGTCCCACCACCGAAAGTTCTGGACCTTTAAAAAAGTACTTCCTCATGAAATGGGACTTTCTGAGGGACATTTTTTTTTAACCTTGACTTTATTTAGATCCTGGTTTCTGCAGTGGAAACACACCGAGTACCAGCCCAAAGTCATTCATGGGTCATTAATGTTAAAGTTCCAGCGGTGGAAACATGGCTTGACCTACAGGAGTGAATTACTCCTATTACTTACTGCACACTCTGTCACATGTTCAAATCTTTTTTTTTTTGGCCATGTTTAGTATAAGAATACAACTGTTTAACACTGTAAAGAATTCATTTAATGAGCCGTGAATGTAAAAAATTTAACTGATTATTTGATAATTGTAGATTATTTGCCATGTATAATTTTATTTATCAATAAAAATTAAACTTAAACTAGAGCTTAATATGTTGCAGCCTCAATTTCAGTCAATTTTATCAGCAATTAACAGTAAAATTGAATGGTATTGTGCAGCTGAATGAGTCATGTCAACACACCACTTATAAAGTCCAATCTGTCATGCCTTTGAAAAGATAGATATAACGCAGCATGCCATTGTAAACATTAGGGTGGGCAATTTGAAAAAAATCATATTGGAATACTTGTTTAAGGTGTTTAAGCTATAATAGTATTTTTTAGGGGTGCTCCGATCACGATCGGCCGATCGTTAATGAGCATCTCATCAGTAAAGCTGGTTTTCTAATCAGCGGTTAATTCCATCAGGTGCTTGATTTCACATAGAGCAGCTGTTACTACACAGAGCCGTTGTTAATAGAGAAGATGCACCAAAAAACGCTGAAAATGAAGTGGATTTGTGCATCTTCTCTATTAACAACGGCTCTGTGTAGTAAAAGCTGCTCTGTGAAATCACGCACCTGATGGTATTAACGGCTCATTAGAAAACCGGCTTTACTGACGAGATGTGGTACTGACTGCCGATCGTGATCGGAGCACCCCTAGTATTTTTCATAATATTTTTTATTAATTTTAAAATACAAAATATGCAACCATCTTCCTATGCTTATAACCAAAGTGTTTAATATCAATGAAAGAAAGGTTTCTGTTAAAATAAACTATAAAAAATTATAAAATTAAGCCATACATTTGAATATTGTAATTAATTACATTATATACATAATTAATAATTACATACATTTTTCATAAATATGTTTTAGGAAACACTCTGCTTTAAGTATAATTGGCCTTTCCTTATGTTAGTTGTGCAGTGCTCAACCATGAATAAAATTTTTTCAGCCATTGAAAATCAATATCTTTAAAATAGTCCACTAACCGTTAGTCAAACAGAAGAGGTTTGATCTACCAAAATTTTATTACTCGCAGAAAATAAATAAAAATCCAAAGTCACATGGATCGTTTACAGCTGTCAATGTGGTAATACACTAGTAGGCTACATCGGGAAGGACAAACGCTCGCCATTCGACAAACGATCATTCTACAACCTCTAATATGGCTTATTATTTGAAATATGTAAGTGGCAGCAACTTTATATGTCCACTCGATCTAATGTTAACCTGGAAAAATGTGTGCTGTTTATGTGTCTGTGGGAAGAGTGAAGAATAGCGCACTCACTGCATGGCAAATGGAGGCGCTGGCGTGCTCACTTGCTCTTAAAATGCTTCCTCATTTTTGCTCATACAGATAAGAGTAATACATCTTTCAAATCTGTAAAGACTCTACGTTTATTTGTTTGCACTCAGAATAACAACAAAACATGCTTTTGTTAAATAATGAAAGCAGTCAGAAGGTTTTTTCTAGCATCTTAGTGTTGTATATTTGAATATTTTATATATATATATATATATATATATATATATATATATATATATATATATATATATATATATATGAATATCATCAAAAAGTTGATTTCAATAATTCCTTTCAAAAAGTGAAACTTGTATATAATATTCATTCATTACACACATACTAATATATTTCAAATGTTTATTTCTTTTAATTTTGAAGATTAAAACGGACAACTATGCAAAATCCCAAATTCAGTATCTCAGAAAATTAGAATATTGTGAAAATATTCAGCTAATTAACTCAAAACACCTGCAAAGGCCTTTAAATGGTCTCTCAGTCTAGTTCTGTAGGCTACACCAGGGGTGCCCAACCCTGCTCCTGGCGATCGACTGTCCTGCAGTTTAGCTCCAATCCTAATCAAACACACCTGAAGCAACTAATTAAGGTCTTCAGGCTCACTTAAAAATTAAAGGCAGGTGTTTTTGATTGGGGTTGGAGCCAAACTTTGCAGGACAGTCGATCGCCAGGAGCAGGGTTGGGCACCCCTGGGCTACACAATCATAGGGAAGACTGTTTACTTGACAGTTGTCCAAAAGACGACCATTGACACCTTGCACAAGGAGGGCAAGACGCAAAAGGTCATTGCAAAAGAGGCTGGCTTTTCACAGGGCTCTGTGTACAAGCACCTTAATAGAGAATGATGTTGTAAAAAAAATTGTACAAGCAATAGGGATAACCACACCCTGGAGAGGATTGTGAAACAAAACCCATTCAAAAATGTGAGGGAGATTCACAAAGAGTGGACTGCAGCTGGAGTCAGTGCTTCAAGAACCACTACGCACAGACGAATGCAAGGCATGGGTTTCAGCTGACGCATTCCTTGTGTCAAGCCACTCTTGAACAACAGACAGCATCAAAAGCGTCTAAAGACAAAAAGGACTGGACTGCTGCTGAGTGGTCCAAAGTTATGTTCTCTGATGAAAGTAAATTTAGCATTTCCTTTGGAAATCAGGGTCCCAGAGTCTGGAGGAAGAGAGGAGATGCACACAATCCACGTTGCTTGAGGTCCAGTGTAACAGTTTCCACAGTCAGTGATGGTTTGGGGTGCCATGTCATCTGCTGGTGTTGGTCTACTGTGTTTTCGGTCCAAGGTCAACGCAGCTGTATACCAGGAAGATTTAGAGCACTTCATGCTTCCTGCTGCTGACCAACTATATGGAGATGCAGATTTCATTTTCAAACAGGATTGGCACCTGCACACAGTGCCAAAGCTACCAGTACTTGGTTTAAGGACCATGGTATCCCTGTTCTTAATTGGCCAGCAAACTTGCCTGACCTTAACCACATAGAATATCTATGGAGTATTGTGAAGAGGAAGATGTGATATGCCAGACCCAAGAATACAGAAGAGCTGAAGGCACTATCACAGCAACCTGGGCTCTCATAACACCTGAGCAGTGCCACAGACTGATCGACTCCATTCTACGCCGCATTGCTGCAGTAATTTAGACAAAGGGAGCCCCAACTAAGTATTGAGTGCTGTACTTGCTCATACTTTTTCGTGTTCATACTTTTCAATTGGCCAAGATTTCAAAAAATCCTTTCTTTGTATTGGTCTTAAGTAATATTCTAATTTTCAGAGATACTGAATTTGGGATTTTCCTTAGTTGTCAGTTATAATCATCAAAATTAAAAAAAAAAAAATATTTGAAATAAATCAGTCTGTGTGTAATGAATGAATAATATATTCAAGTTTCACTTTTTGAATAGAATTAGTGAAATAAACTTTATGATGATTCTAATTTTATGACCAGCACCTGTATAGTGAATAGAGTGAAATGTCCACTTTCAAATAAACCAATTCAAATGGGAAACAAATATCCTCAGATGTTATCCATATGAAACATCCACAAAGGCACATCCACCACTGTGGAGTTGACGGGCCAGTGTCACTGCCTTCATTTCTCAGAATATCTTAGCATAATGCTTATCGGCTCACTTGATATTGTTGACAAAAGCCAAAGGTATCTAATAGTTATTGGATTGTTTATACATTTTATATTCATATACACACCTTTTTGGAGTTTCAAAACCTCTGGTCATAACTATCTAAATGATAGTTTGTTTTATAATTTCATCCAATTTTCAGTTAAATAAACACTTTTGCTATGATTACTTTTGTACTAACATTTCTTTTTATGTTATTTGTTTGATTTCCTTGGGTTGTCTGGGAAAATAACTTTTTAAATTTATGTTGGCACACTTACGTTTGGGGACCAGTTCTCACTATGAGTTAATTCTTAACTATGACTTTTGCCTCAGAAAACTAATTTGTTGCTTATTAATAATTAGTAAGGTAGTTGTTGTTTAGGTTTGGGATAGGATTAAAGTGCCCCTATTATGCAATTTCCAGCATTGCCTTTCATGCAGTGTGTAATGTACCTGTATGTGAATGTAAATGATATGGAAAGTTGTAAAGGTGAAAGTGCTGGATAAATAAAGTTATTTCCCAAAATAAAGAATAGACTCTGTACAGCCTAGACGAGTAGTTAGTAATTCAAATCTCACTTCCATGATGGCTACATGTCAGGTTGTATTCATATACTGTATAAAAACATGGCTGTAGTGTCCGTGATGTCACCCATAGGTTTACGAAGAGAGTTTTTGAAACCAAAAGTGGGCGGAGCAGGCGTCACCATCTTGGCAGTGCGTCATTCTGGGTTAATCAAAAATACTCAGAGGCGGGAGCTGGTTGCTGAAGCCAGGCTCACCTAGCGGGACGGCGGTGACAGCAGTAGCAATCCATCTGTCACTCTAGTGGCCACGCCCTTAATTATGCAGAACTAAAAAAAATTCACCCCCTCACAGTTGTCATGAAGGGCAAAAATAGCTATATAGACAAAACTATTTTTTGCACCAGGCTGTAAACATGTTTTTTTGCTGTAAAGTTTGGCATTTTAACATGGGGAGTTTATGGGACTGACTCCATTTGGCAGCCAGCCTCAAGTGGCCAGTCGATGAATTACAGTTTTAGTCAATTCCTTGTTTGCTTCACAAGAGAGAGCGGGAGGTTGCCGCTCAGTTGTAACACATTTGCCTAATGCGCTCTATGTTCTACGTTGGCAGACTGCAAAAAACCTAACAGCACCCACAAAAACATCATTTTACTGATGACTGCTTCTGTAATCTCGGAGTTCCAACACAGGATGCACAAAACGCTTGCTATTGATTGTTGTTAAAGATAAATCAGTTTGCTGTTTATTTGGACCAGATGCTCCTCTGTATTACAACCTGAAAGTATGATAAATAGATGTTTATATTTTCTATAGAGCCTTCAAAATTCAGAAATACTGAAATAGGCATATGAATCTTTAAACTGTTTCCAACTAATCGTTTGAGAATCACTGAAAAATTGTGATATTAATGCATATTTTTAGAAAAAAAAAACGTGTTTTGTCCTTGCATGCTTTATTCCTATTGTAGGAGACTCCCAAAACACTATTAGGAACCTTAAAAATAATAATAGGCATAATGGGTGCACTTATAGGGACCTCTAAATTATGGTCATGAAGAATAAGGCATTAAGTGCTTTTTAAGTACCAATAAACAACCAATATTCTAGTAATATGCATGCTAAAAAAGCAACTAGTTAATTGTGAGAATTGGTCCCTAAACATGTTATATTTTACGTTGATTAATTGTCAGTATTTTAAGACTCATATACTCTCTTTAGGTGGAATAACTGTTTCCATCATCGCATTCGTCTTTACCATCAAATTTCTGTGTGAGCTTGCTGCTCGTGTGGTCAGCTTCTTACAGAATGATGACCCTGCCCGACATGGGGACCGCAGTATCTATGACTATGTACGGGGTAATTATTTGGACCCACGCTCATGCAAGGTCTCCTGGGACTGGAAAGAGCCACAGGAAGTGGGTCAAACCATGAGTTTCCGAGTGCAGGTGAACAATCAAAAGTTTTTTTTTTTTTCATGTTGTGTAGTCTGTACTGACTATGTAATTGACTAAACATTGGTGCTTCATGCAGCTCAGTTAAAATGACTACAGTTGTATGTATTAATTAGTTGTTTTTAAATCCCCCTCCCAGCTTTTTTACAAAAATGGCCAGCCTTTTCCTGCACACAGACCTGTGGGATTGAAGGTGAACATCACTCACATAGAGCTGGCTTTAGAAGTCCCTGTGACCCAGGAGGTCCTCCAGGAGCCAGAGTCTAATGTAGTCAAAGTGGCCTTCACTGTGCGTAAGGCTGGACGTTATGAAGTAGCTGTAAAACTTGGAGGCCTGAATGTGGCTTACAGCCCTTACTACAAGATATTTCAACCAGGTAACATGCAAGTACAGATTCCTAATTCTTACTTTTCTAATACTCTCTGTGTTTGGCAAAAAAAAGTCTAGCTGTGCTTAAAGGGTACATGTGTGTACCCTTTAAGCACACCTCTGTTCCCAATGAGCTCACATAATGTGACAAACATGAATTAAGTGCATGTGCGGAAGTTGAATAGGCAAATATAGCCAAGTCAAAAGAGCTCTCACAAAAGTTGAAGCTATAGAGAACATGCATTACTACATTAGAAAGTCTGTGGTTGCAAGACAATTTCCAAAGCACTTAAAGTTCCTTGAGACAGCTGACAGCCTTGTTCATAAGTTTAAAATATGTTGAACCAGAAAAGCTTTGAGGGTGTTGAAGAATAGCACAAAATCATCAAGGATAATAAAATGTATGATTCGAGCAAGGGAGTAAAACCCCTTATTTTACTGTCAAAAACTTGATTAAAAATTTAAAAATTAAAGCAAGATAATTTGATGAAAGGAGGCAAAAACATTTCAGTTCAATTTCTAAATATGAAAAACAGAAAAACTGTTTTTTTACATAGTAATTAGTAGCTAGAAATAAATCATTATTATATCATTATTTTGAAACATTCTGCTTTCCCAACAACTTGATATTCAAATGAGTTCAAATATGTATGTATGCTTGCAGTGTCTTAAAAACAGGCTTGCTCTACAGTATAGAAAGTCTTTAAAAAGGGCAACAAAAAGAACCAGCATATCCTTTGCCAGTTTTCCTTTTTATTTTTATTTTTTTTTTGTTATTTACCAGATAATTATTTTATATATGTTGTTACATTTAATCTTACATTAAGCTGTGCATTTAGAAAAAAAAAATTTTGTAGTAAATGAAAAGATGCTGATGACAAATGACATGAATTGCATGTTTTGCAGGTACAGTGGTGCCATCCAAAACAAAGATAGCGTATCACTTCTCAACACTGGTTCTGACTTATGGCCAGCAGCACACGCTGCAGATAGAACCACGGGATGAATATGGCAACCCCACCAGTAACTCTGTCTCACTTGTGGATGAGGTCAATTACAGCATGAATGTCCACCCAGTAAGTACACTTACTACATACCCAGAGTTTTTTTTTTTATTAAAACTTTCAAAGTTTGGATATATGTATTAGCATAAATTCTGTTATCATAAAAAGAGTTTCAGATTCAGCAGAATTTGGTGAATTTCCATTCATATATCTCTCTTTCTTACTGTTCCTACAGTTGGGCACAGTGGATGAGGAGAGCTCAGATGATTGCTACAGCACATCGGTATCATCAAACAAGCCACAGTGCCAAGTTCTGATGAGGCTTACCTTCAGGAAAAAAGGCTGCTTCAGGGCATGTATCTCATACAGGGACCAGCCCCTTAGCAATGGGGAGTTTGACATCATTGTACTCAGCGGTGAGTTAATCTTAGCATTAGCTTGTTGTTGAAACTTTTTAGCAAAATGGGTCCAATGTTAAAAAAAATAATTTGCTTAAATTTTCCATTACATTAAATTTAAATTTTAAATCACAATTTTTCAAAGACCTGCAACATAAATTGGTGAAACTAAATGTAAAACAAGTGACAAAAACAAATGCTAGTGCATACAAAAAAATAACTATTGAACATACATTCTCCTCAGAAAAGTCTTAATATTTATTTCATCACTATATAGTATTGAATGAATATCTATTGCCAGTGCTAAAATTTATTGCTCAGAATGGACATATTCAGATTAGGCTCACAAGTTTTTTTTATGAAACTTTTGCATAAAACGTGAATACCTAATATTAAACCTGACTGATACAAGGTTTTGGCCCAGTCTGTTTCAGTATTGTTCAATGAGGGAAATGAGAAGTCATGGAGTTTTAGTGATCAAAGTGTAGAAACTCTGTTGTTCTCTCCAATGTAACTGTAAGGGTAACAAGGACAGAACACAGCAGTACACAACATGGAATACATAACATCCAGAAGAGTGGAAGCATGTTGATGTAACCTTTTTCTCAATTTCTTTTCACCATTATGCACTCACACAGAAAATGAGAAGAACTGTGTGGAGAAAAATGTATCTACCCCAGGCATAAGCATCTACTTTGAGGCCTACCTCTACAGCATGGGCACTTACAGTAGTTGTCCTTGGCAGTTTCTAGCTTCCTCCCAGCTTGCCCTGCAGAGACGGCCCTCCATGGGTGATGATGAGGAGGAACATGACTCCCCTGTAGAGGGGCAGTCAGAGAAGGTCAAGAAACCAAAAAAGGTTTATTGCTATATCTCACCAAAGGTAAAAATAGATTTTTAAATGGGTTAATGCTACATGTGTGTGGTTAATTTCTTTGTTAATATTGGTTCTTTGTTAATTTAAATACTGACTTAATGTGTTACAGCAATTTTCTGTGAAGGAGTTTTACCTGAAAATTATTCCTTGGCGCCTTTTCACTTTCCGTGTGTGTCCTGGAACTAAGGTTATCTTTTTTTTTCAGACTTCCTTATTTTCTGAATCATTTGATCAAACTTTGCTGACTGCAAAGGCTGTCATTTTATTCAAGAATATATATTTTTTTATTTTTGTTTTAATTCTGGCAGTTCACTTACCATGGACCAGACCCTGTCCATAAATACCTAACACTGGTAGTAGATGATGGGATTCAGCCTCCTGTAGAGCTCAGCTGTAAGGACAGAAATATCATGGCTGCGACTTTTATCCGCTTTCTCCACAAGAATATTGGTTAGTGTGACTGGCAGTGTGCTGTAAATACAATCAAATGTAAATATATTGTTTTGTTTGATTTGTGTTGTGTTTTTATTTTGTGTGTATCTGTGTGTTTGCATCTTCTAGGTGGATCAGAAACTTTTCAGGATAAAGTTAACTTTTTTCAGCGGGAGCTGAGACACATTCACACCAAGAGACCTCGCACTAAAACCTGCCTGAAAATCAGCCGTCACTCACTCCTTGAATCGGTGAGCAAATATGGCAGATCATTCCTTGTGGGCCATACAGAACAGTACAGAAAGATGGAAAAAGTCTCTCGGTAGTCACATAAACCTGCAGTATTTATTTTAAAGTGACACTTTTCCTCACCTTTTTCAGTCTCTGAAGGCCACACGGAACTTTTCTGTGTCGGAGTGGAGTAAGAACTTTGAAGTTGTGTTCCAGGACGAGGAAGGTTTGTTAACCGATCGATGCTATTAGCTTTACTAACTATTCCTGCGCATTTCACAAAACCTGTCAAGAGCATCATGAATTACATAAAATTTAATTACATAAATAAAATAAAAAAAAAAAAAATAAAAAAAAAAAAAATAATAATTTTTTTATCATTAAGATTTGTTTTTATTGTGACATGATTTGTATTTTTTTTTTTTTTTTTTTTTTTGACCATTGATAAACCCATAATCATATTTAAAGGTTGATTTGTTCTATGTGTTTGGGTGTGTTTATTAGCTCTGGACTGGGGTGGGCCACGACGTGAGTGGTTTGAGCTTATCTGTAAGGCTCTGTTTGATACAAATAACCAGCTTTTCACACGCTTTAGTGACAACAACCAAGGTTTGGTAAGTCATAGATGTACAAAACAGCTTTTTAAGCTGCTTGTTATTGCAAACTTGTATTTCTTATTGTATTTTTTTAATATATTGTTGTAATTATAAACACTGGTTTGTAGCGCAAATTGTTTTATTATTGTATTTACTGCATTTTGTAATATTTCTAGTTATTTACTTAAGGCAACTAATTAATTGGAAGTTTTGCACATTCACAGGAAATATGTTATTATAATGTTGCAAAGTAAGGTGGATAAAGAGTTCTGGACAATTGTCTGTGTATATTACACTGGGATATGAGAAAGTATTTTAAAGGGGATAAAATTACAAACATCACCTTTAAATGAACTATTGTGTTATACTTGTTTATTTTTTTAATGTTGATGTTGGTTAAGAGTTGAAATAGAATGAGCTGTTCTATGTTTTTTGGGCAGGTCCACCCAAACGCTGATCGCCCCCCTCACCTGAGGATGAAAATGTATGAGTTTGCAGGTCGAGTGGTGGGGAAATGTCTGTATGAATCAGCTTTAGGTGGGTCCTACAAGCAGCTGGTACGAGCCCGATTCACCCGCTCCTTCTTGGCTCAGATAATTGGATTACGAATGAACTATAAGGTGACAACTGATTCATTTCCTGCTAATAAATATACATTTTAACCTGTGCTGATATAGTTTATGACTCTTTTACAAATGAGTACTCATTTTATGAGTAGTCATATCTCTTCTCTTTGGGTGCAAATTTTGCAATCATACCAGTAAACGTCTGGTATGGTACTGTAAACTTTTCATACCAATTATATTTGACCATGGACCACAAAATCAGGGTGTATTTTTACTGGGGTATATTTTTAGATATAGCCAAAAAAACATTGAATGGGTCAAAATTATTGATTTTTCTTTTATATCAAAAATCATTAGGATATCGAGTGAAGATCATGTTCCATGAAGATTTCTTTTTTAATTTCCCACCATAAATATATCAACACTTAATTTTTGATTAGTAATATGCATTGCTAAGAACTTCATTTGGACAACTTTAAAGGCGATTTTCTCAGTGTTTTGATTTTTTTTGCCCCCTCAGATTCCAGATTTTCAAAGTTGTATCTCGGCCAAATATTGTATTATCTTAACAAACCATACATAAATGGAGAGCCTATTTATTCAATTTTCAGATGATGTATAAATCTCAATTTAGACACTTAAGTGTTTTGGGGTCTAGGGTCACATATGACAATCAAAATTCCTTTTTTGGCTGAAATCTGAGGTTTATCTAAACTTAGTAAGTATATAGTTATATTTCTAATATCAGAGCCCGTCAAATTTTTTTCAGCACAGAGTTTGCGAGTGTGCAAAAACTCTTACTTTCCTTGAATGAAATTGTGCGTTTAATTTTTTTTTTTTTGTTATCTATTTGCTTTGGCAGTACTTTGAAACTGATGATGAGGAATTTTACAAAACCAAGGTGTGCTTTATTCTTAACAACGATGTCAGTGAAATGGACCTGCTGTTTGCTGAAGAAAAATATAGCAAGTCAGGACACCTGGAAAAGGTATTCATCATAATTCAATGAAAAACAAACAAAAAATGAAATCTGTTCATTTTAATCTTGATTCCAATACGATCATACAGTTAAGTGCCTGTGTGTGTGTTAAAGTGATCTTAAAGTGATAGTTCACTTTCAAATTAAATTTTGGTTTGTTTTAGCTTACCTCAAGGACATCCAAGGTTCCTTGTAGGTTCCTTTGTTTCCGCAGTATTTCCCATTTTGATATTTTTAGATCTAACCATTTTTGTCTGTGACTCATATAATGGAGGTCTATGGTCACCACCTCAAAGAGCATGCACAGAGGAGTCCAAATGAAACAATTCCCCATCGTAAGTACACATTGATGACCAAAGACACGAAAACGAGCGGTTTGTGTAAGAAAATGAATAGTATTTATATTGTTTTTACTTCTTGTACACAAACATGTCCAACTCATCTGAGGGCATGCGTGCTTCCTGATGTGACGTGTGCAAGCAACCTGGCTTAGTCTGCGCAAGGGCGGAAAGCACCGGAAATGATCTCTCGAGCATGAACGTCACTCATTGTTTACGGTTTACCACACGATACGCCACCAATCTGCACTGTCTGAAAAATAATGCAGTAATTGTAATTAATTAATTTGTTTATAATGCACCCTATAATCGTTGCGATTATAATACAAATAAATCACATTACTCTATTGACATCGTGCCATTGGGTCTCTCTGGCATTGGACGTCGCCTCCAGTTTATACGTGGCAAACTAAAAACAATGTGCAAAACGATGCATCTCAACAGCGGAGAAAACTCAGGATCTTCAGTCAGGCAGATGTGTGATGCGATACTGTCAATTAGGGATGTAGCTATTGAATATTTTAGTAATCGAGTAAATGGTAAAAAAAAATGGACTGCATTTATATAGCGCTTTCAACAGACCACATGGCCATCCAAAGCACTTTACAATTTGCCTCACATTCACCCATTCACACACTCATTCATACTCCGACTGCGGTGTCAGCCATTCAAGGCGCCATCCAGCTCGTATGGAGCAGCTGGGATTAGGTGTCTTGTTCAAGGACACCTCGACACTTGGTCAGGTGGAGCCGGGGATCGAACCACCAACCTTCCGGCTTGTAGACAACCTACATGAACCACTGAGCCACTGCCTCCAAAAATTCTAATTAAAATTCCATCGATTAATCGAGTAGTCTGATAAAATGTGTTTTTGCTTAATTAAAGTGCAATATTAATTATGCAAGAGAAAATAAGACTCCTAGGTCTCTTAAAATGAACAACTAAATTTCCTCTTTTAGAAAAAAAATATTTTTCTTTTTTAAATGCATAGAATGCAATGCACACATCAAAAATAAACATTTAATTATTACCCATTGTTTCTCTGTCTGTACTTGTACTGTGAACAATGACAATAAAGTTGACAGATGAATTAAGTGCATTTTAGTGCCATTCAGTTGGGGTTGTAAATAAAGCATTTTCTGAGATGCACATTAAACACATAAAACATTCATTTAATTTTTGGTAAACAAAGGGGATTTACCGTATTTTTCGGACTATAAGTCGCACCTGAGTAGAAGTCGCATCAGTCCAAAAATACGTCATGATGAGGAAAAAAACTTATATAAGTCGCACTGGTCTGGACTATAAGTCACATTTATTTAGAACCAAGAACCAGGAGAAAACATTACTGTCTCCAGCCGCGAGAGGGCGCTCTATGTCTTCAGTGTAGACTACAGGAGCACTGAGCAGCATAGAGTGCCCTCTCGCGGCTGTAGACGGTAATGTTTTCTCTTGGTTCATGTCTCTTATTTCATTTCTCTCGGTTCATGTCAAATTAATTTTGATAAATAATTCGCACCTGACTATAAGTCGCAGGACCAGCCAAAATTGAAAAAAAGTGTGACTTATAGTCCGGAAAATACAGTACTATAAAAAAAAAAATAGAACATGGCAGAAAAGATGTTTGATTAAACCTTAAAAAAAAGATTTTTTTCTTTTTAGTAGTAGGCTATGAACATTCTGCTGAACTATAGTCTTTAACACAGAACATGAAGGATTCATATTTAAACCGACTGTTCCAGCTTAATATTTACAGATATAAGTCCATATCGTGATTTGATGTAAGTGCAATGACCTATTTTTGATTAATTCATTCAAAATTTGGCAAATTCCATCTCATTCCGCGTTAAACTGTAAATTCCATTTTTATGACTGGGTTCCTCGATTCCCTCCGCGTTTTCTGCATCGCAGAAATCATAGGGCCCTAGTTGTGGTATGCCAGCTCTATCTTGCAATGGACATACGCCATGACGTTCTCTTTACGTTTGCCCGGGCCCTCAAATCAAAACTGCTGACTCCTTGCAGTATGCAATTTCCTATGGCGATTTCAGACTCAGCGCTTGTGTCTCCTTCCGCTTTGGGGGGGACGTAAACTATTTGTGTCACATAAAAAAAATTAATTGCGAAGAACCTGATGTGAGATTTTAAATAAATTAAAAGAGGCTTCGAAGCAGAGGAATTTGCCTCCATCATTTTTTGTAATCGAGTTACTCGAGGAAATCGTTTCAGCCATACTATCAATGTCCTCATCGTCGTCTTGTAGTTGTGGCATTGCTATGTTCCATTTGTGACAACATATGCTCTCCACTTCTGTTGGCATCTCACAACACTTGCTACTAAAACACCACCAATTTTGAAGAGATCTCGGTCTCTCTGAGGCTTGAAGACGTGCTGCTGCAGCGGATCGCTCCTGAGTACTTGATCTGTGTATTCTGGTTCAAATAAATATGGTTGTGAAAAAAAATTAAACGTTGTCTGTTGATATATTGAAATCGTCTTCCATTGAAATTTCCTGTATGTCTAAATATGTTTAGATCTTCACAGTGAAAGGTAACACTTCCGAAATCTCTGTGTAAACCAAAGACAGTAAGTGTAAACAATGAGTGACGTTCAATCGCGAGAGATCACTTCTGGTGCTTTCCGCGCTTGCACAGACTAAAGCCAGAGCGCGCGCACGTCACATCGGGAAGCACTCGCGCCCTCAGATCAGTTGAATGTGGTTGTGTACAAGAGGTAAAAACAATATAAATACTGTTCGTTTTCTTACACAAACCGCTCGTTTTGTGTCTTAGGTCATCAATGTGTACTTTATGATGGGGAATTGTTTAAGTTGGACTCCTCTGTGCATGCTCTTTGAAGTGGTGACCATAGACCTCGATTATAGGAGTCACAGATAAGTACGGTTTGACCTAAACATATCAAATTGGGAAATACTGCGGAAACAAAGAAACCTACATCTTGGATGCCATTGAGGTAAGCTAAAACTTATCAACATTTAATTTGAAAGTGAACCATCCCATTAAGGCAGGGGTCTCCAATCCTGTTCCTGAAAGGCCTACATCCTGCAGAGTGTAGCTTCAGCTGGCTCCAACACACCTGCCTGGAAATTTCTAGTGGATCTAAAGACCTTGATTAGCTGGTCCAGGTGTTTTTAATTAGGGTTGGCGCTACATCTCTAAAAATGCCTCAATTCGCAAATTTTTTTACACTCGCTTGAGGTGGTTTTTGACTTGTGTGAGAAGGGGTTATTGCAAATAATGGGAGATGGAAATGCATTTTACAAATAAATTCCTCCAAGCGCATTAAAAAAGTCATGTGACTTTGCTTTATGGGACAGTAAATCCCAAATAACCAGAGGACCAATTTCTTATCACAGCATATGAAATGTTGCTATATGGTCATTCGGAAATGCCAGAGCAAAATCTGTCATCAAAGTATTTCTGTATAATTGCCTCTTATTACTGTTAAAGACTGTGTTCCCAAACAGTAGCATCGACCTCCGAAAACATTAACTGCATTCATTGTGCTTCGTCTGCGTGTTCTGAGGTGCAAGTAATTTATTATATTCAGTAGCTTCTCCTACTTTTCTTAGTGATGTATAGTGCCAGTTTATCAGAAAGTGTCTTTTTTTCCCCTCTTTGACTCGATGGATGGAAACGGTGCTTGTTCGCAAATGTTTTGTGCAATATTCCAATTTTGAGTTAAATTCTGAACTTCGGATGGAAACCTGGCTAGTGGCTTCCAGAAGCAGGTTTAGATACCCCTGCCTGAAGGTTTATTTGAAGGTACAGGTGAATTTTTGTTGTACGCTTTCACTTATAGTAATAATATTGCAGGTAGTGGAATTGATATCTGGTGGTGCTCAAATTGCTGTGACAAATGAGAATAAAATTCACTACTTAAACCTGTTGGCCCAGTACAGACTAGCCAGTCAGGTGCGAGATGAAGTAGAACACTTCCTTAAAGGTAAGAGCCCAAGTTTCTGTCTCTTTATTTAAACCTTTGTACAAAACCTCTTTAACTGAATTGCCTCTTCTGTTCAGGTTTGAATGAACTGGTCCCTGAAAACCTTCTGGCCATATTTGATGAGAATGAATTGGAGGTGAGAAATTTACATTAAACTGTAAATATACAGCAAATTAGAATAATTGAAAATCATTCAGTAATGGAAGTGTATTAACCCTTTGAAGTAGATTAACACGTATACGTGTTATGAGGCATTTTCTCTTGATTACCCCGAAAAGAACTTAAATTACACTTTCAGTTTTGATCGTACAGATAAGAGCAATACATCAATCGAATCTGTAAAGGGTCTCCTTTTTTTGTATACAGACATAATAACAACAAATCTTTGTGCATTTATAAAATAAAGATAACAAACAAGGTGTGCTGTCTGCAGCCTTTGTCTGCGGTGATCTTCATTTACAAACAGGTCATTAAAATGAACTGTAACTCAGTGAATTCTCAATGAATAGACCTGAGAGATATCTATAGAAAGCTTGACATATCTACTTTTAAACTAAACAAGTGCTGCCGAAAAAAAAATATTCTGTAATAAAGTAATCCATATGAAAACAACGCAATGTCCGTTTTTCACGTCTCCCGTCATTATCTTCGAATGCGACCACGCCCCCGCGCTGAACGTGCTATTCAGATTCTAATGTTTCACTGAAGCGCTCGGCTTGAATACGCCCATACAACAGAAAACAATGCAGCGAGACTGTTCTTCAAATTTTTTTATTTTACGGTTTACACAAGAAAACATTTGTTCATTAATAAATAATTAAAATGTCTCCTTTTTCTCAATTATTGGGCTACTTCTGCCTGTGCTTTGTGGCATACTTAATGCATGTGCTTGAACGCGGAATATATTAAGGCTCATTATGGATTATAGATGTAAATTTAATATAAACCTGTGATTAGTTGAATAATGACAAATGAACGACTAGTAACTAGAAAAAAATTTCATGGGGGCAGACCTATTAAATACCCTCAAGACATCTCTGTTAAAGTTTTAAATCATTTTATATGCGTTTGCATAAATTCTCCTTTCAGAACGGTCCATTTATTTTTTCCTCTGAAACACAAAAAAGAAAATGTAAATAAAATTTATATTTTTTGTTTTGCGAATGGCCAACCCTTCTGTTCAGATATCGTTGCTTCTGGTTTGTGCATTGTAAATCACAGAAATTCTACAAATATTGTTTTGTGTCACGTCTGTAATGCATGTATATTTCCCAAATCTAAAATAGCCTATAAAACATGTTAATAGACGGATACTTTGCTGATGTCTGGACTGTGTTTGCGATTTTGAAAAACATGAATAGATGGTTCAATATATTGGTAATGAATAGGCTACAATCTGTGAGAATTTATATTTCATACATTCAACAAATAAGGTTAATGCAACAGTTTGTATTTGTTTTAAAAAGTTATAATAACTAATAAACTTTATTGCGCTATACAGTAGTCAACATTTGAAATGGATCAAACCTTTCTTTAAAGTTGTCCTAAAACATGTTCTGCAAGTTTGAAACCCTCTTAAGACACTATCCATATGAAAGAGCAAGAAATTCACACATTTATATCAACCCCCACAAGCTATACAGATCTGCCCCCCAAAAACCCAACCCTGAACTGAATTCAGTCTGTTTTTTGGCTGCAAGGAACAATGTTTTTTCATGTTACTGGGTTGAAATATGCCTGCACTCACAGCAGCCATAGCTACTCTTTTTATTCATTATTTTCTCGCAGGCCATATTATTATTTTCACTAGGCCAAAATAATAGAAAATTATAAATTGATAATGAATCATTATTTTTGCAAAAATCATTGTTATTTGTGAACTTAGGCGTTTGAGGAAGGCTTTAAGACCAAGCGGACTCGTCCGCCAGCTGCTCGCGCTTAACAGAGCGGGGACTCTGCTAACTGACCCAGCTTAACCGTCCGTGGTTTGACTTTACAAAATCAGTATGAGGTGAATGCAACTCATTGATCATGAGCCCAACATTTAGCAAGGCAGGAAAACATTCAGCCTACCCGAAGGAAGATGTATTTCATTGTAAGTTAATGCTGTTAAATAGAGAGAGTAGGCTATTCTTAAACGTGGAGCTCATTATATTGAAGTACAAATCCAAACACCAGAAGCAACCTACAATCTATGAGTGTTCTTTCATTTAAAAGTATGTTTTTTGTTTATTCACAGGCAATATGGTTGAAATAATATTTAAGTTGAAAACTTTAAGTGCTATTGTTTAAAAAAAAAAAAGATTTATTGACTAAAGTTTCATAGACCTTCAGTTGTTATGCTTTAAAATTCCATGCCATTTGTAATTTGAAAGTATTTTCCCTCCTAAATTACCACCCCAATTCTATAATGGTAAACTTTACTCATACTGATGGCATTTTATGACATTATTTATTTTTATTATTTAGAATAATTGTAGCTTACATACATGGGTGAATCAAATATGATAACTTTTTAACTGCAGGCAGATATAGGCCTGTATTATTGTACATTACAAATATTTGGATCGTCCCTTATTATTTCTATTATTTTATTAAATAATAAATACTTATTTTCTTCAAAAATAAATATTATAAATAAAGAATGGGTGCTTAGTTTCAGAAAACAAATACAGCTCATAAAAAATGATATGTTGAAAAAGTCATGCTAACATAGGCTATTATTAATTCATAGAAATTATTTTAGCAATTAAAACCTTTTTTTAATACTAAATTCAACTTGAATTTCAATACTATTAAACTGACTTTAAAATCTTTAGGAGTTAAAACGGTAAAATGTCACCGTGCATGTTAAATAGTCTAAATTAAATTCTGTCTTGTATAGTATCCGAAGAACTTGATTGCATATTAACTATATATATATATATATATATATATATATATATATATATATATATATATATATATATATATATATATATATATATATATATATATATTATATATATATTATATATTATTATTATTATTATTATTATTTTTTATTATTATTTTTTTTGATCAATTCCTGTATAAAATGTGACCGCAACCTTTATATCAAACATTTTTAAATCGTCCACAGCTGAGCAACGTGGGAGGCAGGTTGAGCGTGCGAAGTGAAGTCCTTTTCAGATGCAATGGGAAAAAAAGCTGGATAAAAACATAGAAACTTGTAAATAGTTAACAACATTGCCTAGATTAGGCCCATACTCTGTTCCTAAGTATATAATGTAAATTGGTTAACCCACAATAACAAATTTTAACCGATTAATTTACTATTTTCAGTTGCTACATGTTTTTTAAACATGCTAAACAATAAATTACGTTTGTGAGAGTAGCATTTTAATTACATTCTGAAATAATAACGGCAGGCCTAATAATGTTATAGGCTAATATACCAACAGGATATATTTTGATCCCTTCACTTTAAAACAAATCCTTTAAATGTAACAAATTTATCAGAACAGAACAAGAATTATAAATTTATAATTCTAATGGATAAATATAATTGCAGTATATAAAAAAATAATTTAAAGCGAAACATAAGGTTGGGCTCTCTCATTCAGGACGAATCCAAACGTTTCCATATTCGTGATGTTTCCCATTCGAAGCTTAACTATTTTTATTTTTTTTTAAGAGTTAATAAGAATTATTTGTTAATAGTGGACCGTTCTCGTTTCGTTCTGCATATGGAACCTGAAGAATTTATTTATTCATTAATTTATTTTTAAACCAAGAATGAACCGAATGAAAACATATAGCTTTCAATCCGTGTGTGTGTGTATGTATACATATATACTTAGGAACAGAGTATGGGCCTAATCTAGGCAATGTTGTTAACTATTTATAAGTTTCGTGGATGTTTTTATCCAGCTTTTTTTCTTTTTTTCTTTTTTTCCATTGCATCTGAAAATGACTTTGTGCATGCAGTAAGAGCCCTTGTGTAAAGGTCTTTCTTTAAATTTTTTATGGCTAGACTGTAGCCTAAGACTATCCCACATTTTGAAATTAACTCACTGTAAATATTCTAATGGTTTTTAAGGATGTTACAATGTTAAATTATAATGTTATTGTTGTTTTACTTCATCCTTGCATCTCCATTTACAAACCAAAATTGTACAATTACATTCAGTTTGCAATACATCCCTTTGCGCCACCTGGCGGTAGTTTCGTGAATGATTTTAACACGTGACTGACTTGCAGTTAACGCAGCAGTGGTATTACCCATTTTGGTTGTCTACCTGCTGTACACATATAAATATATATATTGTCTGTTTTGCTCAACTTTGCCAACCACAAGATAGACAAAGCAAAACTGTTCACTTCCGAGCAACCCACAGTGGCATTTCATTTCTTAATCCACGTTTTGAACGAATTTGGTGAACCATTTGACGCGCTGAACCATTGGCCTATGCATTGACTTTAAAGTGGTGCTGCACAGACCAATCGGTACCAATCAAAGTACCGCAAGGGTGATTCAAAAGCACAAGGAGTCGTGTGCTCTCTAAGCTCTTGCGGTACTTCGATGTCACACACTGATCGGACTGATGGTTATGACCAGTTTCAAGTCGAACAAGCCTAATGATTCAATGAAACATTCATAAAGAACCACTTCACTCCTGAATGAATCAGCCATTTGAACGAATCAAATGAATTAATAAATGACTCAATGACTTAATCATGACCAATGATTCGGCAAAGTGTAGGCTGTAGTAACTAATGGTAATGATAGTAACTTGCGATTGAGTGGGTGAACCACTGATGCTAATGTGCTTTAGTTGTTAGTATAGTGTAAGGGGAGGGAGCCATGGAACCATGCTCAGTGGCTCCAGTGCTTCATCAAAAAAAGGCCAACGTTCAGGCCACCTAAAAAAAATCCTGAACACAAAAATGGTGAAAAACTTTTAATGGTCTAACTCCACAATTCAGTACTACATAGTTCTCAGTCTTTCTAACATGTTTTCAGCAATACATATACAGTGGGTTTAGAAACAAATCTCTTAAATGCCTTTTACATGCACTTTAAGTGATTACTGTTTTGTCTTGTTTGCAGTTGTTGATGTGTGGTACAGGAGATATTAACGTGCAGGACTTTAAAGCTCATGCTGTAATTGTTGGAGGGTCGTGGCACTTCAGAGAAAAGGTAGGTGACTTAATGTTAAATGTATTTAATCTTTTTTTAACGTTATCAACATAGGTTTGTAGAGAAACATGGCATTACCTAATATCTTAATGACAGGAAGCATTGAATTAGGGTTCCCACTCGTTTTGAAAAACTTGACTGACAAACTGACAAATTTTCCAGTCCTGGAAAACACGTAGAAATGAGAGAAAGAGAGAAAGCAATTATTTTGAATTTACCAGTTTACCACTTGTCCACAACAATGAATGTTTATAATGGAAAATTTTGCATTCAGGGATGCTTTGTTTTGACAGTGTGAGTATTGTTGTGCTTCCCAATGTTCTGTCCACTGGTCAGATTTAAATGGTAAGTTCACCCAAAAATGAAAATTATCCTGTGATGTACTCATCCTCAAGGCTTCCTAGGTATATATAACTTTCTTCTTTCAGATGAATCCAGTCTGAGTTATATTAAAAATTGTCCTTGCCCCTCCAATTGTAACAATGGAGATGAGTTTGATTTAGTTTTTTAAGTGAAAGTGAAAGTGACATACAGGTGACCCATACTCAGAATTCATGCTCTGCATTTAACCCATCCAAAGTGCACACACAGCAGTGAACACACACACACACACACACACACACACACACACACACAGTGAGTAGTAAATAGTACAATTGTATAATAGACCTAGTGTAAGTCGTATAATATCACATAATATAATATCCCGAAGAACTTTCTTTAGCCTTCCTTGAGGTTTGTGTTGTCCTGTGTTTCTATTGGCTTAAATGGGCAAAACATAAATAAGCCACGATTATATGATAAGCATTCTAATCATCTGCTCTTCAGAGATGAGTCTGTGATTCTGACAGTCTGATCTGTCCTGTCAGTCCTCTGGCTCACAGCATTGCACGGAAGACTATCTTAGATTAGCTCATAAGATATCTGTAAAATAAGCTCAGACTTCATAAGAATCATATAAACTTTATATTATTAATTATAAATTCTATTTACATTTAGTCTGACTTTGGTGGATAACTGATCTCAACATTATGTTATAATGACAAAATAAAACTAAAAACAACTATTCAGGTGAAAGGTAATTTCCCGAGAAATAATTCAAATTTTACGATTTATAACAACCTCAAAATTGTAACACTCAGGGAATCAGGGATCTTTTCTTCAGTCCACATATGAGAGTTATGACAAGTTGCTTGGACCAATACTGTGTGTGTGTGTGTGTTCAGCATTCAGCACTCTATCAGTTGTTGCAAATAAATATTCATATTATTTTATTGAAATATTGTCTGATTGTTTTATTTACTATTAAACTTTTTCAAACTAAACTTGATTACCATCTTAAATCATATTTCTATCACTGACGATGTGACGAAAAATATTTTGTCTTAAATTAAAAGACAAATTGAATTAGCCTATTCTACTTACGTTTGTATGTAAACTCAAAATCAACAACAACTTTGCTTTAAAAAGCATTGCAAGATCTCCTACATGAAGATTACATGATCACAAATGGAAATCACTTCCATGAAGTGACCATCACATGCTCCCTTCCCTAACGGACTTCTGGAAGGGCCCTTCATGAAGGGATTCAGTTGTTTACTTTCAGTTGGAACATCCCAACAAATGGTGTCCCCTTCCCGAAGTGCACTTCAGGGGCGCAAAAAAGCTGTTTGGAATTCACTCTTTATATGTCTATGGCTATGACCGCTTCACCCAATGGTTTTGTGTTTCACAGAGCAACACCCTTAGCAACATAAATCAATAATATGACATCAAAACGTTTTCATGTATTATGTATTTCAGCATAATTAATTGTTTGTTATTTATTTAATGAAGTATGAGTGACCCCAGGAGGCATTATGTTGCATCTTTCATCTTTAATTTTAAGACCCCACCCTTCAGCCAGAGGCCAACACTTTTTCAACACTGTATTCATGTTAATGTTAATTATTGTATATATCTAAGATTTTTGTATAATGATGACTTGATATTGGAATGTGTTTGACTTCACAATAATAGGCTGAGAGATCACAGCAGGGGATGAAAGTGTTGCAGTGAGCTCATCCCGATTGTTCTGTTGTTTAGGTTATGAAATGGTTCTGGGCTGTGGTGTCATCCTTCACACAGGAAGAATTGGCACGTTTGTTGCAGTTCACCACTGGCTCCTCGCAGCTCCCACCTGGCGGCTTCAATACGCTTTGCCCCTCCTTCCAGATTATAGCAGCTCCCACACACAGCACGCTGCCCACTGCACACACATGGTAAGTGCACACATCAAACATCATCTTACTTCCACAGAAGGACCAAAATCCATTTCCCAAAATAATACAGAGATATACAGTTAGGTCCATATATATTTGTAAAAAAATTTTTGTTATTTTTGCTGTTGACCAAAACATGTTCAAGTTACAGTCACATAATGAATATGTGCTTGAAGTGAACACTGTGAGCTTTGTTTTGAGAGAATTATCAAAATTGTAGGAAAGATTAAGGAGTTACATCTCTTTAATATGTACCTCCCCCCTTCTAAGTGACCATAAGTAATTGGACAATTGACTCAAAACCCATTTTTTGGCTATCCCAAACCCATCTTTGGTGATGTCCATGAGTTCTAGACTTAAGGCAGCCATTCCAAGCAAAGGACTCTAAACAAAATCACTGTATTTATTTGTCCAATTACATTTCAGCCCTTGAAAATGAGGGTACTGTGCATAAAATAGTTCTATTTCTAAGCATTTTATGTTATATTTTTGTTTAACCCCTTGAATTGAAGTTTAAAGTCTGCGCTTTAATTTCATCTTCATTGTTTCATTTTTATTCTATTCTGGTGGCATACAGATCCAAAATGATGAAAATTGTGTCAAGTGTCCTAACTTTGTGCCCCTAACTTTAACTGTAATTTTCTTTAAAAGGCAAATTTCATTTATGTTGTTATTTTATTAGTAATATTCATCTTAAAGGTGGCCTATTATGCCCCTGTAAATGCAAATGAGCTGGTGCTCCCAGCCCCCTTTTCAGAAGAGGGCAGAGCTTCATGAGGGAGTCTATGGAAACTCCCATGTTGGTTTGAGCATCCCAAAAAGCGTCTCTTTGGGGCTGACCAGCAGCATCAGCAAGAAAACAGTAATGGCAGACTGCTGCTTCTCAATAAGGCTGCGTTTATGCAGATAGGATAGAGAGCACCAAAAAGGGGCGGGACCTTTGCCTACGATGATGTGTACATAGGGAAAATCTGGAATCTGGACTGTTTACGATTTATTGGGATTATAAAAAAAAATACATGAGTGGGTAGATTTTTACCATTATAGGCTGGTTGTATTCACACACAATGGCCACACAATTGTGTTCAAACTTGATTCTTGTATAATAGGTCCCCTTTAAGGTTTTAGCACTTGTTGAAATTTGATTAAAAAGAAAAAACATTATTTACTTGACTATCATGACTTTTTACAGAATATATGTATTTTTAAATTAACTGTATTAATGTTTCTAGCAACATACAGTTTTGTTAGAAGCATCTTATCATTAAAAGTTATATTTTGTATATCAGGCTTGCATGTTTAACCCCTCTTCTCACATTGTTCTGTTTTAACCAGTTTTAACCAGCTGTGCCTCCCAACATATGACTCCTACGAGGAGCTCCACAAGCTGCTGAAACTGGCCATCAGTGAGGGGAGTGAAGGCTTTGGTATGCTTTGAAACATCTGTCCAGCTCAGGCCGAAACAGAGTTATCTCCAAACTTCCTTTTTTTCATGGACATGTCACCACAGTGTACTTTACAGTGTACTGTAAAGGAAGGACTTTGATCACAAGATGCCTCTGGGAGGATTCAGGAGTTATGTACATATGTATTTAAAGACTGTTCTACAAAATGAAAATGATAGATAGTTGCCTCTCTTTCTATATGAGTGCAGACATAATTAAATGGCCTACATAAGTGTCAGGATGCTTGTTTTGCATTTGACATAAAGAGAATGTTTTTTGTTGTTGTTGTTGTTTTTTTAAGAAATCTAGTAGACTAAGGGATGTTTGCAATGACTGCATACCCTATACACTTGGGCCTTAACTGATCAGGGAAGGTTGTGTATATAACTGCTATTTTATTCTATGCTTTATTTATACAGTGTGTAAATTCTCCCTATAACGTTAATTTGGTATTTATGAAAAAGGGACCTTGGACACATTATAATGGTACCATCTCTTCTTTTTTTCATCTTTGTGTGATTTCCTAAATTATTATTTTGTTTTTCTCAGAGATGTTCATACTGTTTCAGTTTCAACTGTTTTGGTATCAGACAGTTTGTTTCATATTTCAGATAGCTAACTTGCAGATTTATCAGATGTGCTTTTTGCTCTCTTAAAATATAATAATATAATATGATTAGATTTAGCTTTGTATGTCCATAAAAAAAGTTAGTTCTAAAATATTATTACAAAGACACATGTAACCTACCGCAAAACTACTGTTATTCTGAAATCTTTGAGCAACATCTATGCATCATACCAGACAAGACCCCAAACAACATATAACTCTGATTATTTGTTATTTTTTTTTATAATTTTTGCTTCTTTTGTACATAATTGATGCTGTTTACATTTTTTTTTTCTTTTAATGCCGCTACAAAAGTAAAGTCTATTTGTGAGAGGGAAGAAAACAATGCACAATGGCTGACTGTTGAAGAACAATAGTGAAATGTTTCCCACTGTATAGAGCCTGTAACAATATTCTAGTGTCTTTTTATGACCACTACAAACACACTTTCTCTTTTTTTCCATGTAGATATCCTCTTTGGTTTCATCATTTCTGTATAAAATAATAATAATAATAATAATAAAACGTAAATTAATAATTGATTAATTGTAAATGTCATAAAAAATGTGGAATTGTAAGCCAAAGCATAATGTTATGGATTAGCACCACTTCAAAGTAAAATTCAAATTTTAGTACAGCATTAAGAAAGGCACTATATCAGTAGCCAGAAACAAGGATCTGGCTACCTAAAGGTCTTGTATAGCTCTATATTCATCCTTTTCTTACTTTGTCTAAACCACAATTTAAAGTCTCTTTTATCAGACTTGTTTATTTGTAAAACATTACATTTGATTAGGTCTCTTTCACTAAGCATGTCTAGGCAGAAATGTGTGCATAAAATATGCGTATGAACACTGTCACTAACTTTTGTACGAATATTTCGCAAAATAAATAAAGCTTGCATACATACACCGAATGGGCCGTATAACTTCAGTTCTGCTACAGATGTTAGCTAATATCCAAAATATAGCATAAAAATGTCTCCGATTACTGTCTTAACCAAGTTCTCTAAGACCAAGAATGAGGCATTGCAAGATACACTGTTGGAACTCCTTCCCTACTCCAATTTCCTGAAATCTTATAGGATAATAGCAGTTCATTTAACTGGCCAATTATCGCTACTTATGCAAACCTGACAAGCTCACAGGCATTATAAATCCAGCAAGGGTGACAATTGCATCAGAATCTGAGACCAAACACTGCAGAATGCTCTCAGGAAACCAAGGTTACAACTAACTCAGCTGGATTTGATTGTTGATTATTTGGTGTGGTCTTGAATTCTTTGGTTCTTCAAAGCTAATCCAGGGGCCCTTTCTTTATACTTTGTGTAATACATCTGAGATTATTTAAAGATGCCAGATCTTCTAATTGTGATAACACATCTCTTTGGCTTATTTGGTTCTTCAAATGAATTTGCAGTTTATTAAAATATCTGGATTAAGTTGTCTAAGATAACTGCGCTTTCTTGTGTTCCCCGAAAAGGGCAGATGTATCAATACTTGAAACTATGGTCAGCAATGCAGCGATTAGCTGACGCCATCATCTAATAATAATAATAATTAAAAAATTACAATTAATTGTACAGGCTTTACATTTTTGTTTCAATGTTGTGATTAGCAATTTATTTAATTTTGTCTTTGAAACAGATTTGTTACGTGACAACATTAATTAAAGTTTCTTAAGGGACACACAGCAAAATCCCCAGTGTTAATTTAACACTCCCCAGTGTTAATTTAACACTCTGAGTGTGGACTCATATAAACACTGAAGCAGTGTTAAAAGTAACACTGAAGCAGAGTTGAAGTTAATGAGATAATTAAGAAGTTAATTGAGTTATGATTGACCATTATTGAAGACACCTGATGTTAACAAGCAGAATCACCAAACGAGAAAATCACAATTTGTGTGTCACCATTATAGTGGTCAATGTTTGCTTTAGTTGGGATCTTGGCTTGTAACTTTTTACTTTTAAAGTTTGTTTGTCAAACCAAGAGCAAAAATCATTGCGTGTTGATGATTATGTTTTAATGTAATTGTTGTTTGACATGAATCACTGAACTCATTTACAGTCTTTTCTCAAAGTAAAACTTCCATTATTGATTGTCACAGCTTTGATTCCACAATGAAAAAAATCTGTATTTTCTATACATTTTGTAGGTATCTCTTGCAAGTGATTCTGATTTTTTTTAATTAAAGAATTCTAAGTTTAGGCACACACAGATAACAATAATCAACGTATGAATCTCAACAACGGTGACAAACAACATATTCAGATAAACAGACCAACTCTGAACATCACAAAACTAGATACAAAATGAACATAAAAACAGCAAAAAAACAGCAAAAGAATAAAAAGTTAAAAAGACAGTTCAGCTCATAATTTATTCATGCCGCAATGCATGATGGGAGCCATGGATGAGTTTTTATTGGCTACAACATGCTTTTTTGATGGTCACCGTTGTTGTGATGCTCACGCTGATTCCTGATGTCTGTGTGTCCAAACAAAAGATTACTTTTTTACGTAGAACTAACTATTAAAAAACATGTCATACTATGTCAGAAATGCTGAGTTGCTTACTTTTCTTTTTCACTTAATTTATGTATGCAGTAAAGAAACTTAAACTCAGGCATTCAGGTCACTCTATAACAAATAGCTCAAATCACAATCAATGGCACACATGATTGCCTTTGCTGTGGTCTGTCTGTATGATATAATTCAGTCACCACAGCCACATAAAATCTAAAGATAATAACTGAAGGGTCAAGATCCCAACTAAAGCAAACACTGACCACTATAATGGTGACACAAATTGTGATTTTCTCGTTTGGTGATTCTGCTTGTTAACATCAGGTGTCTTCAATAATGGTCAATCATAACTCAATTAACTTCAACTCTGCTTCAGTGTTACTTTTAACACTGCTTCAGTGTTTATATGAGTGCACACTCAAGAGTGTTAAATTAACACTGGGGATTTTGCTGTGCACGATCAAGTTATATGCATCTTCTGTGCTCCATCAAACCACTCCATAATAGCTGTCACCACTCAAATTAATGCATGGCTCAGATTAACTGTATAGCGTGTGTGTAAGACTCCAATACAATTATAAATAATTATTTTATCATGAATAAATATTTCAATGAGTAAAACTGTGTCTGTAGTATTAAAGACTACACAACATTATTATATTTTTCAAAAAAAAAAAAAGTTTTATTATTATTTTAAATTACTCTCCCTCTTCTAATAAAGTAGCAGTGGCTGGGACCTATTTTAAGTATCAATTCTGCTTAAAAAGATGCAGTCTAATCCTGTTTACATGAAATAAGCCTGCTTCCAAGCAGGTTTAAGATTACGGCCCTGTTGCTATGACGTCAACTCAGGGATGAGCTTTGAAGAACCAACCAATCCAAGATCAGGTGAAATTATCAACAATCAAAACCAGCTAACAGTGTGAGCGGCATACAAAGAATGGCCCCCTAGAGTTGCTGTCTTAATGTCATCCGCTTTGCTAAGGTAAACAAATGAAAAGTAATATGCAAATATATCAATTTGAAAGAAAATGCAGAGGTACAGTAAAACAAATATATGTAATGTGTGTTGCATATATAAATGTGTGTGTGTATGTGATGAAAACTTCACTTTCTCACAAATGTGGGCAGGCAGATTTTCTCACAAATGCAATGGAGCAATTTCGTCTTCCAAAACAGCAGTCAATATACTGTAAGTCTCACAAAGTCCTGAAACGCATGTTTACACATCTGTGTTTTTCCTAAGGATGCTTATTTGCATCCGGTGCTGCCTGTTTTCATTCACTTTGTCAGGTAAACTGATTTAGGCTGCATTCCACACCACTTTTAGACACACATTTGTGAACTTCCCTAAACATTCACCTCGGGGGGAATCCCCACTGCCATTTTGAAGTACATTTCACTTAGTGAAGTGAACGAGGGAAGTTTATATTGACAGACCGTTGACCCCTCGATTTTGACAGAGGGAGCGTGTCTGCTTTATATGCGCATTTCAGGCTGCTCCATAGACCACACCACGATTGTGACATCAATGCAGCATCGCGTTTAATTTATCACCACACCAAACAACTCTATATGAAGAGTTCAGATCCAAAAGCCTCTAAGTGCCATCTGAAATTTTCATCTAAAATTAGGATTTTTATCAAGCTCCTATGCTTAGGTTGAGTCATTTTACTTTAATTGCAATGTGAAAGTCCTTTTCCAGGCTATTAAAGTGAAATAACTGAACATAAATATAAGAGCCTGATAAAAATCCTAATTTTAGATGAAAATTACAGATGGCACTTAGAGGCTTTTGCATCTGAACTCTTCATATATCTAAATTATTATTATTATTATTATTATTACATTTAAAACAGCCCACACATACATACTGTATATACATATAGAATGCTGCACCAAACAAATTCGTAAGGGGAAAAATATAAGCAATAAACCAACTCTATAGCAGATTCTAAGTGATCAAGGGCTAAGGACGTTCCAGTTCAGCCCATTCCATGGGTTCTGCCAGTAGTGGGCACTCATGCAACATAATCAATGGTACATCCGAGTAAACGAGACAGAGGTAAGTTTGCATATGAAGGGCATACAATAATGAACTGGAACACAGGGTCAGTGGTCTAATGAAGGGGTCATTCCATGAAATCGGTTCCTTTTGCGTCCCTAAGAAATAGTCAATCATAGATTTGCAATTTAAAAACAATGATATTATGTATTCTTTCATCAATATTACATCAAGAAACTCAATTATTATTTTGAATAATTTAAATAGCGTTTATGCTGATGAGGGTAAGGTTTTTGGCCTGTCACTATGATTTTTCTTTTTCAGCAGGACTTTTTAAATTTACAAAATGAAAGCAATGTTATACAAAAATCAAATTTGCGTATTGTTTTAAATATAGCTTCATGATTAAGCAATGTTTTTGGCATAAGTATGCATTTTGCTCTGTAAATTCAATTTTTATTGGTGTCACCTGATTTAATGTCAGCCCTGCTACCCTCACCAAAAAAAACCTTGTAAAAAATAATGTACATTCACGTGACATTACTTCTAAGATGTTAGATTTAATTTTAAATTAATTTTAAATGAAATTCAATTCAAGTTTATTTGTATAGCACTTCTTACGATACAAATCATTGCAAAACAACTTTACAGAAAATAAGTTTCTTCAATATTTAGTAGTACCTAGAAGTACCATAAGTAGTGACTGTCAGTTAATGTGCACATGAAAGGAATTTTCAGAAAAATTAATACAAGACATAGTCAACCAGATGATGAACACTATTAAAGGTGCAGTAGGGAACTTTTGTAAAAAAAATATTTTTTTCATATTTATTAAACCTGTCTTTATGTCCTGACAGTAGAATATGAGACAGATACTCTGTGAAAAAAATCAAGCTCCTCTGGCTACTCCCAGTGGTGCTATTGCCATTTGCAGTTACAGACCACTCCTGGTAAGAAATCAACCAATCAGAGCTGCGGTCCGTAACTTTGTTTGTGTTCAAAATGTAGAAAAATGTATATAATAAGCGAGTACACCATGAATCCATTTTTCAAACCGTGTTTTTGGCTTGTCCTGAATCACTAGGGTGCACCTATAATAAGTGTTTATATTCGGACTATTTTAGATTGCTTCGGGGGTACCGCGGCGGAGTAACCCATTACCTTTGTGATTCTTCATAGACATAAACAGAGAGAAGTAGTTCCGGCTACGATGTTCTTCCGCAAGACGCAAGCAGTTCTGTTTATTAACCGCTAGAGCGTCAAAAGTTCCCTACCGCAGCTTTAACAGCAATTATTATATGATGCTGTTTCAGGGTTAGCATCATCTGAGGTCCTCTGAGGGGTGGGCAACATCTCGGCAAAACAGAAAAACAAATAGAGACATAATTAGCGTAGCTGCTGTTCCAACGAAGTAAAATTAATTAGTTTAACCAAAGCTAAAGAATAATAATGCACATTTGATTAGATACAACTGCAGTCACAAATTATGAGATGCATTATTTGAATGCTTGGCAAAAGAGATTGAATCTAGATTTAAACAGAGAGAGTGGGTCTGAACCCCGAACATTATCAGGAAGGCTATTACAGAGTTTGGGAGCCAAATGTGAAAAAGCTCTTCCTGCTTTAGTGGACTTTGCTATCCTGGGAACTACCAAAATCCAGCATTTTGTGACCTTAGGGAGCGTGATGGACGGTAGTGTGGTATAAGGCTAGTTAGGTACACAGGAGCTCAACCATTTAGGGCCTTATAGGTAAGTAATAATAATTTGTAACTGATAAGGAACTTAATAGGTAGCCAGTGCAGAGACTGTAGAATTGGGGTAATATGATCATATTTTCTTGACCTGGTAAGGACTCTAGCCGCTGCATTTTGGACAACCTGTAGCTTGTTTATTGAAGATGCAGGACAACCCCCTAAATGTGCATTACAATAGTCCAGTCTAGAGGTCATGAATGTATGAACTAGCTTTTCTGCATCAGAAACAGGTAACATGTTTTGTAGCTTGGCAATGTTTCTAAGATGAAAGAATGCAGTTTTTGTAACTTGGGAAATATGATTTTCAAAAGACAAGTTGCTGTCTAATATAACACCCAGATTTTTTTACTGTAAAGGAAGTAACAGTACATCCGTCTAGTTGTAAATGCAGTCTACTCAATTCTGTGTACTGTTTTTTGGTCCAATAAGTAATATCTCTCTCTTATCCGAATTTAATAGGAGAAAATTATTGGTCATCCAATAATTTTACATTTTTAACACACTCTGTTAGCTTAGATAATTTAGAAGTTTCATCTGGTTTTGTTGAGATATATATATTTGAGTATCATCAGCATAACAGTGATAACTAATCCCATATTTTCTAATAATATTACTAAGGGGCAACATGCATATTAAAAAATAGCAGAGGACCTAGGATGGATCCTTGTGGCACTCCATATTTTACTGGTGATAAATGAGATGACTCCCCATTTAATTAAACAAAATGATAGCAATTGGACAGGTAGGATGTAAATCATCTTAGAGCATGCCCTTGAATACCTGCATAGTTTTGTAATCAGTCTATGAGTATTTCATGATCTATAGTGTCGAACGCAGCACTAAGATCAAGTAAAACCAGCAATGAGATGCAGCCTTGATCTGACGCAAGAAGCAAGTCATTTGTAATTTTAACAAGTGCAGTTTCTGTGCTATGGTGGGTCCTGAAACCTGACTGAAATTCTTCATATAGATCATTTGTTTGCAGGAAGGAGCACAATTGAGCAGACACAACTGTTTAATTTTTTTTTAGACATAAATGGAAGATTTGAAATGGTCCTATAATTTGCCAGTTCACTTGGATCTAGTTGTGTTTTTTTTTTTAAATAGGAGGCTTAATAACCGCCAGCTTGAATGGTTGTGGGATGTGACATAAAGATAACTAATAATAATATAGTTAATAATCTTGAGAAGCAGTTCTTCTGATACAGGTAACAACTTTTTCAGTAATTTAGTGGGTACAGGATCTAATAAACATTTCAAGTCAGGTTTAGAGGAAATAGGATGAGAAAGGGTGTAATGATTCTTCTGAACTGGCTGACCAGGGTGTCTTGTTAGGGAGACTCAGAGTGGGGGCTTCATCTCTGTAGATAATGCGTTAGGTTACTAGAAGACCCCCAAAGGTTTGAATGAACTGATGTGGGCTTGAGCTTGATAGAGATAATTTAGACTGTTGCGGATGTAGAGACGAAATGCTTCTGATGACCAGCGGCCCATGATTCTTATGGTTTCATCCGAGATGCCAGTGCTGGTGGCCGTTGTGGCTGTTCCGATCCGAAAGGAGTGTATTGAGTAGTGTTCAGGAGATATGCCTGAGGTGCTGAGAACTTTTTGAAAGTGCTTGTTAAACCAAGATCTTGTGACCATTTCCCATCTTGTGGCCATCTTTTCGTTGAGAAAGAGGTCCTTGAGGAGTCAAATTATTGGCATATCTGGAAGCAACATACTCTGAAAGTGGCTCAAAAGGGCTGAGGAAGGAGTTGAAATGAAATATGTAGATGGGAAATGACTCTCCAAATTGGTCAGTTTTGCTTTTCTTCAGAGTGAATATGAGAGACTCTGGAGTGTGAGCTTTAATTAACATGGAAACATGGGAATGTGAAATTGAGTGGCATTGCTCACCGGTCGCAAGTTTGTGGATGAAGTTGATTCCTGATAAGTAAGACTTGATGGTGGAGGTTCAGATTTTTTTATTTAAATGAGCATGTGTGACAAAGTTGCAGATTGACCAAGCGTCTATTAGAGGAAATGAAAGTTGGTAGAAGGAGTGGTAAGCCTTAAAGCAGTTCCATCCAGTTAGGTAGGTGGAGAGAATCCTATGGGCGAGACCGCTGAAGATAGCTTCTCACGAAGCACGTGAAAGGTCTTCCAGATGTGGATTTAGTTGAAGATCGTAGCTAAAAAAGGGACTGGTGTGGGATGGATGTCTGACTCTGGAGACAAGATTCTGAACTTCTGAAAAGAAAGACGAGACAAAGAATCAGCTATGTTATTGCGGTAGCCCGGAATTACAGTATTACAAACTGGTGTTGAGCAGATATTAGAGTCAATCTGCTGACGAATTGTATGATGGCTGGGGAACGAGATCTGCTTTTATTAATGATTTCAACTACTGCGGAGTTGTCAGAGTGAATAAGTATAGTGTGTTTAGACCATTCATCCCCCCAAAGGCTGGCTGCAATGATGACTGGATATATTTCATGAAGAGTGGATGAGGGCGAGACTGATTGCTGAAAGAGATGGCTAAACTCGGGTGGCCATTCGGAAGTGAACCAAAGACTGCCGTAGTACCCGCCAAATCCAGTGGAAGGTGCTGCATGAGTATACAGCTGGATGTCTTCAGGCTGAGTGATGTAGTTATTATAGAAGAAGAATATACCATTCCAAGAAGACAAGAATTTCTGCCAGAAATGCATCTCCATCTTACAGCCTTCATCCAGATTGACTTTGTCATGGAGGGAAGGGACTGAAGCTGTTTTTGATAGAAGGTAGGAGAGAAAAGATTTCCCTTGAGGAATTATTATGATGGAGTAGTTGAGGTGACTGAGGAGGACCAAAAGCTGCTGCTTCATGCACCTATCTACTAGAAGGTAATTTCATAGCAGAAATGAAATACGTTGTACTTTCTCTGGAGGCAGAGATGCTTGGAAGGAAATTGAGTCTAGGTTGATGCCTAAAAACTCAATGGAAGTGCATGGCCCAATGGTTTTCTCTTTTGAAAGGGGAACGCCCAGCTCCGAAAAGACATTGATGAGAGTAGACAGACCTGAGTGTGGAGGTGAGGAGTAAGGTGTAATTATGAAAAAGTCATCGAGATAGTGAAGGACATAGGGCAGCTTGTGGTTATTGACAAGGATCCAACATAAGGCCTCGGAGAGAGAGCTGAAAATCTTAGGGCTGCTTTTGCAGCCAAAGGTGAGGCGTACGGCAAAATAATATGCTCCTTTCCAGGATACGCCAAAGAAACACCAGAATTCTGGATTAATGGGCATGACTTTAAAAACATTGGTGATATCTGCTTTTGACAGCCTCAGGCTGTGGCCTGCCTGGCTGATGAAAGCGATTGCTTGTTCGATGGTAATGTATTTCATGGAGAAGTCTGGGGCAGGGATGATGCTATTAATGCTAGGAATTAATGTGCCATGAGGGGAAGAAAGGTCGATGATTAATCTCTTTTTCCCGGAGTATTTCCTGGTGGCGATTCCTATAGGACTGATTCTTAATGGAGAGAAAGGAGGTTCTTTGAATGGACCAATCATAAATCCTTCTTGAACTTCTTTCGCTATTAATGCATCAACAGTGTCTGGCTCGGAGAGAGCGGACTGAAGGTTGTTGGATATGTGAGAAGTGTCTGGCTTAATATCTATACCTGGCTGGAAACCATTTTGTAAGCTATTGGTAAGAAAATCTATGAACTCTTTATCGGAGTGGTTTAGTAAAGCGGAGTTTAGGGCTTTAACCTTAATCGGAGTGCTGAGGTACTTTAGTAGTCATTGAGGTAAGGCGGTTGGGCTGTGGGGGCAGGAATTCCTGGCGTGAGCACCGCCGCAGAAAGAGCAGACATGAAGTCTGCAGCTGGAGAGCGAACAGCCGAGGTCATTGAAATTATTGCAGATCATTCTGCCTCCTTGGTATAGAACCACCCGTCCCCTTTAGTCTATACTTTTGGGAATTGGGACGTTGACTGTGGGACGTACGTCAAGGGGCTGGTAAGGGGAGGTGGAGCTGCTGGAGACAGTCTGTTGAATATGGGTGTTCTGCGTGAGGACTGTAGCTATGACTTAAGGGGGGTAATCGTGCCTATGGAGGCGGGATGTGACGAGGCTCTGCAAAGCTTGCAGGAAATCAATCAATCAATCACCTTTATTTATATAGTGCTTTAAACAAAATACATTGCGTCAAAGCACTGAACAACATTCATTTGGAAAACAGTGTGTCAATAATGCAAAATGATAGTTAAAGGCAGTTCATCATTGAATTCAGTCATCTCTGTTCAGTTTAAATAGTGTCTGTGCATTTATTTGCAATCAAGTCAATGATATCGCTGTAGATGAAGTGACCCCAACTAAGCAAGCCAGAGGCGACAGCGGCAAGGAACCGAAACTCCATCTGTGACAGAATGGAGAAAAAAACCTTGGGAGAAACCAGGCTCAGTTGGGGGGCCAGTTCTCCTCTGACCAGACGAAACCAGTAGTTCAATTCCAGGCTGCAGCAAAGTCAATTGTGCAGAAGAATCATCTGTTTCCTGTGGTCTTGTCCTGGTGGTCCTCTGAGACAAGGTATTTAGAGGGAATCTGTATCTGGGGCTCTAGTTGTCCTGGTCTCCGCTGTCTTTCAGGGCAGTAGAGGTCCTTTCTAGGTGCTGATCCACCATCATGTCTGGATACGTACTGGATCCGGGTGACTGCAGTGACCCTCTGGTCTGGATACAGAAAAGTGAAGAAAGGGCTGCAAAGAGTGCCCCAGTATGTTCCATGGTTAAACTGCTGTAACCAACCTGCTACTTGAGTAGCAAATAAAACATGGTAGTTATAGAAGCCTGTCCCTCCAAAGTGAACGGCCATATCTAGAACGATAGATAGATAATCGTCTAGCTCGGACCTTCGGACCATCCGGGTAAACGGAACAAATTATATCTCTGAAGTTCAAGAAGGCTAAAGCGAATTTAGTAGGTCTTTGAACTAGGATTATTGTATGGCTAAGCTGCATGATCCCTTGCCTGGTTTGAAGCTCTCTGGGCTCGCTAAAATTTATGAGGGACGGCTGGAGAAGGTGGGCTAGATCAGTGTAATTCCTGGATAGGATCTGAAGACGTAAGGCTTGGGAAATGGGGGAAGGCCGAATAACTGATGAAGCTGGCCGAGGAGGAGGTACTGCTGTGGCCAGGGTATATGTGCTGCTGTTAGATGGCACGATATGAGGGTATATAGAAGGGGAGGGGCTAGGGGAAGTGAGGGATGAGTAAGGGTATGAGAGGGAGGGGGAAAAGGTGAGGTTAATTGGAAAAGGAGAAGGTACCTAGGGTGGTTAAAAAGGTTCACTTGTTGGAATGAATCCAGAACCAGAAGTAACAGAAGCCGTGTTGGTATTGACGGCTGAAGAATGGGTAGGGGAATGCATGATGGGGTGAGAGGATGAATGAGTGTTAGGATTTGTTGCGGTTTGTGGACCTAAAGATAAGAGAAATTATGTAATTATCTGAGATAGTTCAGAGGTAGAAGGAGCTGGGGTGAGTGGCAATTGCATTTGGCCGCCGCTAGGTGGAGCAGATGCTGCTTGCTGAGGTTCCAACGAGACTGATCGGTGACGTCGCGAGTGACGACGGAGGAATTCCGAGAGGATGCAGTTTGCCTTTGGTCGCCACTAGGTGGCGCATCTGCGGCTTGAGGAGGTAGTTCACGAGACTGTGTGATGACGTCACGAGTTACGATGGTGGAATTCCGTGAGGATACCGGAACAGCTGAGGGCTCCGGGTTTGCATTTGGCACGGCGTTGGTGGCTGCAGTGTAAAGTTGAAATAGTATGAATTTATTGTCAGCTGAAATTAATGCCTTTATCCTTGAGAGCACGCTGGAGGCGAGCTATGGTCCAATGCTTGATATCAATCTCTGATCCGGTAGACTTGCAGAGAGTGTTTTGTCGAGGATTGCCGATGGATGGTTGTTGATGCTGTTGGCGAGGAGAAATCCCGGATGGCAAACCTGCGCGAGAATGCTCGCTGGACCGAGGGATCCGAATGGTGGTGGGGACCGGTGAGAAGATTTGCTTGGTGAGGACTGGTGAGAAGACCAGCTGGGTGGAGGAGATTTGCCCCTGAAAAGATCGTCATCTGAGTCGGAAGGGTTGATCTGCAGTTCGGGATCAATGGCAAGTGGGACCAATGAGAAACTGAGTCAACAGTTAAGAGAAGGTCGTTCTTGCATAAATAGCTGACGGGGGACTAGCTGATTGGTTGAGGCGTGACCTTGTTCCCGAACTTTAGTTAACTTCATTAACTCCATGTTGTTGGTTTAGATGCAGTGATAAGTTTATTAAACTCTTCCTGTCCTATAATTGTAAAGCACTGCAGTTTATCTTTGGGTGCGATGGATGAAACTGAATTATTAGATTTGTTATTGTATTTCTGATGTTATCTATTTTATCAGTGAAGAAATTCATAAATTCATTACTATTAAATATTGATAAATGTTGGAATATTGAAATCAAGTGGTGTCTGTGTCAGGAACACAACTGGACACAGATGCAGGTTACAGTGTGAGAATTTATTCAAAAAGTCCAAAAGAAAAAACTCCCTCCAACGAACAGAAACAGGCCGGGAAATAAGGGGTCCAAACAGAAAAATAAGAGACTTCAATGCCCTTGCGTATACACCCGGCAGGGGGCGCCCAACGGCGCGGCCGTGTAGAGAGCAGAGGGTGGGGGAAGACACGAGAGAGCCCGTAACGGAGCAAACCAAAATCACTTCTGAGGAATGCAGGTGCCCGGTCTAGGAAATGAGGGAGGGGAAAAAATAGAAAACAAAACAAAACTAGTAGCAGCAGACAATGGCACGACAGAACAAGACTAGACAGAATGTATACAAATGGGCTATAGTCGAACAATGATCTGGCACCGATTGGCGTGACAGACGGGAATAAATAGAGCAAGAGATGAACAGACATTGAATTCAGGTGAGTGGAGTCCAAAAATTAGAAGCGGTAGTAATGAGGGGGAGGGAGGAACGCCACAGATAGGTGCAGGACGAACGATCAAAACCAAAACAAAACACCATGTGCACACGAAATGCAGACATAAACAAAAACACACACACCGAAGAACTGGGTGATCAGACAGCGGACATGACAGTACCCCCCCCCCCCCCCCCCTCTGACGGACGCCACCAGGCGCTGCAGGAAGGGGCTCACCACGTCGCCGGTAGAAGTCCTCGACCAGTGTCCGATCCAAGATGTCCCAGGCCGGGACCCAGCTCCTCTCCTCTGGGCCAAGGGGGGAAGGGGGATTTGGTTGCAGAGGGAACAAGTTGGGAATGGAACACAGGTTTAACCCTGGAAACATGGAAAACAGGGTGCACCCGACCAAGCGTGGTAGGGAGCTTGAGCTGCACCGCTGACAGACTCAGGACCTTGGTGATCCGATATGGCCAATGAACCTGGGTGCCAACTTGCGTGAGGCTACCCTGAGAGGCAGGTCCTTGGTGGAGAGCCATACGCTTTGACCACACACATAGCATGGAGCAGGAGTCCGGTGACGATCGGCCGCTGCTTTGGTCCACCTATTAGCCTGGGCCAAGGCCGCCTTAGCTTTCTTCCAGGTGCGTCGCCACCGTCGGACAAAAGCCAAAGCAGACGGGACCGCAGCTTCGGGTTCCTGTGTGGAAAACAAGGGATGTTGATAACCAACAGAACACTGGAATGGGGACATACCTGTGGCAGAAGCAGGAAGGGAGTTATGGGTGTATTCTACCCAGGACAGCTGTTGACACCAGGAGCTGGGATTGTGGGATGCCAGGCAGCGAATCGTCATTCACTTTTCAAATTGACGTCATTTTCGTATCGTCATTCACTTTTCAATTTTAACACGCCATGTAGATGTCAGCGGTAAGAAAAAAATAATAAACTGTTGATGATTTATAGGTCATGTCAGAATTCAAATGCACAAACTAGCTAGTTAAAAAAAACGTCTTGTTTTCAAGGTACTGTGTCGTGTTTTTTAAAGGTATTAGTGAACTCTGGTGTGCCTCAATTCTAGAGCTAACGTTAGGTTGCTACAATAGATTTTCCAATTAAATCGTTCTTTGAGTGGTATGATTTAATATTGTAAACATGTTTTTTATTCACTTGGATGTGTGAAGATTGTACCCAGTTAACGAGATCTCATAGAACAGTCTTGGTAGAGAATAGTCTAAAATGCTAGGTTGTCTATGCACACGAGAGTTTGTTAGCTAACTATGTTTTTTTGTTTTTTAGTTGAAGTAGTACTTTTCCCTATGCAGGTGTAAATGCCTGATGTTTAATATGTTTATGATGATGTTTAAAGTGCTTTGGTGGCCATGGGTCTGTTGAAAGTGCTATATAGCCTAAATGCAGTCCATTAACCATTTTACATATTTTGTATAGGAGAATGTTAACATTTATATAAGTTTTTTTTTGTTTTTGTTACCACACAATTTTTTACAGTCCATCTACCACACACAGCATTTCACCTACATTGTTCAATTCCTTTTCTTTTTTTTTAAAGTTATTAATTGGATTTTTGTGAACTCTATAAGTTTAGTATTTTGTAAAAATTATAAGGTACTACCGGTATTTCATATGTGTCACTATACTTATTACGTAAAGAATCTATTAATACTACCCTCTTCTTTAAGGCAAATCACATTAGTGTGCGTAAAGGGACGGAGCTACCACTAATACAGAAATGCACATAGTGCTGCAGCCGGTATCACTGCCCGCTGTGCAATTCAAACACAGTGGGGTACTGTGGAAACGGAAGACGTGGAGAACTTTGAAGGTTTTATACAGACCCTGAATTTCGTGAGCATTGCCCAGACTGCTAGTTTTAGGGGGCAGGAATGAGGTGTGGTGTGCACAGTTTATTTGGAACTTGAAATAGGGACTTCCCCCACAACCTTACGGGCCTGACTGTGGCATCTTCATTCTGATGGTCAGATTTGACAAATTTTACTAATTAGATTGTGTAATTTCAAATAAATATTGCAAAACCATGAAGTGTTTATTTGATCTGGATTGTTTGGTAAATTGTCTGATCATGTGAATCTACGTATATTTTAAAAACAGAAGTGGTTACATTTAAAAAAAAAAAAAAAAAAAAAAAGGATTGAATATCCAAATGGGCAAGGCAAAAAAACTGTGGTCCATTAACATGTACAAGTCTGTTGTATTGACAAAACGTTATAGTCCATTGATCTAGGCTGAATTTAAGTCACAAAAAATAGTGATATGATCTGAACAATATATATTTTCAAGGTGGTTCTTGTGAATGCAGTTTGCATGAATTATTGATGTTATAATATTAAGTATATTATTGAGAATTGTTTTATGTAAAGAGATATGATAAAGATAATATTTCAATTTGCACACAGTTTTTATATTATATATTTTAAGTCATAAAAGTAAAATGACAATACGGAAAATACGTGTGCAATTAAGCCTGCAAAGAATGCTGTCTATCTACTGGTGAAAACAGAAAATAAATATGCTGTCTATCCATGGGTGAAACTATAAAATAAATATATGTCTATCCAGAGGTGAAAATATAAAATAAATATGCTGTCCATCCAGAGGTGAGAACTAAATATGTTGTCTATCCAGAGGTGAGAACTAAATATGCTGTATATCCAGAGGTGAGAACTAAATATGCTGTCTATCCAGAGGTGAAAATATAAAATAAATATACTGTCCATCCAGAGGTGAGAACTAAATATGTTTTCTATCCAGAGGTGAGAACTAAATATGCTGTCTATCCAGAGGTGAGAACAAAATATGCTGTCTATCCAGAGGTGAAAATATAAAATAAATATACTGTCCATCCAGAGGTGAGAACTAAATATGTTGTCTATCCAGAGGTGAGAACTAAATATGCTGTCTATCCAGAGGTGAGAACTAAATATGCTGTCTATCCAGAGGTGAAAATATAAAATAAATATACTGTCCATCCAGAGGTGAGAACTAAATATGTTGTCTATCCAGAAGTGAAAATATAAAATAAATATACTGTCCATCCAGAGGTGAGAACTAAATATGTTGTCTATCCAGAGGTGAAAATATAAAATAAATATACTGTCTATCCAGAGGTGAAAATATAAAATAAACAAATGTCAATCCAGAGGTGAAAATATAAAATAAATGTCCATCCAGAGGTGAGAACTAAATATGCTGTCTATCCAGAGGTGAAAATATAAAATAAATATATCTCAATCCAGAGGTGAAAATAGGAAATAAAATTGCTGTCCATCCAGTGGTGAAAACGGAAATTAGCGGCGAAACGGAAATGACGTAGGCAGTCTATCCACTGGTGTCCAGCCAGTGGTGTCTAGCCGGAGGTGAGTCTGCGGGGCTGCAGCTGGATGCTATTGATGAAATGGGCCGCCTTAGAGAAACGGTCCACCACCGTAAGAATGACGGTGTTACCCATAGATTCCGGGAGGCCAGTGACAAAATCAAGGGCCAAATGTGACCAAGGGCGAGAAGGGATGAGCAACGGGTGGAGCAGACCAACGGGAGGCGCATTGGAAGTCTTGTTCTGAGTGCACACCGAGCAGGCAGCCACGAACTGCCTGACATCCTTGGCCATGGATGGCCACCAGAATTGCTGACGGATGGCAGCCAGCAACCTCCGGACTCCTGGATGACAGACCAGCCTGGACGAGTGACCCCACTGGATCACTTCAGAGTGCAACTTGGTGGGAACAAACAGATTACCCGCTGGACCCCCCTGCGGCACAGGCCCCTTAAGTAGGGCCTCCTCTACTCGTCTCTCGATGTCCCAAGAGAGAGATGCCACCACCACCCCTTTGGGCAAGATGGTGTCTGCTGACTCCTCCCCCTCAGGAGCCTCGAAGAGACGAGAGAAAGCATCGGGCTTAACATTTTTGGACCCGGGCCTGTATAACATGGTGAAATTGAAACGGCCAAAGAAGAGGGCCCAGCTAGCCTGTCGGGAGCTCAGCCTCCTGGCCGAACGGATGTACTTGAGGTTCTTGTGATCCGTCCAGACATGGAAGGGCCGAGCTGCGCCTTCCAACCAGTGACGCCACTCCCCCAAAGCAAGCCTGACCGCCAACAACTCCTGATTACCTATGTCGCAATTCCGTTCCGGGGGACACAGGCGTTGGGAGAAGAAGGCACAGGGATGCACCTTTCCATCCTCGTGTGACCGCTGAGATAGGACCGTGCCCATACCGACATCTGAGGCATCCACCTCAACGATGAATTGACGTTCAGGGTCTGGAATAGACAAGACAGGAGCAGAGATAAAACGGGACTTTAATTCAAAGGCCTCCTGTGCCCCAGTATTCCACTTGAACGGTACCTTGGGAGAGGTGAGTGCCGTTAAAGGTGCAGCAATCTCACCAAAGTTCCAGATGAGCCGGCGATAGAAGTTGGCAAACCCCAGGAACCGCTGCAGAGCTTTACGAGAGTCAGGAGCTGGCCACTTGGCAACGGCCCTTACCTTACAGGGGTCCGCTTTGATCTCCCCCGCAGAAACAGGAACGGAACCGACTGGGCATGGAAGACGCACTTCTCTGCCTTAACATAGAATTGGTTCTCCAGCAGCCGTTGTAACACCTGGCGAACATGCTGAGTGTGTACCTGCAGAGATGGGGAAAATATCAAGATATCATCAAGATACACGAAGACGAAGCGATTCACCATGTCTCTCAACACGTCGTTAACCAGGGCCTGGAAGACAACTGGGGCTTTGGTCAGACCAAATGGTAAGACCCGGTAATCAAAGAGTCCTGTGGGTGTGTTGAAAGCTGTCTTCCACTCATCCCCCTCATGTATGCGAATCAGGTGATAGGCATTCCGAAGGTCTAGCTTGGTGAAGACCTTGGCTCCCTGCAGTAGCTCAAAGGCAGACGATATAAGAGGCAAGGGGTACCTGTTCTTAATAGTGATGTCATTCAGGCCTCGGTAGTCTATACAAGGATGCAAGGAGCAGTCCTTCTTCTTGACAAATGGCGCTCCATAGGCTCAGTGGTTTCTGTGGGGGAAACAGGTGACGACTCCTTGATCCTCCAGGGTGAACGAACTGCCAGGCGCTGACGGCGGCGGCGAAGGCGACCCTCGATCCGCAATGCCATATTAACGAGATCATCAAAGTCACGTGGCAAGTCCTGAGTGGCCAGCTCATCCTGGATGTCATCCTCTAGCCCTGCACGGAACATAGCTCGACAGGCCTCCTCATTCCAATCACAGGTCGCTGCCAGAGTCTTGAAATGAATCACATAGTCCGTCACTGAGCGACCCGCCTGATGGAGCCGTGCTAGCTGGTCAGCCGCTTCCTGACCTCTGGCAGAGCAGTCAAATAGCCTCTTCACCTCCTGGCGGAATTCCTTAAAAGAGGTGCAACAGGGAGCTTTAGTCTCTCTAGCCTTGCCAGTTAGAAGAGTCAATACAAAAGCCACTTTGGACATCTCAAGTGCGTATGTGCGTGGCTGCAAGGCAAACACCACCGAACACTGGGACAAGAAGGCCCGGCAGGAATTGGGGTCCCCATCGTAGGGTGGTGGGTTATTGTATCGGGGCTCAGGCTCATGGTGAGGAAGATAGTGAGCTGCACCACCCTGTGCAGCCTCTCGTTGCAGCTCTTGGATGTGGGTGGTTAGCTCAGCCACTTGGTTGGCTAAAAACTCCACCTCCCTTGTGGTGTTCGACAATCTGGCTTCGTTCTGGCACAAAAGAACTCCCTGCTGGGTGACTGCGGTTCTAACAGAATCTGCGCCTGCTGTGTCCATCTTGGCCAGATCGTTCTGTCAGGAACACAACTGGACACAGATGCAGGTTAAAGTGTGAGAATTTATTCAAAAAGTCCAAAAGAAAAAACTCCATCTAACGAACAGAAACAGGCCGGGAAATAAGGGGAAAAGGTCCAACAGAAAAATAAGAGACTTCAATGTCCTTTCATATACACCCGGCAGGGGGTGCCCAACGGCGCGGCCGCGTAGAGAGCAGAGAGGGGAGGAAGACACGAGAGAGCCTGTAATGGAGCAAACCAAAATCACTTCTGAGGAATGCAGGTGCCCGGTCTAGGAAATGAGGAAGGGGAAAAAATAGAAAACAAAATAAAACCAGTAGCAGCAGACAATGGCACGACAGAACAAGACTAGACAGAATGGCTACACATGGGCTATAGTCGAACAACGATCTGGCACCGATTGGCGTGACAGACGGGAATAAATAGAGCAAGAGATGAACAGACATTGAATTCAGGTGAGTGGAGTCAAACAATTAGAAGCGGAAACTGTAGTAATTAGGGGGAGGGAGGAACGTCACAGATAGGTGCAAGACGAACGATCAAAACCAAAACACCATGTGCACACGAAATGCAGACATAAACAAAAAAACACACACCGAAGAACTGGGTAATCAGACAGCGAACATGACAGTCTGGTTATTTGTTAATTTAGCCACTTTGCTAAATAAAAACCTTGGATTGTTTCGGTTATTTTCAATGAGTTTGTGGACATGCTCGGCCCTGGCAGTTTTTAGGGCCTGTCTATAGCTGGACATACTGTTTTTCCATGCAATTCTAAAAACTTTCAAGTTAGTTTTTCTCCATTTGTGCTCAAGACTACAAGCATGCATGATACAAAGAAATGGTAGGTAACATCATTACTCTGAGGTATGACATCTATATCAGTTAGATCGATTCCATGCGATATAATTAAATCTAGTGTAAGGGTTTATTAGGTCAGTAAACGCAAGTCCTAATGTATCATTTGTATTATCAACGTGAATATTAAAATCTCAGTCGATTAGTGCTTTATCAACTGTAACCAAAAATTCTGAGAGGAAATCTGCAAATTCTTTTCGGAATTCTGTATATGGCCCTGGTGGTCTATACATAGTAGCCAAAGCAAGAGATACAATAGATTTCTTTTGCATATCTGACAGTGTAACATTAAGCAGAAGTATTTCGAATGAGTTAAACCTGTATCCTATTTTCTGGGTAACATTGAGAATATCGCTATACTGTATATTGTTGCAACACCTCCACCACGACCAGTATGACGGGGCTCATGTTTATAACAGTAGTTCGTAGTGATGTCCGATTCCTAAACGAATCGTTCAATTTAATCAGTTCATTTTAGTGGTTGAACCAGTTCACCAAATCGTTTGGTGAATCGTTTGAAAAGGTTCACGCCTCCAATAAGCATTAATCCACAAATGATTTAAGCTTTTTTTACGTGACTGACACCCCCTCTGAGTCAGAATAAACCAATATCCTGGAGTAATTAATTTACTCAAACAGTACACTGACTGAACAGCTGTGAAGACCGAACTGAAGATGAACACCGAGCCGAGCCAGATGACGAATGAACACGCCCACTGCTGGAGTAGTTCTCGTTCTTGAGTCAAGAACCGGTTGCTTCGGTTTTCTGATCACCAGTACATTGAACCAAGAAATGTTTCTGTCGGACGTGTCCGTTTTGAGAACCGATGAGCTGATTTTCGTTCTCGAGTCAAGAACCGGTTGCATGATTATACTGCGAGGAGCTGATTATACTGCGCATGCGTGCTTCAGCGTTAAGCCAACTTACTCACAGGGCGTCTGAACCGAACTGATTCTTTTGGTGACTGATTCTGATCTGATTCTGTGCTAATGTTATGAAGGCAGGTAAACCGGGGGCTTGGATGAAGGGCATTCTGGCGAAACGTAAATTCATTTAATAACAAATACATCGCCATGGATTATGTATAGTAAGTGGATCATGGTTTCTGTGCTGATGACACCTAATTTATTTACTTTATATCTCCCAGACTTAATTCCTCGTATGCACATTATTGCTGTTACTGTATTTGGGTGCGTTGTTGCAAAACTAAAATGCAAACCTTTCATGATTATGAGGTTTTTAACTGACTAAGTTGCAGTGCAAGTACTTCTATCATGTAAGTGGGTAGAACAAAAGTCATCATAACAGTTATTTGTGAATTGGTTTACTATATGGAGCAAAGTGTCCTGGAGATGTTGTCCGAGAGAAGTTCCGCTCCAATTCTGCTGGGGTGCAGGCCATCAGTGCGAAAAAGTCAAGGACGCTCCCAGAAATTATTCCAAATATTAATTAAAGCTGCAAGCAGCGATGAACAGGCCCTCGCACCTGGGTTCACCGCCTGCGAGTGGCTTTGGTAAAAAAGTGAATGGTGTGAAATGCATTTAAAGTCGTAAATATAAATGGAATATGTCAAAGTAATTTATTTGTGCCAATCTTCCTGCTGCCAGCTGGTGGCGCTATGAGTATAACTGGATTTTGGTATGTAGATTTCTTCAGTCCAGCACTTTTATCAAACTTTATCAAACCTAATTAATTTAGTGCAGATTGAACATGGTATGTTTGAGTTAGTAGAAAGCATGATGTGTGCTATTGCCAACAGGTGGCACTATGTTTTACTTGGTTGGAACCGCAGCTGTGCCCTTTTTTAATTTATATATTTAATTATATAAATTTCCGGTTTTGGAAAATGAAGTTTTGGTTTTGGAAGAAGTTCCACTTTATGTCGGTGTTTTTTTTTTTTTTTTAAGATGTACATGTGGAAAGTGCAGTTTGATGACAACATTGCATGTTGTTTACTTGATGTGCTTATGAGCCACTAGCTAAGTTAACAACACAGAGATATTTGAAGCAGTTTTACTCACCGCATGCGGTTCCAACACACGATCGTGACCCTTTTTCGTTGGGACTGCATTATCCTTAAGAAATAAACGATGTGCAAATCCGGCGTCAAACTGGGCCTTGTTTGTAAAACAAGCATCTTCGAAATGCAGGGAACAAACAAAAACACTTGCACAACTCCGTTGATGCTCTGTAAAAATAAACTCCATCCACTGGTCCCTTAATGCTGTTTTTTTTGGTAATCTGTGCAGAGTTGTCTTGCCCTGGCAACCAAAAACACACTTCTTTTGTGACATTTTGCAACGCTCTCGCTCTGATCAGTGAATGTCTGTGCTCTCAGTGCTCTGCTATACGGGAGCGCGCGCTCTTCCGGCAGAAGTGCCCTTAGGACCCATATAAGGAAATTCCGCTCCATCTAACGTCACACAGAGCCATACATATCGGAAGGAGTATTTTTGGAACAAAAATAGTCCTTCAAACATACAACTTAATTTTTGAAACTTTGTCCATGTTTAGCATGGAAATCCAACTCCTTAACAGTTTAAAAAACTCAGTATGCATGAAATAGCATTTCACCCCCCCCCCCCTTAATGAAAAATGTATTCATCTGGGATTACGAACTTGCTAGAATATCACTGTTGAAATCTGATAAGCCCTAATTTATTAGGGTGGGTGTTTCCACAGAGACAAAGGAACTTTTTCCCACTTCAGATCGCGGACGTTCATTGGTTGTTCACGCGAACAGAGGCGTGAACCATTTCAAGCCATAAGAGCTGACCCAGGAAGTTCCTGGCTCTCTCTTCACTCTTAGTCCTTCTTCGCTTCCACGCTTCGGACCCTGCTCGTCCTTCTTTGCGGCCTCGGTCTGCTCTCCTATCACCGTCCCTTTCAGCATGGCGGCTGAGAGGACAGCCGTTCTCATGGCTCCTTCGGGAGCTTCCATTTCCATTGTTTTTGTTTCTTTTCTTTACTAAGTTTATTCGCCTATTCGCCTCTCCACACGAGGAAGACGAATTCTGAAACATTGCTTTGTTAAACCTTTCAAGTATCGCGCGATTCCGCAGCAACCCCCGGAAGACACGAACCACCAACAAAGAACCACGCTCACACTGCTCCAGCACACGAACGCTGGTTTCAAAAGACCACACTCACGCACGCTGAACCCATGCAAGTACCATTCTCTATGGAGATTTAAATGCTGCTTAAAGTTTGTCTATGATTTGATTTGTTGTTGTCTTTCAAAGGTTACTGTCCGTGAGTTTGCATAACTGAGCTCATTCTGTGATCACGCTCTCTCTCTCACCTCCCTCTCGCCCTTTCTCTCTCATTCATTCTCTCTCTCTCTCTCTCTCTCTCTCTCTCTCTCTCTCTCTCCCTCATTTGTATTATGTTATGTCTTGTACAAAGTTTACTGTCTGTATTGTCGTACGCATATTTACTCTGTGTGATTTGTAGTTTGATGTATTATTAGTTCAATTATTAAAGACCAATATATATCCATGATTGCCTTTGTCTAACACGCTCACATTATGAGTCAATGAGATGCCTGATCTAGCCACAAGCTTTACTTTTAGTAACTAAATTTATCATAATGATAGGATCATGTTTTCATGGCCAGAGAATATTTTTCCTTGATTTATAAGAAGTGATAACTTTATTGAAAATTGATAAGTTAATCTTACGGCCGTTTGCTGGACAAACCACTGTTTGATTTGCAGTAATTTACAGTAAGAGATATCAATTATAGAATTGATATGAAGAATGGAATATTGACATATTAATGAGTAAATTACAGTGCCCTGTAATGAGTTATTGATATATGCAATTGAACTATTTTTCGTCTTCAATAATTTTAATGTAACTGTCATATGAGATATATTTATTAATCATATTCCTGATTAATTATCCAAATTCCCTATATATCATTTGAGTTAATAATTATGTACAACCCAGTGCGCCAGTGTAAGTCTATTTTGTCTCAGATTCAACCAAACGACTGGTTTGTCACGATCGATCTGTAAGATGCATATTTTCATATTCAGATGATCAAGAGACACAAGAAGTTCCTCAGATTCGCTTTGGATGGCAAAGCGTATCAGTACCATGTTCTTCCCTTTCCCTGGAAGCAATATCTTTAGCCTATGAGGCGCGCGGACTCGCTTCGCCCTTAGGAGTTAAAGCTTATTCCTTGAGAGCAGTGGCTTTTTCTCGAGCTTTTCTCAGTGGATCTTCTATGGATGATATCTGTGCTGTGGCAGGTTGGTCCTCACCGAGCACTTTTATCAAGTCTTACAGTCTGGATGTGAGGATGGCTCCTGGCTCCCGGGTTCTCTCCGCTTGAGCAGATGCTTCCTTGGATCCCAGCTATCAGGTACATCAGGGGTTATGGTACAGCGTTCCCATACCGGTGACATCACCGCATCATCGAAGTGACCTATGAAAGGGAACATCTCGGTTACGTATGTAACCATGGTTCCCTGAATAGGGAACAAGATGCTGCGGTCCTGGCCATTCCATACCTTGATAGCATTCTTCTTCTTCAGTTCATGAAATCTGAGCGGAATAGCGCACGGCACCCAGGTAAATGATGTGTGCGCATGCAAGTATGAGGATACTTGCATTTGGACGCATATAAATGTTTATGCAATCGTTCAAAGCCAATAAAGCAGCAAAAATGCTCACAAGCTCTATTAGCGGCTTACGCAGTCCTCTCACACAGAAACACAGACAGCACATATAGCTCTGTTGTTTGTGTTTCAGCATCCTAAAATCTGTTGTTTTAAGGCAATTTGATGCATGTGTTGTAACAGAATACAGCTCTCAAAATTTACAGTAGAGTACACTGAGGTAAACCTACCTGAATGTTCTTATGATCGAGGCGATGGTGAAAAAAATTAAGTTTGGCTGAACTCATTACGCAGCCTCCCTCATAGTCATGGACAAGGACAGGGTCAAGTACTGGCACGAATTTCATCTGAGACTCCCTGTCTCCTTGGCCCTCATCCTCATCCTCCTCCTCTTCCTTCACCTCTTCCTCCACTCTTTACTGCTCTTACTCATCATCTTCCTCCTCCTCCTCCTCCTCCTCCTCCTCTATTGTGTCCTCGACCTTTTCAATCATGTCTCTCTGGATCCATTGTTCCAAAACTGAATGAATTGATTGGGGCATGTTTATCTATCTATTGAAGACTTTTATTGGTGTGTGATAAATTTTCACTCTTAGTGTTTCCACAGGTAACTGTGTGATAATTGAGTTTAAACTGTGCAGACTTGACTGAACAATATTCAATTCTATTGCTTTATAAATGACCACATGGTGTAAGCACTGAGAAATGTAGGGATTTGTATGTAAATGTAGGGATTTGTATGTAGTGTTTTACAATGAAATGGAATTAAATGGAAGATTTTTATTAATCAAGTATAATTAATGTGAATCTAGCCATTTTTGTTGCTAGTTAGTCCCTGGCAAAATACTGGCTGTAAAACCCTGACTTCATCTGAGAGGGGTGTACTTCTTCTATAGCCCCTTTGCTCAGCAGAGGTGACACTTCCTGTCGCAGTACCGCTATTTCCATCAGTTTCACAACCGGGTCGTCTTTGCCAGACCCCTGAACCGTCCCTCGAATTCTGAAAGCTGGATTGCGCAGAGTGACTGAGGGACCGCTTGGTATAACAACTCTATGCAATGCTGCTCAAGGCGCTGTTTGCGGCGAGACAGTCAGTGTTTGAGTATGGGGACTGCAGTGAGAGGGTTGGATGCGCAAAAGTGGTCCAACAGCGCTCTCTAGTGGAGGGCACAGTCCCTGGCAAGTGGCGAGAACATCAGGAGCTGCTATTCGGAGCCCGAGAACGAGAGGCATTAGCCGTCGAGCTCAGGTTCATGCTGTCATTGGTGGCGCCACGAGGGGACGCCATAGGTGAAAGCTCTTCCCAAGGGGCAACTCGTTGGCGGTGAGAGGAGGTTGAGCTGCCGGCGTTCAACCTCCCTGGGCCTGCGAGGAATCAGCTGGCGGAAAGCGGCTGATTGCTGTTTCGCTGCTCTAAATTTTTCCACCACCGAAGTGACAGCCTCTCCGAACAAACCATCCTTAGAAACGAGGGCGTCCTTGAGAAAAGATTTGTCCTTTTCTTTAATATCGGTGAGATTAAGCCAGAGGTGGCACTCAACCGTAATTAATCCAGCCATGGAACGGTCCACTGCTCGAGCAGTATGTTTGGTAGCGCGTTGCGCCAAATCCGTTGCTCGCCGTAATTCCCTCACAGCCTGATGTGATACCCTCCCCTTCATCAAGTTCCTTTAAGAGCTCTGCTTGGTAGGCCTGAAGGACCGCCATAGAGTGGAGCAAGAAAGCCGCCTGGCCAGCGGCCATGTAAGATTTCCCAACGAGGCTGGACGTGACTCGACACGCCTTAGAGGGAAGAAGGGGGCGAGACTTCCATGCCACGGCCGAATTAGGCGCGAGGTGTTTGGCGAGAGTCTCTTCCACCGGAGGCATCGCTGCATAGCCATGGTTCGCCATATCAGAAATGGTGGCAAAATCCGCAGCCGCAGCGTTAGTGATACGCGCCGAGTATGGGTGTTTCCAGGGCCTCGAAACCTCTTGGTGGAGGTCCGGGAAAAAAGGCAAAGGCCTTCAGGGGTGCACGACTGGTTAGGAAATGGTCGTCCAGCTTAGATGAAGGTTGGGCCTCGGCCTTCTCATCCTCCCAATCCAGCCCCAATTTACCCACTGCGCGAGAGACCACATCCAACAGCTCGCTGTAGGAGGGGGAAACACGCTTCTCCTGTCCACTAGGAGGGAGAGAGCTAGTGTCACCCGCGAAGTCCTCAGACCCCGAGGCCGCGGTGGATAAAACGTCGTCATCATAGCGTCCACAACCGAAGGAGCATCACCTCCGGTGTGGGCTGAAAAATCCTCGTTAGAGAAGACGACCGGTTCAATAAAACTATTTTCCTGCACCAGGGTAGGGGAGAGCGAGTGACGTAGAGAAAAATCCAGCGCTGCGCTGTCCTCAAAATTCATGTCGCACGTGTCACCCCAAGCTATCACCTCGTTCGGTGCCTCGGCAGTCACAGAAGTGATGATTCTTAGGGCACAGATGATTCGCTTCCCTGAAAGAATGAATAGCGCGGCACCCAGGTATATGATGCGTGCGCATGTGAAAGGGTAGGATTGGCGAGATGGTATAGGGCTTCAGACATTCGTCACACCGAGGGATGTTCCCATATCGGTGACGTCACCGCAGCATCGAAGTGACCTATGAAAGGGAAGCAAGTTGACATTATTAGGCAGGTGTAGCGGGTGACATAAATTATATGATTCAAAATTAAATGTCTGTATTAGTTAGCACACTCTAATAACAAAACAGCATTTGAATCATTTACACTTTGGGCTATATATTTATACATAAACAGACCAATTGCGCACCAGAAAATCACAGAAACAGCTACTGGAGATAGTGGATATTTAATGAAGAACACAGGAGACAATAATGCGGTAAGTACTTTACATTGAATAATTTCCCCAAATAAAAGTAGGACTTTTCAAAAGAAAACAATTAAATCAACAAATAAATCATTTTTTCAATGTAAAATAAATAAAAAAACCTCTTCAAATATAGTCAGCTATCACTGGTTTACCTGTTACCATCACAGTGAATTAACCCTATAGTAACACCAGATTAGTGTAAGATAACCCTCTCAAGGAAAACTCTTTGAAAGCAAATCATAGTTCAGTTCAATCAGTCACTGATATCAGATTTCGTCACTTACCTCAAATACAACGATGCATCAGTTAATTCACAGTTCCATTCAGAAAAAAGGAAAAAAACAATTAATCAATTAATTTAAACTATATACAATTCATAATATTAATCCTGAAATTAAATCAGGGTTACATCCTTCTAAGTGTGTACGTCCTCGGAACACAAGTTAAGGTAATATAACCCTCACATAATCTGTGTTTGAGATATTGCAATCAACTCACTAGGACATGCAATACCACTCAAGGCAGTTACAAAAAGCAGTATTCAATCCTTGGAACAAAGATTGGGCTACCTGGATCAAGGGATTTCCAAGACTTGGATAGGTATGTATCCTAGGTTTTTTATTTTTTCCTAGTAGAACGTCTGCACTCAGTTTCCACAACAGTGTTGCCTACATTCAAAGGGTTGTTATCGTTGCTGCTCTCTCCTCCAACATTATCTCCATTAACATTTTAATGGAACTGCAACATCAGGTTTTGAAGAGTTTTCAGCAGAAACTTCCACAGGTGTGTGATCTTCTACCATTTCAGGTGATTTAATTTCTTATGTGTTACCCACAGGTAAAGAACTTTCTGGAGTTACAACAGGTAAGACATCCCATTGTCTAGGAAAGTCATGGTAAGTTATGAACTATTTCCTCTACTGGATAATTGCAAAATGCAGTATCAGAGATTTCATCATCCATTTCTGAATTAACAGTCAGCTCCTCTTGTTCTTGCAAACCAAGACTCGACCTAGTCCTAGGCTTCAGTACAATAGGACCCACAATTTCAGGAACAGGCAAAAATCCGCAAGGAAGTAGTATGTCTCTATGCAGATTACGAACTGGACCGTCCTTCATCTCCGGACGAATTGTATAGACAGATAAATTGTCAGCTCGCTTCATCACTACATAGACTTCAGACTCCCACTTATCAGTGAGTTTAACCAACACCAACACACGGTCTCCCACCGAGTCTAAGATGTATAATCCAATCTGTCTTATTCAATTGAATTGATACGGTCTAAAATGTGTTGCATTTACAGAAACTAAGGTTTGCCAAGACAATGGCACTAAGCTGTGAATGATGGGGAAGCGTAATAATCACCCCATGACTAAACACACGCTCAGATATTATTGCTTCTGTAATGGCTTTTCATCGAGGGTGGTTGCCTGTATATGTAGTAGTCTGGGGCACAATGAACTGTGACATGGATGGCTGCTGTAGATCGCTGCAGTGTATCTTGGATTTGAGATATTCATCATATTTGCATGGATTAAAAAAAATACAAAACCAATCAGGGAAAACTTTAAGCATTAACATTAACTGTAAACATTAGCACTTTGTATGCACAAACATTCTTTTTTTTTTTTTTGACAAATCTCTTTATTAGAGGATCGAAGATGTACAAGGAAGGTACAGGAAGTAAAACAGTTCTCTAGTCTCATTTTATCTTAAACAACTAAAGCACCCCCCCCCAAAAAAAAAAAAAACTCCATTTCCATTTCATTTGTTACACAGTTCTTCAAAAGAGTTAAGGATGTACACACACACACACACACACACACACAAAAAACAGGCACAGACAAGCATATCCACATTTCGAAAGTAGTTGGTTAGCAAGGCTTTAAACTTACATTTTCACAATTGTTGATCAGGCTACTCAGTTCCTACCCCATGAAGGTAGTTGACCACTGATTTGATTAAACACATAATAAATAATAATAATAATAATAATAATGATAAAAAGTAGCAAAGGTGTCTCATGTTTCAGGCAATACTTTATGATTCTCAAAATATGTCACAAAGGGCTGCCATTTTAAGTAAAATTTCTGAACTGACCCTTTCATCGTGAATTTAACTTTTTCTAGTTTAAGAAAAAATAATACATCCCAACACTGATAGAGTAGCGGATGTCCAAACTAATAATATTCTACGACGGGCAAGTGGTGATGTAAAAGCAATGATGTCCGATTAGTCCTGGGTTAAAGTTAAGCTCTCATTTGGTATACCAGATATTGCAATCAGCAGACATGGCTTAATTTACATTTTTATGACCTCTGATAAAGTTTGAAAAACAGATGACCAGTATTGATTTAGATGCGGGCACAACCAAAAAGTGTGTGTTAAATCAGCTGGAGAAAGGGAGCATCTATTACAACTCCTGTCCGTTCCTGGATATATATCTGCTAACCTGGCCCTACTGAAATTAGTCTTATGCACTACTTTAAACTGAATTAGCCCCAAGCGTGCACAGGATGAGGATGAGTTAATCCTTTGTAGTGCATCCTCCCAGTGTCTGTCTGACAACTCAACCATCAACTCGCCTTCCCAACAGTTCTTAATTTTTGAAAGGTCATGATTTTCAAGAGACATTAATTGAGAATATAACCATGGTATAAGACCTTTTTTCGGACAGAGGAGGGTCATTTCCTCCCATGCTGCCTCAATAGGGAAGACCGGGAAAGAAGGGGAACAGTGCTTTAACACAGTGGCGTATTTGGAGATATCTAAAAAAAGTTACTGCGTGAAAGATCATATTTCTGGCATATATTATCAAAATTGTCTCACCCTTCTTTACAGTACAAGCTTTTAAAACAGAAGGTGCTTCCTGTCCCACTGAGTGAATGTTAAGTCAAGAGAGGAGGCTGGAAGTATATGATTCTTACAAATAGGGTCTGGGGGGAGGTAGAGGAGAATTTGTAATGGTTTCGGAACTGGGCCCAGATTTTAAGGGTGGACAGTACTATGGGATTATATGTAAACCTGGACCACTTTGTGTCTGGCACATGAAGCCAGAATAAAATTTTCTGTAGGTTAGTGTAACAGACTGACTCGGTTGAGTATTCGAATCCATTTGAAGAGATGTTTATTACAGATCTCATCACATACTGGGATATGGCAGATAATCATGGTCAAAATACATACAATGGTCGATAACAACAGAAAGTCCGTTCAGCAAACAAATCCAAATCGAAATCCAAAAAGCAAGGTCAAGAACAGACAATTAAACATATACGTGGCAACAACAATGGCAGTGAGAAAATGCTTGGTAGAGACAGGGTTTAGCTGGCAATACTTTGCAATGTTCTGAACTACTGAGATGGCTTTTAACAGGAAGCTACAGTAAGTGGAGAGAGAAGAACGGCACAGTCAGTATTTGGGAGATTGCTCCCTCTGGCGGCTGGATGGCTGATGTTCCAGTTAGCTTCCCAATAGTAGTGAATAAACCTGGGGAGGGCTAGTCCTCCCACATCGTGACCCCTTTGAAGTAAGCCTTTCTTAACTCTTGGAACTTTATTCTTCCAGATGAAGGACGAAATGGATGTATTCACTGATTGGATTTTTTTTTTTCAGGAATGACGTTAGACATTTTGGGAGTACTTTCATCTTCACCAATTGTACTCTCTCTGCAATAGTCAGAAGCAGACTGCTCCACCTCTGAAAGTCAGCTTTCATTTGGTTAACTAGAGATGTAAAATTAGCCTCCAGAAGAGAGGTGAAGGAATGCGTAATGTTTATTCCAAGATATTTGAAACCAGAGTCACAATTAAGTCTCCAGAAGGATTGTTCTCTAATATTCAAAGTGAAAGAAAGGTCTAAGATGAGTGGTGCATGATCTAAAATGATGATGGCCAAATATTCAACCGATTTCTCTTCAGGGATGAAAGAGCTGTCTATAACAAAGTAGTCTATTCTAGAGAAAGAATGGTGGACATGAGAAAAGAAAGAGAATTGTTTGAAGGTCAGATTTTGAAACCTCCATGGGTCTAGGCAGCCATTTCGTCTCATAAAGTCTGAGAAGACTGACATTACAGATGGTGAGGGCTAGATTTATCAAGCAATGGGTCAATTGTACAATTAAGATCCCCTGCAAGGATCAGTCTATGTGTATCTAAATTAGGGAGAGATAACAGAAGCTTACAGTTAAATTCAGTATCGTCCCATGGGGGCATGCACATTTACCAAAAGAACAGGTGCTTGAAATAGGAGGCCTGAGACAATGACATATTGACCATTGGGGTCTTCAATTATTGCATTTAGTGAGAAGTTAATTAGTTTAGTGCCAAAACTGCCACCCCTCGTGATCTATTATTAAATTTGCAATGGAAGATATGATTAACCAATGCTTTACGGAGTCTGGTGTGATCTTCTAACTGTAAATGTGTCTCCTGCAAAAACAAAACATCAGTTTTCAATTGTTTAAGATGGTAAAACAATCCTAGTACGTTTTAAGGGACCATTTAACCCTTAACATTCCAGGACAGAAACTGCAGCTCCCCCTACTGGGCTTGTACCGCTTGCATTATTTATCGTAGAAGACATCTGAAATGTATATGATTAGCCTGAGCCACATTATAGTAGTGCATTTGTGGTCATAAGTGATGTCAGCACACACACTTTGTGAAGTTGTGTAGGGGAAAAATAAAACAGTAATAATAATAAGCTAAAAATACAGTTTAACAGTTTTAACAGTTGAACTCATTAACTTTAAGTTGGAATGAAGAAGAAACAGAACCCTGAACACCCCAAAACTAGATTTTCTTCCCCAAATGAAGAAAACCGCAGGAATTCCCAATCGAAAAACTTCCAAGACATCCAGCGTTGTCTATAACTCCTATTCTAGCGTGAGTGTGGCTCTTCTCTCAGTAAGTGATTTGTGTTCTACCTATATGATTATCTGTTTGGCTCAACTCGAGAAAAAAAAAAAAACAGGGACCAAACTAAGTCAACAAATAAACTTGAAAGTATAAAATATCCCTGATTTGCATCTGAAAACCACATTAACGCAAGTATTACCATGTAGGTTTGAAGTTTACTTGAAAAAGAATAACATTTTCTTCTTTTCCTCTATATTTTAGTCAAGCAAACAAATAGTGCCAAAATCAAAGTGTCTAAGCCAAAAGCTACGCTTAATTTCTCCTTCTCATAGATAGTCTGTGTTCCAGCATACCGGTAATTTATTCTCCCCAATGAAGATCGTAAAACTCTCTGGCCTTCTCTGGAGTTTCGAAAAACAGCATCTGTCCATCGTGAAGAATGCGGAGCCGGGCGATAAGAGCGAACCTAACGTTCTTCTTGTAGAGGAGAGATTTCACTTCTTTAAAGGAGGCTTGTTTCTTGCCAAGTTCCGCGCTGACATCCTCATGGAAATTTACCTTATGAACCCTGAAAAACAGCTGCTCTCATTTCCTAATTATTCAGTGTTTGTTTTGGAAGGCGTGGAAGAGAATGAGGAATATCCTCGGCCGTTTGAAGCTAGCGCCGGAGTCAGCGGTCAGTTTGGGTCCCAGTCGGTGTGAACAAGAGATAAAGATGGGGTGCGGATAGAAATCTTAACCCAGGTTTTCTAGAAAAATTCAGTCATAAACTTGATTGTGTCCGGCCCTTCCTTTTGTTCCGGGATACTGACGACTCGCAGATTGGACCTAGGGAGTGATTTTCCAAATCCTCCACTTTGTTTTTCATGTTGTTTCAATAGCCTTGATCCTGTCGTTGTGGCCATTTAACCCTTCCTCAATGTCATGGATACGTTCTTCGTGGGAGTCAAGAGACGATTTTACCAGTTCTAGGAAGGCCGAAATTGGTACTAGTGCCTCGCCAAGTGCTTTTTTCAAGAAGGAGTCCGTTTGCTGTGCGAGGTCGGACAGAAGCACAATGTGTAGCTTAGCAAGATCAGCAGGTAACTCCGAGCTTGGGCTAGCTTGTGTAACGTTAACGTTAGCCATGTTGTCTTCACTTGTGGTATCTTCGTCCATTTTTTGTTGTCGTTTTTTGCCCTCGGTCACCTCTCTTTGGTATCATTTAGTTGTGAAAAATTAAGACTTAATTTATACATAATAAACTCATGGGGTGCCAAACTTTCTGCCAAAAAAATTATAATTGTAAATATAAATTAATTTAAGTGATGATCATTTACAGATGTATGCACGTAAAGTTTGGTTCCAGCAGTCACACATTTTCATATGTTTACATAGACACAGAAATGTAAATGGTTGTCAAGTCAAGTCACCTTTATTTATTTAGACCTTTAAACAAAAAGGATTGTGTCAAAGCAACTGAACAACATTAATTAGGAAAACAGTGTGTCAATAATGCAAAATGACAGTTAAAGGCAGTTCATCATTGAATTCTTCTCCAATAAAGTTTGTGTTTTGAGAGATCTTTTGCAAAGAGAATACTTTTTCTCCAATAGCAGTTGGTTCTGTATGCAGGCTGAATGTAAGCACTTATTCATACAAAAAAAATTAATGAAACTGAAGCTGTGCATGTATACATATTTGCACCACACTTGCACAAAGAAAAATAAGCATTTAAGTGGCACTATACATTGCATGGAAATTTTAGACATACAGTGTAGGCACTCTAAAGATGATTAACTTGTGTAGTCATCCATTTTTAATAACATTCAAGGTAATGGAGACTTATAAATAAACCATGGCCCAGAAACTGATACACTTCGTAAAAGTGAGTGTTATTTAATCTGTAGCAGGCTGGGTAATAATCTTTCCATTATTATATTAACATTTTGTTATTATGCGTATATATCTAATAGTTCAGGAAAAACTACATTGTTTCATTGCTACAGTCTTTTATTCCAAATTCTGAGAAGGGTATCTTCTCAAAGGTTGATGTATCACATATCTGTATAAGGCACCTGAGATGCATTATACATGTGATCATGTGACCTGTATTGTCAACATTAAAGTAGAAAAAGACACTGCTGATGTCATTGTGACAAGGAGAGCAATAGTGAACAATGACATTTATAGCGAAGACTTTTTATGATCTGCGTGCCACTACACTGGAAGGGGAAACAGTAGATTTCAATATTTTCAGAGGAAGAGTGGTGCTAATTGAGAATGTGGCATCACTTTGAGGGACAACCACCCAGGACTACGTCCAGCTTAATGAGCTCCAGAGCAGGTATCCTCACCGGCTTGTGGTCCTGGGCTTTCCCTGTAACCAGTTTGGATACCAGGTTTGTAAATGATTATGTGCAACCCACTGTTTCGATTACATTTAGTTGTAGTTTATCTACAAATGTAATTTGGTTCATACATGAGTTTGGTGTCACGTAAATGATAAAAATATCTGTTTATGAAAAGTTAGCAGTGTTTCAGAATTTTAAAGGACTGTTGTACATAATTTGGATTAACATCATAATTATTGCTTTGTCTTCTTTCTCATTTTCCAGGAGAACTGTTCTGATGCTGAAATTCTAAATTCTTTGAAATATGTACGTCCAGGTGAAGGGTATAAACCTGTATTCACCATTTTTGAGAAGTGTGTTGTAAATGGGAGTAATGCACATCCTGTCTTTTCTTACTTGAAAGACAAGCTTCCCTATCCAGATGATGACACTATGTCATTCATGCAGGACCCTAAATATCTGGTCTGGAATCCCATCAGTCGGAATGATATTTCATGGAATTTTGAAAAATTTCTTATTGGACCAGAGGGTGAGCCCTTCAAGAGATACAGTAAAAGGTTTCAAACTATCAATATTGAACCAGACATTCAAAGACTACTGAAACTGACGAAGAACTAATCAAAAACAAGTTAACTGATCATGTTTCATATTTAGTCATGTGTTAACTCAATGTGGCAATATTGGCAATGATTTTTGATTTACATTATCTTCCATGTTAGCAACATTGTGGCATCATCTTAATTTCTTTTATATTACTTAATGAGAGTGACACACCAAAATGTAACAGGGTTTCACTTGATATTGTAAATATGAAAGAATTATGGATGGTGCCATTAACAAATTCTCTTCAATGGAAGTACCTTAATAAAACATTGATTGACACTTTGTTGGTTCTGTTGAGTCTATGTTCTGGGGCAGTATGGCATCTCATGAATTTGCTTCACTCATTTTACAGAATGTCTCCTCTGTCTTATTAATGTGACATCTGCATGTGCTTTCACATTGTTCATGATGAGGAATGTGACATGAGCAAGAGTAAAGATATACCGTGGTACAACTGTATCTATACTGTAGATTACCTTTCCTAGATAATGTCACAGTGTGACAAATGGCATGTGGAACTTATTCCCGCTGAAGCAGTGTTCCCGGGGAAACGCTTTGAGTGTAACTCTGTTCCCAGGCCTGTGTGTGTGTTTGTTGCTGTGACAACCCCAAATGATGGATTGGCAACAGGTGTGGGGGATTTACTCAGAGTTTGCGTGAGGCCTCATCAACAGTGGAGAGGATAAAAAAGCAAGAGAGAGAGGTGGTGCGTGTGGTTTTTCTCCCTTGTGAAAAGTCGTTTTATTGGGTGGTAATAGTGGCTGGAGGACGGGTGAATGAAGTGGAAAGTGTTGCTTTGCTGAGGGATTCGAGGACAACAGAAGGAGAGTGAAATACCCTGTTTGCATTGGAGAGGAGCTAAGTAACTGAGAACTGAGTCTTGTAATTGCACACGTTTGACACTGAATTGGATGTGGTTTGGAGTGCTTGGATCACGATCATAAATATCACTGAGTGGATTGTATTGATTCATTACCGATCTCTTACCTCTCCCTCCTCTATAAATGGTGATGTGAACTCTGCCTGTGACTGTGAAGAAAAACATCTCAGAACATCCTCCGTGGCAGTGAGGATTGCGCCCTCCCCCTTCCCTTCGGACAGAAACCCGAATGTGAGTGCTGGCTTTAAATTGCACGTCGTGAAGTGAGTTTGCAGTGGCTAAAATTGATGTTTCCCCCCACAATATATGTTTGAAGTGGAATTGTCGTGTGTGTGTGTAAGCTACATTCCTGTTTGCCATGCACTCTCTATGTGTCATGAGGGCTGACTGTCAATAGTAAGAGTCCTGCGACACTGATTTGTTCCAACTGTCTGGATGTTGAGGATTTATCATCTGGGATGTGAATTAACCCCTCTGTTGTGCTAATAGGAGAAGAGATGCCCTGTTGAAATATTTACTATCTGCCTCAGAAAAGCTCTGTGCAACCTGTTGACTTCGAGTCTGCTGTATTCCTGCCATTCAACTGTATGGTGAGAGGTGTTCGCTCCTTCCAATACATGTGAATTGTATACTTGCCTGAAACATCCAGTCTGTCCGTCTCAGAAGAAGCCCCATTCAGCCTGTTGACTTCGAGTCTGCTGTATCCCTGCCATTCAACTGTATGGTGAGAGGTGTTCGCTCCTTCCAATACATGTGAATTGTATACTTGCCTGAAACATCCATTCTGTCTGTCTCAGAAGAAGCCCCATTCAGCCTGTTGACTTCGAGTCTGCTGTATCCCTGCCATTCAACTGTATGAAGAAGCCCACATTCAGCCTGTTGACTTCGAGTCTGCTGTATCCCTGCTATTCGCCTGTATTGTGAGAAGTATTCGTTCCTTCCAATGCATGTGAACTGTATACTTGCCTGAAACATCCATTCTGTCTGTCTCAGAAGAAGCCCCATTCAGCCTGTTGACTTCGAGTCTGCTGTATCCCTGCCATTCAACTGTATGAAGAAGCCCACATTCAGCCTGTTGACTTCGAGTCTGCTGTATCCCTGCTATTCGCCTGTATTGTGAGAAGTATTCGTTCCTTCCAATGCATATGAACTGTATACTTGCCTGAAACATCCATTCTGTCTGTCTCAGAAGAAGCCCCATTCAGCCTGTTGACTTCGAGCCTGCTGTATCCCTGCTACTCATCTGTATGAGGAAGCCCCATTCAGCCTGTTGACTTCGAGCCTGCTGTATCCCTGCTACTCATCTGTATGAGGAAGCCCCATTCAGCCTGTTGACTTCGAGTCTGCTGTATCCCTGCTATTCATCCGTATTGTGAGAAGTGTTCGTTCCTTCCAACGCATGTGAACTGTATACTTTGTCTGAAGCATCCATTCTGTCTGTTTCAGTAGAAACCCTGCACAGCCTGTTGACTTAGAGTTTGTTGCATCCTTGTGGCCCACCTGTGCTGAGAGAGGTGACTGTCCTTTGTCACGAACGTGAGAGGGGCACGCTTTGTCTGGAATATCCACTCTGACGGTGTCAGGAGAAGCCACCTTACTGAAGACCGTGCACCTGCCGTATACGTACTTGACTGATATCATTCGCCTCAAATTCCGTACCTGTGGAAGAAGGAAGGAAGGCTGGAATTACATACTTACCGGAGGAGACTTACCGGACCCCTCACTTGCCAAACACATCCCCACCTCAAGGCTGTGTATCTGCCGTGTACGGACCTGACCGATATCCATCCGTCCCAGATTCTGCATCTGTGAAGAAGGGAAGGGAGTTTGGAAGTATTTAATTACCAGAGGAGACTTACCAGACTGCGGGCTTGCCGATTGTATTCCCACCTGTGAAATACCTACTTGACCACCCATCTGTCCATCTATTGCGGGGCCCGCACAGAGGAAGAGGGCGGGAGAGTCCCCGGTCGCTGCATTGTTTACCTTCAAGCCCTGAGGGTAACAAAGAAGATTTTAGTTTAGGATTCCCAATTTGTTTTTACTTCAAAATAAAACTTGTTAAATTTATTCTCTGTCTCCGACTCTTCCCTCTGATACGCTCCTCGAGGTGGTCCTGGTTTAGGGGAGGGCGCAGTCCAGCTTGGCCCCCCTGACCTGTGACAGATTGGCGTAGTCGGCAGGATTCTACCTCGAGTTGAGCGACCAGAGGTCGAGATGGCAGAAGAGGAAGTGCTTGGGGCACGGCAACCCGTCGTGCCAATCTTTATGGGGGCTCCGTGGGCTCCGAAGTATGGAGGCCCGGGATCCGAAATGAGCTTGTCGATGTGGAAGGTACAGGTGGAGTACCTGGCAGGGCTCCAAGGTCTGAGTGCCCCGCAGCAGGTTCAGTTTGTTTTAAACTCTTTGGAAGGGGAAGCGAGGAGAGAAGTTCAGGCGGCACCGGCAGCAACTCGAGCGACTGTCCAGGCCATTTTTGACTTCCTCACGGGACAATATGGAGACACCACCCCGGTAGCTGTTCTGAGGACGCAATTTTTCAATTCTCGGCAAGGCCCTCGGCAATCTGTTCGGGCATTTACCCTACAATTACGGGAACAGTTTTCTAGACTTACAGGGAGACAGGATCATGGCCTGGGGGGCGAAGAGGTTTTACTACGAGATCAGTTTTTAGTGGGGCTGCGGGAAGGCCCTGTGCGTCAGAGTCTGCGGGTGCAATTTCGACGAACCCCGAACCTGACCTTTGAAGAGCTTCGACAAGAAGCACTGGCCCTTGAGTGTGACCACATGGAGAATGTAGATCCTCCCAGCTGCCTAGCCATGAATGTTGTTAGCACCCCTTCGACTACTACGACATCTGACTGGAAGCAGGCCCTCCGGGAAGAGTTGAAGAGAGATGTGCGGGAACAAATGTCTGACCTATCTAAATCTTTTATGGAGGAGCTTCGCCGAGAGCGCCTCCAGTTGTCCTCTTTACCGCGGGAGCGGGCTTACTCTGATGGGAACCGTCCTCCCGACCGCCGTCCATCCCGACCTTCTGGCTCGCGATTTCAGTGGGATGAGCGTGGGCGTCCCATCTGCAACGGCTGTGGAGAGCCGGGACATTACTTCCGTCAGTGTCCTGCTCGACGTGCATCGCAAGGGGGTTTTTAGAGTTTCCGGCCACTGTGGGTCAAGTGGTCGGGACCCCCTTATCAGACCCCTCTCTGCCTACAACTTCTAGGAGCCGCCTGGTGGGCTGTTGCCCAGTGGTGGTGGTTCAGGTCAATGACCAGAAAGTGCAGTGCCTCTTGGATACAGGCTCCCAAGTGACCCTATTCACCGAAAGCTTGGCCCATGAGTTGTTTGGCACCGAAGGTCGTCCACCTGCGGAAGCCCCCTGGTTGACGCTACGTGGGGCGAATGGTCTTGACATCCCGTATGTGGGATACCTTGTGACTGATCTAAAGATTCAGGGAGTAGTGGTGCCACAGAAAGGAGTGGTGGTCGTACGAGACACATGCCTGGGGTCTCATCGTGCCCTGATTGGGATGAACGTCATTTCAGACTGTTGGGAGGAGCTGTTCCGAAGTAGACCGGCTCGAACAGCTGCAACATCAGCCGGGCAGGAGTGGGACCGCATCAGGGCCGACTGCCGTCGAGTATGTCTGGCCGAACAACAGGGGGATCGGGAAAGCACGGGAAGAGTAGCCTGCCGTTACGCCTTGTCCATTCCAGCTCAGAGTGAGGCTTTGGTCGGGGTCAGGTTGCCTCCTCGACTTTATAGTCCGGAAGATTGGGTCATGGTGGAACCCCATGAAGATGGTCCCAAGGTGGAAGTTGCTCGAGGATTGGCGACTGTTCAGGGGGGCCGGGTCTCAGTGCGAGTCAGGAACATGAATCCTTTCCCTGTTCACTTGTATCGTCACCAGCGTTTGGCCCGGGTGACCTCAGTGAGGCCCCAGCAGGTTCGTGAACAGGGTGAAGTCAACTTCAATCGGGTAGGCCCGACAGTGGTAGAGGTGGCCCTGACACGAGCAGGTTCGGGGGCGGGAGAGATAGGAGGAGGGTTGCCTACCCACCTGATGGGGGAGTCTTTACGGGGTGAAGGACTAGGAGAAGAGCAATTGGGACAACTCCAAGAGTTCTTGATGGAATGGCAGCACTTGTTTTCCACTCACGATGAGGATTACGGCCGCACGGATGTGGTGCGACATCAAATCCCAACTGGGGATGCTGCACCCAGCCGAGAGCGCTATCGACCCGTGCCCCCGACCTTGTATTCAGAGGTCCGCACCCTTTTGCGAGGGATGCTTGACAAGGGGATTATTCGAGAGAGCAGTAGCCCTTGGGCTGCCCCGATAGTACTGGTTCGAAAGAAAACTGGTTCCTGGAGGTTTTGTGTGGATTACCGAAGGCTGAATCAAGTCACCAAAAGGGATGCTTTCCCGTTGCCTCGAGTTGAAGACTCTCTCACGAGCCTCACACAAGCCACCTGGTATTCCACCCTTGACTTGGCCAGCGGTTACTGGCAGGTGCAGATGGATGAGCATGACCGGGAGAAGACTGCATTCACTACCCCCTTTGGCCTATATGAATGGGACCGGATGCCGTTTGGCCTTTGCAACGCCCCAGCCACGTTCCAACGGCTGATGCAGCGTTGTTTAGGCAACCAACTGATGGATTCCACCCTCGTCTATCTAGACGACGTCATTGTCTACTCCCCAGATTTCAAGTCCCATCTCGAGCACCTAGAGCAAGTCTTCCGTTCCCTAGAGCGATATGGGTTGAAGCTCCAGCCAGACAAGTGCCAGCTCTTCCGCAAAGAGGTTAAATTCTTGGGGCATGTGGTGAGTGCAGCGGGGATTTCAGTTGATCCCGAGAAGGTGGTGGCAGTGCAGGAGTGGGCTGCGCCCAAGACGGTGCGCCAGGTTCGTTCATTCCTGGGCTTCGTGGGTTACTATAGGCGATTCATTAAGGATTTCTCTAAAATCGCTAGGCCGATCAACCAGTTGCTGGGAGGTATGGGACGAGTTCGTGGCCGAGGGTCCCCTTCGATCCAATGGGATCCGGCCTGTGAAGCTGCCTTCCAGAAACTCAAGCAGGAACTACTACAGGCCCCGATCCTAGCCTACGCTGACTTCACACAACCCTTCATCCTGTATACCGATGCTAGCCACCTGGGCTTGGGGGCTGTCTTGGCCCAGAAGCAACAGGGAGAGGAAAAGGTAATCGCCTATGCAAGCCGAAGTTTACATCCAACGGAGAAGAACGACGCCAATTACAGTTCTTTTAAGCTTGAGTTACTGGCAGTGAAGTGGGCGTTGTGTGAAAAGTTCAAGGATTACTTGTGGGGAGCCAAGGTACGGGTCGTCACGGACAATAACCCGTTGGTTCATTTGCAGACTGCTAAACTGGGGGCGGTGGAACAACGCTGGGTGGCCCAACTGGCCAATTTTGATTATCAGCTCCAGTACCGGCCAGGAAGAGAACACACTAATGCCGATGTACTATCAAGGTTACCCGGCGAAGGATCGGCAGGTCAGGTACCAGCACCAGAAGCGGGGTCCGATGAGGGACTGATGGTGGGAGTTGTAGAGGCACCAGGGCAAGTATCGGAGGAACCCCCCCCTTGTTGGGGGTGGGACCCACAGCGATGGAGGCAGTGGCAGGGCGAAGACGGAGATGTAGCGTTGGTTCGAACGTGGCTAGAACAGAAGGCCTGGCCTGAGGGTGTGGAACGCCGGACTCAGACTCGGATTGTGCGGGGCCTGCTGGGACAGAGGGGGAGACTCTATTTGAAGGAAGGTGTGCTCTGTAGGGCCCTCCAGGACCCAGGTCGGGGCGATGAGGTCTGTCAAATCGTGGTCCCTGAAGGGCGTTGTCAGGCTTTATTGGAGGCATATCACACCAAGATGGGACATCAGGGGCAGGAGAGGACATTGGCACTGGTGAGGCGACACTTCTACTGGCCCGGAATGGAGGGTGCCACGAGGACTTACCTTCAGAGGTGCCCACGCTGCACGTTGTTTAAGACCAAGAAGGACGTACGGGCACCGCTGGTTCCGATGCAGGCCAAGGCACCGCTACATATGGTGGCCATGGATTATCTGACTTTGGGACGGCCAGTGGATCGGATCCAGAACATCCTTGTGGTAACCGATCTGTTTACTAAGTATGCTTGGGCCATCCCAACTGTGGACCAAACCGCCATTACGACTGCCAACGCCCTTTGGAGGTATGTGATCCAACCATTTGGATGCCCTGAAATTTTCCACTCAGACCAAGGAACCAACTTTGAGTCCAGGGTGATCCATGAGCTGTGCCAACTGTACGGATGCAAGAAGACCCATACGACTCCCTATCACCCCCAAGGGAACGGGGGGTGTGAGAGGTTTAATCAGACCTTGCTGAGTTTATTAGGAACCTTAGAGGAGGAACAGCAAGGCCATTGGGTCGACAGACTCCCGGCGATGGTACAGGCCTATAACAACAGTGTACACAGTACCACTGGTTACGCCCCCACCTACCTGATGTTCGGCAGACATGTGAGACTTCCGATGGATATGCTTCTGGGGACCACTGCAGGGGAAGAGGGAGGTAGTTTGACAGATTGGGTGACGGGACATCATCAACGCCTCCAGTCGGCATACGAACGAGTCTCGGGCCGGATTAACCGAGCAGCGTTGAAGAACAAGAGGTTGTATGACCGGACGGCTCGAGAGGCACCGTTACTACCAGGGGAGAGGGTGCTGGTGCGGGATAATCGCCGACAAGGGAAGGGAAAATTGAGTGACCGGGGGGAGGCTCAGCCGTTTGTCGTTTTGCGACAGCCACACCCAGACCAACCCGTATATGTATTGCGGCCAGAAGGAAAGGCGGGCCCCGAACGGGTGTTACATCGAAATTTGATCCGCCCTTGCCCAAACTACCCAAAACGTGTTGTAGAGAATCCACCGGTTGAAACGTCCGGGATGCCCCCGCTGGTAGGATGGGCGGTGATTCCAGGAGGCCTGGGCCTAGGGCTACGACCTGAAGCACCCATTTCCCCACCTCGACGGTCCCAGCGTGAGAATCGAGGTCAGCCTCCAGCTAGGTTTGGAGACTGGGTGTCTGGAGACCGTTCTCGGGACTAGAACGGTTTGGCGGGGGGGTATGTCACAGTGTGACAAATGGCATGTGGAACTTATTCCCGCTGAAGCAGTGTTCCCGGGGAAACGCTTTGAGTGTAACTCTGTTCCCAGGCCTGTGTGTGTGTTTGTTGCTGTGACAACCCCAAATGATGGATTGGCAACAGGTGTGGGGGATTTACTCAGAGTTTGCGTGAGGCCTCATCAACAGTGGAGAGGATAAAAAAGCAAGAGAGAGAGGTGGTGCGTGTGGTTTTTCTCCCTTGTGAAAAGTCGTTTTATTGGGTGGTAATAGTGGCTGGAGGACGGGTGAATGAAGTGGAAAGTGTTGCTTTGCTGAGGGATTCGAGGACAACAGAAGGAGAGTGAAATACCCTGTTTGCATTGGAGAGGAGCTAAGTAACTGAGAACTGAGTCTTGTAATTGCACACGTTTGACACTGAATTGGATGTGGTTTGGAGTGCTTGGATCACGATCATAAATATCACTGAGTGGATTGTATTGATTCATTACCGATCTCTTACCTCTCCCTCCTCTATAAATGGTGATGTGAACTCTGCCTGTGACTGTGAAGAAAAACATCTCAGAACATCCTCCGTGGCAGTGAGGATTGCGCCCTCCCCCTTCCCTTCGGACAGAAACCCGAATGTGAGTGCTGGCTTTAAATTGCACGTCGTGAAGTGAGTTTGCAGTGGCTAAAATTGATGTTTCCCCCCACAATATATGTTTGAAGTGGAATTGTCGTGTGTGTGTGTAAGCTACATTCCTGTTTGCCATGCACTCTCTATGTGTCATGAGGGCTGACTGTCAATAGTAAGAGTCCTGCGACACTGATTTGTTCCAACTGTCTGGATGTTGAGGATTTATCATCTGGGATGTGAATTAACCCCTCTGTTGTGCTAATAGGAGAAGAGATGCCCTGTTGAAATATTTACTATCTGCCTCAGAAAAGCTCTGTGCAACCTGTTGACTTCGAGTCTGCTGTATTCCTGCCATTCAACTGTATGGTGAGAGGTGTTCGCTCCTTCCAATACATGTGAATTGTATACTTGCCTGAAACATCCAGTCTGTCCGTCTCAGAAGAAGCCCCATTCAGCCTGTTGACTTCGAGTCTGCTGTATCCCTGCCATTCAACTGTATGAAGAAGCCCACATTCAGCCTGTTGACTTCGAGTCTGCTGTATCCCTGCTATTCGCCTGTATTGTGAGAAGTATTCGTTCCTTCCAATGCATGTGAACTGTATACTTGCCTGAAACATCCATTCTGTCTGTCTCAGAAGAAGCCCCATTCAGCCTGTTGACTTCGAGCCTGCTGTATCCCTGCTACTCATCTGTATGAGGAAGCCCCATTCAGCCTGTTGACTTCGAGCCTGCTGTATCCCTGCTACTCATCTGTATGAGGAAGCCCCATTCAGCCTGTTGACTTCGAGTCTGCTGTATCCCTGCTATTCATCCGTATTGTGAGAAGTGTTCGTTCCTTCCAACGCATGTGAACTGTATACTTTGTCTGAAGCATCCATTCTGTCTGTTTCAGTAGAAACCCTGCACAGCCTGTTGACTTAGAGTTTGTTGCATCCTTGTGGCCCACCTGTGCTGAGAGAGGTGACTGTCCTTTGTCACGAACGTGAGAGGGGCACGCTTTGTCTGGAATATCCACTCTGACGGTGTCAGGAGAAGCCACCTTACTGAAGACCGTGCACCTGCCGTATACGTACTTGACTGATATCATTCGCCTCAAATTCCGTACCTGTGGAAGAAGGAAGGAAGGCTGGAATTACATACTTACCGGAGGAGACTTACCGGACCCCTCACTTGCCAAACACATCCCCACCTCAAGGCTGTGTATCTGCCGTGTACGGACCTGACCGATATCCATCCGTCCCAGATTCTGCATCTGTGAAGAAGGGAAGGGAGTTTGGAAGTATTTAATTACCAGAGGAGACTTACCAGACTGCGGGCTTGCCGATTGTATTCCCACCTGTGAAATACCTACTTGACCACCCATCTGTCCATCTATTGCGGGGCCCGCACAGAGGAAGAGGGCGGGAGAGTCCCCGGTCGCTGCATTGTTTACCTTCAAGCCCTGAGGGTAACAAAGAAGATTTTAGTTTAGGATTCCCAATTTGTTTTTACTTCAAAATAAAACTTGTTAAATTTATTCTCTGTCTCCGACTCTTCCCTCTGATACGCTCCTCGAGGTGGTCCTGGTTTAGGGGAGGGCGCAGTCCAGCTTGGCCCCCCTGACCTGTGACAATAACATAGTGATATTGATACTATGCTGAACTTTCATCCAAACCATCATCTTGGTTGAGATTGACATTTCAGTACACACACGAGTGGAGAAAAGGATACTGCGCTAACATCGATTTGTTTTAGTTAAAAGATAATGTAAGTATATCTATGAGTTACCAAATTAGTGGGGTGTTTTTTTAACTGCTTAGCCTGATTTGAGGCTTGGTTTAAGGATGGGCCTTTGAGTAAAGCAGCAAAAAATAAAAATAAATTAATTGTGAGGTGGAGCTTGGTTTAAGAACAGATACATTTTTAAGGTTCTATATTGTATTTCTTATTCATCAATTTCTATGTTAATCGAAACATTTATCAATTAGCAAGCATTTACTGAATAAAGTTGTTATTGCTGGTTAAGTTTCCATTACTAAAAATATTTAAATTAAAAAAGATAATTGTGAGTTAAAGGTATTATTGAGCTAACTGAAATATTTTAAATTATTAACAACATTTTTCCTTCACTTTCCCATTGTTCCCAGTAATCACAAATCAGGTAACATGGTTGAAAATGCCCATCCGATATGGCCTTGCCCACTGATCTGGCAACTCCTATTACTGTCCTGCAGAGAACTACTGAATACTTAACATAGTAAATGGGTTTCCCTATCACTCATACTCTCCTCATACGCTTTGGAGAACATTTTTTCCCCCGAATTACTGAAGCCAGTGGCTCAGCAGTGGAGCCCACCAAAGCTGGCAAGAATGGGCGGGGCATCTGGCTATATAAGGGGCACTTCAACATTGGATCCTAAGATTTCTTCTCCTTCAGCAGCGATGACATTCTACATTGATCTATGAGACTCGAAGCCTCACACTGTAGAATTGCCTTCACGATGAATCAAGCTGAACCAGCGTCCCTCTGCTCAGCTGATACACGCCTCCAACGCCTTCAGCATCGCAGCAGCAGCAGCAATCCCAGATGCCTTCAATAAAGCAGCCCCACTTAATCCTGCGAGGCAGATCGATGCAGAATTCTGGCAGCTTCGCACTTGTTTGTGCGTCAATGAGCCCTGCCTCCCCGGCTCTTGTGTTTATCTCCTCCCAGTTACTAGGAGAAAGAAATGGTGAACTTGTGAAGATGAGCGATCAACATTATGGGCCTGGGCTACACCCACCCTGAGGCTGCACTCACTGAAACAGACCGCTCTCACTACGAGAGTTCATGTCTCGCTCTGCTTTGGCCACCTTCTTTGTTGACTGCGGCCTCTCCCTTCCCCTCGTCTGCTACGAGATGATCTGAAAGAAAGCACACAGCACTTTTGATCTTCCTGAGTGTTCACTCATAAAGATCCTCAGTACTCGCCTTATAATGAGCAGTTTGATTTTTTAGGCGGATTAAAAGAGAATGCTGTTATTAATGATTATCACTGACAGCTTCAAATTTGATGCGTCTGGGCCACGCCCATGCTGAGGCAGCGTGCACGGGGGCTGATTGCTCTCGCTATGAGATCCTTAAGTATAGTAAAGCTTTTTTAAAGCATTTTCAAAAGACAACAAAATTTCCTCTTTTGAGTGTGGGGTCCCCATATGGCAACCAGCCACTCAAATTAATCCAACCATTTGTCATGAGGGCTGAGCCCTGGCAGGCCATCCCCGGAGTGCCAGGCTGGGAATTGGGGATAATAAAATAGGTTATTCACTGGAATTCGCTCGAAGACCCCGTGATTCAGTAGCATGGTTCCCTGCTCAGTTTAGAGCGAATACGCCCATGTCCTGCACCCCAAGGTGATGATTTGCTGGTGATGGGAGCCATAGAAACGGTTCCCCCAGTTCGGATATTTATCCCCTTCAGTGCTGGCTTAAACCACGAGATCTGTCCCATGCCTGGCATCTCAGACGCCTTAGTGTCAAGGTGGACCTTGCCTGCACAGTAGGTCTGGCCCCTTGGAAAGACTCTCAGTGGATGGAATGGGGTGTGCCCCTAAGAATAGTCTGCAGAAGAAAGGTGGTCTCAACAGACGCGGGTTTAGGGTTGAGGAGCACTGTGCGATGGCAAACCAGCTTTAGGAGATTGGTTGAAAGAGGAGGGTCAGCTTCACATCAACTGCCTGGATATGCTTGCAGTATGTTGTTGGGCTTTCACACCTTTCTGTCAGACCTAAGGTCTCCGCCTGGTGTGCAGCCCATGGAGCAGACCATGGCGCAGACCCAATCTGCTGAGACATATCTCTCATAGGCTCAACCAGCCTCACCCCATTACTGTCCCAACATAGGATCTGCCCACAGTGTTGAGGGCTCTGAAAAGCCCTCCATTTGAGCCGCTACAGTCCATTGACCTTAAGACTGCTCTGCTACTAGTTCTAGCATTGGTTAAGCATATGGGAGATCTGCAGGCGCTATCTATGAGACACATGCCTCAAATTCGGGCACAAAGACTCTAAAGTCATCCTGAAACCAAGGCATGGTTACATACTTAATTGTTCTCTTATCCATTCAGAGCACAGATAGTAACTCAATCATCACTTCCTCCTGCAAGACCAAGAGTTGAATTTACTCAATAATTGATTTACTCAATACTTGATTTACTCAATACTCAATACTTAAATTTATTTACTCAATACATTTGACCAAATACTTAGTCCCACTGGTTCCCCCTTGGGGCCTTAGGACAAGTTCAAGTATTAGTCGTTGCATAGCACAGTGGGATTGTACTGGCTCCCTAAAGCATCATAGCACAACCATAATGAGTGAAGTATCCATAGGGAAGTACTTGGTTACTATTGTATCCTCGGTTCCCTGATGGAACGGAACAAGTATTGAGTACTTTGCCGTGCTGTGTAGCTGCATGACTCAGTCGTCGCTTCATTCAAAGTATCCTGAGGATCCTATGTTGCCAAATATATTGTGGCAGGCTCTTGGGGCCATTGGATAAAATTTTAATTCACTGCATGAACCAATGGCCATGCAGTTACACTGCATTATTGAAAGGCTACAGTATTCTGAGAAAAATTCATTTTGTCCATCTGAGGCTTCTATGAGAGACTCTTTCTAAGCTTTAAAAGCTTTAATGAGATGGTCTCATAAGTTTACATCTGCGTCATGAAGGTTTTCATATTATACTTAAAATATTTGTATTGTCTGCAGTGCATAACAGTATAACAACTGTCTCTGGTCTCACAGTGGTATACATCATGGTAAGTTTAGCTTTATGTTGGAACCAAACAAAACAAATCTACTAAGAACATTTTGGTTACCGGCAAAACCCTGGTGATCATCATGACACTAAAAATATCTCACAAATGTGTGTGATGATGCCCAGCTCACCGAAGAACACATGTCCTGAATATAAACACCCCTGAACACTGCTCAGGAAGTAGCCATTTTCTTTAGTGGGGTCAGCTCAAAGACCTGGTGGAGGTAGTAAATTTGTGTCTTAGTAACACATTGCAATGACAAATACTACCCAATGACACGAAATCGGTTTCCCCCTATAATTGTCAGCACACGAAACGAAGAACTGATTGCTCTTTTGTCTGTCTCGTCTTCTGCACGTAAGAATGTGGAGTGCACAATGCACAAAAGACAGTGTTTATAGGCCTACACTAAATGTTGTAAGCCCAAAGTGTACTTCAGCTGTCCGTGTTCCACAACAGTCCCCTCATGGTCCATTTTTCTGTCAACACAGACAATAATATAGGAAATGCCTAAAATATCAGTGTATTTCTGTAAAAAAAAAAAAAATTGTTTTCTTGTTTGTTTTGTCTGTGTGAGCATCTGTGTGTCTGCATCTGCACCATCTGTTGGTGATTTCACAAATTATTATCGCCATTATTTTTTTATTTTTACATACACTTTTATGTAATTTGAGAAAACAGAAAACTACTCTATACTCTATAAATAGTACAGTATTTTTCTTTATAAAAATGGAATTACTGTTATGTGTCTTTAATGACATAACACCTAAAATATCAGCTTTTCTAATTCATTTTTTAAAAAGGTATCATCTGCATTCAGGAATTTGATTGAAACCATTATAAAACTTTATAATAACAGGCTATGACAGAACCTGATTCATACAATGGTCATGGAGGACTATAGAATATAATAGATCTTTACTGCCATTGTTTTGAAAAGAACACAAGGTTCGGCAGAATGGTATATAAACATAAAGGAGAAAAGGGTGTGTTTCATTAATTAAAGGAGGATGTGTTATTAAACAGAGGGTAAAGGTCAAAGAAAAAGAACATTTGGACTATTAAAGGTAATATTCAAATACAGTTATTATAATAAAGTCCTGGGCTACATGCTGAGCAAATTGCTCAGGTAGCTGTTATTTTTCAGCAATTATACATTGAATTTCAAGAATTTCCAACCAAATATATTTAATTTTGTTCTTTTGATTAGCCTTGTTGAAGAAAATTGACAAAGTGGTATGTTGAATATTACCCTGGTTCTGTAAGGTTATTTGCAGTCACTTGAACTTCATTTTTTTCATAAATTTTAACATTACATAACTCATTTAGCTGACGCTTTTATCCAAAGCAACTTACAATTGCTATATATGTCAGAGGTTGCACACCTCTGGAGCAACAGTGGATTTGAACCCAGGTGTCTCACACCAAAGGCATGTGTCTTATCCACTGCGCCAACACCACACCACATTTTAAAACAAGCCTTATTGAAAAACCCTTTAAAGCTGTAGACTTTGTCCTTATTGGTTGGCCAGTACATTACAAGGATTACAAGGAAGTTAATTGTTTTCATTTGATAAAACTATTTTCTCAAAATTATTCTCAAAAGAGAAGATTAACAAAGATCTAAAACTGAAATTACATGGTCAAGAGATAGAAAAATGTGAATGTTTTAATTTTTTATGTTTGTAGTTTGACTAGAAAAATACACATTGAGAAAATTATTGGTAAACGCAAACAAGTACAGGATTTTAATAAGTTGCTTGGTGGGCAAAGACCGGGGGAGCTGAGAGGTTGGCTCTGAATATATGAATTATAATGAACTAATACTATTAACACTTGATTATTGATGTATAGTATCTCAGTTCAACAAAACTGAAGGTTATTAACAGCTGTTATAAGATCCCAACTGCAGTTGCAACAGGAGAAATGCCCATAGAATAAAGAAGCCAAAAATTACTATGTCAGGAAATAATCAAAATCATTAAAAAGCAATGAAAAAATGCTGAGAGAGAAATAATTAGAAAAAAAAGTACCTAATATAAATGAATATTTCAACAGTACCTTAGTCAGTAATTCACCAATCGTTAATACCACAACCCACTTTAGACATGAGATTATTTATGAGAAATTCAAAACAATGGTTATGTTCATGCATATTAAGATGCAGTAGATGGTGTGGCATCCACAGGGCAAGATTTTTATATTAAAATTAATTAAAGAATTTCAGATAATCTCTATCAGTACAATGGAGAAATGGCATTCAGTGTGGGTTGAGCAGACTAGACCACTGAGAACATGTTGTGACTCAGGTTAATCTTTAATGACATTAGAAACAGGTACGGAAAGCAGAGCTGATGTGCTGACTGAGATCCTTCAGGCGTTTTTAATTAAACAACATGTAAAGGAAGATGACAGTTTTATAAAGAAATGTTTGTAAAGGTAGAGTAAGGAGAAATATAATAATTATTTTTTTTATTCAATATATACATTTTGACATACTGCACTTAATAATACTCCAAACAAAATAGGGAGACATAAGACAGGACAATTAAAAAAATGTAATCAAGACGAAACCATTAAAAGCACTTTATGATAATGAGGAAAATGAAGAAAATTATTGATTTCCATCTTTAAAAAAAATGAGTTGACAAACATTTCACAAATGAGTTCATATGATGAATGATTAATTTTTTCTGAATAAATAAATAAATTCAGAAATAAGAATTAAGGAGCTGATATGAATCCTTGAGCCACACTACTACACAGCAGGAGGCGCTAATGCTGCTGAACATTGTGCCATAAAATATTAAGAAGAAGAAAAAAGCGGCAGCGTGAACTCGTGCTGTACTGTCTTACGGAAGTTTGTTCGCTGTTGATTTTTGTTTTTGGAGGACAGAAATGAGCGAAATTCCAACTTCCTCGGTGTCAAAGGTAACGTTGAGCAGGCATTCATTAATGCATACGTGGCTGAAGTAATTTGTTGAGAGTAATGATATGATGAGACTTATTCAGACTTATAGATTATGTTTTTCAGGGATGTTTTGTTTTTAAGTCAGCCTCTAAAAAGAGAAAGAGACATGTGGGAGTGGGTGAGTAATTATAATCATTATTGTCACTTCACAAATACTTATCTCCATTATCAAGCATTTTCGCCTTATTTATTGGCATGTAGGTGGATATTTGGTGGATGATAGTGACGATAACGCCAGCGATCGCTTTAAGATCTGTCAGAAATTGTGGGAAACTGTTCAAATGAACACAGAGGTAACTTGCATCCTTCTCTGCGTTTGCACCCCTTTTATCTAAACTTTTAATATGCTCGTCTATTAATATGTTTTTTTTCTTTGATAAATGTATATTTTCACAGGTAATACAAGATCAGTTGAATAAAAAGGTGCTTGACAGTCTTGCAGAGTTCATTAAAAAGCATGGCCTGGGCCGCTCATCTGATAACTGGAGACAGAGAGCCAGTGAAATCCCCACTGCTGCTCTAATGCTGGGTATGACACGGCTTTATTTGACTTAATTATATGTTTTCCAGCACAACTTTTGTATAATGCACATGGAAGCTCCAAGAGTTGAATATTTAGAAAACAGATGAAGCTTGATTTGTGAAAAGTTCACAATCAGATCATATATGGTCACGTTTGGTTAACTGCTTTATCCTTTGATCCTTTTAATCTTGGCTTACACATAAAGTCATACAGAGTAGTATGATGATCTTTAAATAATTTGCCCAAAAAGTGTTGTTGTTCTAGATAACTCTTTTCTCATAAAAAATTAACCCGATACATATTTCTGTATTTCTTTATTGTATTTAAATGTTAACTTAAAAGCAAACAAATGTTTCAAACAGATTAAAATGCAAAATAATTATAAAGAAAAATAGGTAACACTTTGTGACAAATAACTACATTTGTTTCATTAGTTGTTAAAAATACAACTGAGGTTTGTTAGATCCATTAAATAATACAGTTACAGCCTGTGATTTTTGAGTAATAATAATAAAATAAAAAAACTATTCACTGTATTTTGAAGTGCCCATGATAACAATAGCATGCATGTTGGTTATTGTGATTATGTTATTGTATATTGGCACATTCTTAATTAAATGATAGGTATCACAGGAAGTTTGATATCTCGACTCATCCTCTCTCGTGGTAGGCACAAGTTGGTATAATAGTAATTTAAAGAGCTGTAATGGGGAAAACAAAATACAGCACATGCAGCACAGCCCCACTATCGGCTTTGTCTATTATTGACCTGTAAAACCTTTTATTGTCATTTAGGGGTAAATGTGCCGGATCATGCCATGACATTTCGAAGTCTGTGTAATCTTCTTCAGGATTCTGTCACACCGTTTGTGGTGTCTGTTCATGCCAAAGAATGTGCAGGTGTGTATTTTTTGCTCTTACTGTAGATTGGATAGACAAGCTTTATTCTCTACCCATCTATGCAAAATAACCATATATGAAGCTTACAATGACTAGCCTTATCTGCATATAATTAGCATATTTTCATTCAAATGTGACACTTTTTGACAGCTGTGAAGTTCTTGATTCAGAAGGTTCTAGAGCAGCTGATGGAAATAGGAGTGTCTGTGGATGAAGAACAGGAAGATGATACAGCTTTGCCTCAAAGGACACAGTGTACTATAAGTGCTTTATGTCAGTGGTACAAGACTGTTACCAAGGTAGGAGAAGACGAGAACATAAACTATGCTTACCTACATTAGAAAGACAGAAGGTTTATATTTTGAAAGAATGCATTTGGGGTACTACTTGCTGAAAGGTCCATGTTAATGTAACCTCAAGATGATGCTCTTTTGATTAAATTTTTTTCCTTTTGTTTTATTTATATTCTTTTTAATGCAATTGTACTGTATTGAAGTTAATTGAAGAATAAAATGCTTATTTCAGATTTAAAATCTAAAAGCAAACAATGTTTGGTTAGTTGTAGTAGACTTTTGAAAGAGATCCTATTTACCTAACTTTGGTGTGGCAAGGTACTTTATCAATCTGAATAATTTGTCTTTTGTAGAAAAGCACCAAAGTTTCTCCTCAAAGGAAAGAAAACTCGACAAATAGTGACTTGCCTCAGAGTTTGCCTGTTGTCGTGATCTTCAAAGACTTTGAGGCATTCAACCCACAAGTTTTGCAGGATTTTATCCTTATTTGCAGGTGGGACTAGTAAAATGTGCATTAGCAGTATGTGAAGGGTGATCATTTTAAGCATCATTTAAATAGAACCTAATATCTGAGATCACTAAATTTTAAGATGATTTTGTTTTGCATGACTTGAAAGTAGAGATGTTCCGATACCCTTTTTCTCTTCCCGATACCGATTCCGATACCTGGGCTCAGGGTATCGGCCGATACCGAGTACTGATCCGATACCTGGGTGTGTATCTGTATATACAGCTGTATATACTACTAGCCCTGTGTAAATTGCTAGAATTCTTTTTATGGTGTGCTTCAGACAGATCCCTCAATAAAACATGAACAAATACATGGTGAACTACTGTATTTATTACAGTATTTTTATTATCTAACATGAATTTGACAGTATTATTTATTTTCATATGCAAAAAAGAACTTCAAATGCAGCCAAAAATCTAACACCGCAAACTAAAAAAGGTATTTAAGTTTTACAATATAACTGTATAAAAAAACTGCAACAAATAAGTCTAGGAATATAAAAAAAGATCTATTAATCAGATAATCTCTTTACAACAAAACAAGTAAAAAACAAGCAACCATCTAGGCATAATTATTATTATTATAGAGACGTATTATTATTACTGTAGGCTACAACAGTAGCTTTATATATTGTCAATTTACTCATGTAAACCAAACATTTATTTTAATGGGCTGCCATGAAGATCTTTGAGTGTCTGTGTTTATGATATGACAGTATTCTCAAATGAAACGGTAAATTCTCATGAAGTGACGGTTTATGCGTTCGTGTCCTCATGACACACAGCAGAGACTACAAAACAGCGAGCTCTCGCGCATCTGTGCCAGTCACCCACAGAGATGTAGATTTTGCGGGAGTAATATTTAAATAGTATTTTGCAGTTTAATATTCACAGACACTAGTATATATTCGGCTACTGTCTGGAGCCCTGCGCTTTGACTTACACGGAAGCGACTGAACGCAGCTGCCGGTACTGAATATACTTGAGAGTCTGTAACTACCGGTACTACAGAGACATACTGCTAACCACTGATCTATAATATAGTAGCGGCTTCACTGTCTTTTGGCAGTTTAGAATGTGATGAGTGATCCAGTCATATATAGATCAGGGCTGCTAACGCGTTTTCATTTCTTCTTCGCTGCTCTAAACAGGGGTTGCTTGTGGCAACACAGCACAACTTCCTGTGTTTTCAATGCATTTTGAGCAGCGAAGAAGAACCGTGCAGCGGTTAGGCAAAGCTTGCGGTCATAACTAGGTATTTTTTAAGAAAATGGTATCGGATCGGTATATGGGTTCATGTACTCGCCGATGCCGATGCCAGAATTTGTTGTGGTATCGGAGATATTTCCGATACTAGTATCGGAATCGGAACAACTCTACTTGAAAGCAGTGGTATATCCTGCTTCTTTTTGTTTGTTTTTGTTTAGCAGAACATTTTAATAATGTTGCATGGATATAATCATGGTCTGAAAATCCTTACATTTGTAATTTATGATTATTATTTTTTTTATCTTAATCTTATTAACAGTCGATACACTCAGGAGCTTCCCTTCATCTTTATTTTTGGCATTGCCACGTCTCCAAGTGCTATCCAGCACAGGCTTCCCCACTCGGTGTCATCATTGCTCTGCATTGAGGTCTTTCATTCTCTCTCATGTACTCAGCATTTAGCCTCTGTTTTTGAGAAGGTAAATAACCATTGAGATTTGTAATGCAAGTTAATGTCAACAATTTTATTCTGTATGTTCTTCTGATGTCCGTTTGTTTTTCATAGCTTATTCTGAACTCTGAGTTCCCATTCAAGCTCAGCAGTAGGGTGATCCAGGTGCTGGTTGGCATCTTCCTCTATCATGACTTCTCTGTTCAGAATTTTGTTAAGGGCCTACAGGTGAGCTGACAAGTTTTTTTTTTTTTCTCCAGATGGCTTTCATCGTGCCATGTGTAATGTTTCTTTATTGGTTTGGGATGTTATTGAGAAACAAACACAGTGGTGCTACTTATTTGTCTTTTTTGCTTTCTGCTATTAAAGCACACCTTTTTCATTATTATGGAGACTGAAAGAAACCAAAACAAGTCCCATTAACTGCAGTTAATTTCAAGAACAAATATACAAATGGCAGTTTCATTAGTTGATCTATATGAACAATTTGTGCTTGGACACAGATAATTGAAACTCAATTTTGGATTTAAAATATGGCTTTTATGTAATTCAGTTTTTCCACTGTAATGATTACTACCAAGTTTTCAAATCGTCTGCAAGCATAAAGGACAGGGGTGCATGATAAATATCAGCCAATAACTAATGCGCATCTCGTCAGTAAAGCCGCTTCTCGAATACCATCAGGTGCGTGATTTTACACAGAGCAGCTGTTACTACACAGAGCCATTGTTAACTGACAAGCTGCACAAATCCACACTGATAATGATAACTGGCCGATATTTATTTATTTACCCTTTATAAAGGATGATGCAGTCATGTGACCTAAAGTAAAATGTAATTTGATTGTTACAAATTAATGTTATGAGCTTTAAAACAATTAATGTGAATGTGATGTGAGAATGTTTAAAGGAGACCTATCAGGCTCAATTTTACAGTATACAATAAAAGTCCCAGGTGTCCCTAGGATGTGACTGTGAAGTTTTAGCTCAAAATACCCCAAAGATAATTTATTATATCATTTTGAAAATACCTATTTTGTGAAAGCTGAAACACGCTGTTTTCGTGCAGATCTCTTTAAATGCAAATAAGCTGCTGCTCCCCACCCTCTTTTCCAGTATAGGTCTGTACCTTTACAGCTCGTACCTCAAGATATTCTGCCAAAAACATCTGTTTGGTTTTGATTGTCATGTCTTTCGCATTGAAATCATCCGTTTTAATCCAAATCAGTTTAATCTTCTTGTATACGAGTAGCACAGTCTATTGACGGTTTATCAGCATCCCTCCTTCACCCCGTCTCCCCACTTTGAGTTCACTTTACAGCTAGACGGGGAAGGGGGAGTACTCTAGCTTTGGGCCATTTCCGAGCTCGAAGCCCTTCCCCGGACAGCACGGCAAATACGCATTCCATACCTCAGCTAATCCATATGCAAGCATGAAATAGTGTTCTGTGCTCACCAGTGTAGCCAAAGACAGAACAGTTAGCATGCTTTACTTGAACTTTCACCATGGAGTTAGAACTGGTACACTGTTGTTACTTGCAAAAACAGAATGATGGCTCCATGGGTGAAAACTTGCAGATTAAGGGGCGGTAATATTATAATAACCTCTATGTTACAGGCAGAGCAGATTCTGAGCGGCTTACCAAAAATCTTTTACTGGGTTTTTTTTTTTTTTTATGTTTTCTGGGTTTATAGATGCATCAGGGACAAAAATAATATCACTTAAACACAGAAAAAGTCAGATTTTCATTATATGCCAACTTTAAGGAATATAGATATTTTGCCAGTACTCAAATGAAGTGGTTCCCTTGAGGCACCCCAACACTGCACATTTTGTATGTCTCCTTTCTCTGACACACCAGTTCAGGTCTTGGAGTCACTACTAATGAGCTGATGACCTGAATCAGGTGTGTTTGATTAAAGAGACATGCAAAAGGTGCAGTGTTGGGGTGCCTCAAGGATCAGGGTTGGGAGCCACTGCTTTAATGAAACCCTTCTTCTTCTTACAGTTCTCCATGTTGGAGCACTTTAATAGCCAGCCTCTCAGTGTGCTTTGCTGCCAAAAACAAGAGGCCTTGCTTTCTGCCAAGACATTGAGCAAGAAAAATGTTGAACGAATCCGCCATCTACCCTCATTCATGAGGTATACACATAAATGTTCACTCCAGTAAAGGGATTCAGTGACCATTCTGTAGCTACACACTTAAGTGAATGTATGTCTTTGTAGGTATGTGGAGACTCAGGAGCCCCAGGAACAGGTGCGGCTCCTTACTGATGATGAACATGTCAAGGTAACCTTATCATTCCATAGTAATCCATGTAATTGACTAAAATATCACATCCAAAACACTCTTTTTCTGTTCCTCTTACAAATTCTGTCCAGTATCAGCTCAGACTAGCATAAAACTATGGCATCTTTGTAATGTAGCTTTGGGTAAACGGGATAACTTTAGGCAATGTTAATGGCTAAACTACCATAGCAAGCTCATTTTTCTGAATAGTAGTAACTAATACTTGTGTTCATTCTCACCTTAAAAGTAGGGGTGTAACGATACGCGTATTCGTATTGAACCGTTCGGTACGACGCTTTCGGTTCGGTACGCGGTACGCATTATGCATACCGAACGGTTCGTTGGACTAATTAATTATATTTGGAAAAAAAAAAGAGAAATATAATGATATGCGTTCAACAAGGTAGCCCAATAACCCAAACGACGTAACAGGCAACGCCCCTGACACTCCCGAAGAAGAAAAAAACACCAACTTATGTTTATGTTATGTTATGACTCAGTCAGGCGCTCGCTCACTCAGTACGCGCTGAAGGCTCGTTGCAAAATGGCCAATGCGTTTAACAGACTAGAAAAAGAAGATGACTCTCAAACATATTGTTTGAGATGCATGATTCCATCTATGAGCTGCTCGATCAGAGTGACATGAGAGCCCCTCCTTAGAACATTATTTGTAAATCCATGTTATGGTAAGTGTGCACGTGAAGTCTTTGCACACTTTCTGAAATCCACACTGTGGTAAGTTTGCACACTACACTAGTGCTCTGCATTCTTTCTAAAATCCTATATAGTGAGGGCTTCGCGCGGTTGCTTCATTGCTTTAAAAAAACACCAGCGTGAATACTTGAAACATGTCAACTCATTTACGCCGACATCACCTTATTGTGTCAGTATCTGGGAAAAGACGAAAAAAAGGAGAAACATGCACGCAACAAACTATGCCTGCAGCATTTAGACACCAGTATTATAGCTTACAGGGAATCCAAAGTGCACCCAAACACCAGACCTGTTGGTTATTTTAGGATCTTATATTTCTGGTCTGTTAAATGCATTAGACATTTTGCAATGAGCCTTCAGCGCGTGCTGAGTGAGCGAGCGCCTTAGGGTCCGTTCACATATCGCTCCTAAAAACGCGTGGAAAACGCTAAGCACGTCTTTCTCCTCCTTTCCAAAGCGCTCGGGCAGAAGCGCTCATGAGGCGTCTGTCTTTGCTAAGCAACAATGACGTGCTCTCTCCATGAGACGCGGAAATTTCAGCGAAGGATAAATGGATTTGCAGCTCTAAAAATCGCTTGCAGTAGCTCTGCTACTAAATTTATTTCAAAATTGCAATCCATATACAACTATGATCAGCTGTTCCTTCATCTTGGCTGAGTTTTCAACGTTGTTATGGGAAAGGATGAAGCTGATTGGTTGGTTCTTGTCACATGACCCGCGGTGCGCTTGCGGCATTCTGAAAAGTTGAGATGTTTTTGCATTTTGCTGTATCTAAAACGTACCGAACCGAACCGAACCGTGACATCAGTGTATCGTATCGAACCGAACCGTGAATTTTGTGAACCGTTACACCCCTACTTAAAAGATTTCCTCTGCATCAGGTCAAACATGTATTTTAGGTGGCAACCAGTTGGTAACCCTCTTAGACAGCAAGGTTATTATCCGATTATTAAATCGCAAGATAAATGTCAATAAAATTTCACTCACCATCTAAAAACTTTAACACTGTGTTTAAAGTCTGAATGCCTTGTTTAATTTAATGTGTCTATAGATGAGATTCAAACAGTCAATATTTGTTGAATGTGTCTTTAATATCAGTTATGTTACTGAAACTCAAACTCAAAAATAACATTGCTGTGATGAAACAATAAAGTGACTTTTCTATGCTTAACTGCTGCTTAAAAAAGCAGTGGGGTTTATGACTTGTTCTAAATCTCACTGAAAATCTACTGGCTTTAGGATTTGTTCCCTCATTTTATCAGGAAACATAGCACTAATAGTAATGTTTAAAAGCATTGCTAATCTTTTTTTGAATCTAGAGCCCTATTCGGACGGGACTAGTTTTCTAAACTACATTTGAGTTTCGATTCTTACCACCTGACGTCTGCGATTTTCATGTACCAATTCGGACGGGACTAATGTCTCAGTTTTTATAACAGAGGTGGGAGGGTCTGTTTTGTGCATCTGGGCTTCACAGAGATCACGCGCTCTGTATGCATGCATTGCATTCATTCAGAATGATTGCCATTAGTATTATTACACAATAAATACTAAATGGCTAGTATAGCAAAACCATGTTAATGTGTGGTTCCTTTAGTTTAACTTGTTTTCCTTTTTTTGTGTGTGTGTAGTAGGCTAAACCTACCGTATGTTTAATTTTCATAAAGGTACATATGTAATTAAGTACATAAGTAATCTTACCTGATGCTGATATTACAATAGCCAGTATTAACAGTTTACGCGATCTTGCTCTTGTTTTTATTATTATTTTTTTATTATTTATTTGCCGCTAAGCAAATATATCAAACATCCGCGCGGTAAAAGCATCTGCGGTAATTCACGTTGGCCAAAACACACAAGGAAATGCGTTGTGAAATAAAATATCACTGGCAATCACAGACATTAGCATTCGGACGGGATTAGTTTTCTCAGAGGATCATTGAGTTTGCTGAAAAACGGTAGGTAATTTGCTCTGGAATTATCACAGAGGTTGTGTGAGAAAAACACAGACGTGGCAGATTCGGACGGGATTAAAATCACACATTAAAAAAACACGCATTTCTCTAACGACCCCCTGTAAAACTAGTCCCGTCCTAATAGGGCTTATGATAAATTTATGATAAATGGGTAGATTCTGTTTCAGAGTTAGCTTACTTCAGCGCATGTGCATCTACTACTGTGGGCATGGCTGATATTGCCCAATATTATATATATCAAAAGAATTATGTAATATACGGTATAAAGATAGATATATAGTTGTATGGTATGTTAATTATAAAGCAGCACTAATTTAAGTAATGCGTAATGTAATACATTATTTTAATATGGATAGTATATTTATTTTATTGGCATATATAAGTTATCTGTATATTTTTGTAAAACCCCATGACAAGGTAATGTTTAATTTATAATTTTATTTCATTTTATCATCCCACACATGGATCGGTATTTTCTATAATTTATATGATACAAACACATATCTGATATTTATTATATTATTAGCATCAAACAAACAATATAATTCTTATTCTCAAGGATTAAATATTACACAGAAAAAAACGAAAAAATATTGCACAACCACCAGTTAGGTGGCGATATGAACCAAGTATGTAAACAGCTTTTGAACAGAAGAAGTGCACTTTTTCTAAGTGTCCATATCCATAGTGATTTTATTCATCGCTCTGTTGAGAAAGTCTTGCGTGTTAACCGGGAAGTAAGCAAGGTTTGGGTTAATCAACCAGGAGTTCAGGGTGTAGCAGATGGTAAGTTAAGCTTGCTTTCTGAAATGCGCTCCGGGTTGTGTATTAGAGTTGTAAGTTATAATAGGTCACATGAGGCTCTCTCATTCATATTTATTAAAAGGGTAAGACATTTTTTTTGATTTATGTAAGAATCTTTTGAGTATAAAACATTTTTGTAGAACGTCAATTTTTAAAATGAATTTTTAGTCTTATAGAGTATAAAGTATAGGAGACCTCTACGGCCCTGCAGAGTTTTGCTTTGTGTCTTCAACACACCTGAACAAACTAATCAAAGATTTGAAGGGTTTCTAGAAAGCTGCAGGCAGGTTAGTTTTAATTCGGTTTGGAGCTGAACTCTGTGGGGCTGTGGCCCCCTAGAACTGGAGTTTGCCACTCCAGTCTGTTTGATATATATATAATTGTTATTACTATTTTGGATATTATTATTTTAGTTAGTATTTTTATTTATTTTCATGTTTTTTTTTTTTAATGGTGACTTTTTTTTTTAAACAAAATTGTTAAATTATAGTAAATATTATATTGAAACAATATTGATTGAATTGTTTGAATGATGCAATTGAATTGTTTTTGATGCTGTTGACATGACATTAAATCGTAAATAAATACTAATCTTTTTTTGTGATTAATATCTTTTCAGGGCGTATGTCATACATTACTGAAAAACCTTCATAAATACCACAAGAATTACTATCCCATTCTACAGTGTCTGCACTCTTTGACCTCATCACTGCCTAAGTTTCCTCTAGGAAAGCATGTAAGTACACCTTTTGATAAACCTATTTCACACTTTCTTTACATCTATCTTTTATAGTAATAACAGTAAATGTGCATGATTATATGCAACTAGCCATAAACAAAACCCTGTAATCATAACCATAACAGTTTAGTAGAATGCCAACAAAGATTTTTTAACACAGACCATTGCAGTCTGTCAGTCTTATAATGGAGGTGAATGGGAATCACGGCTAAAACATACATAAAAAATAAAAAACATACACTAACAAAACCAAATTAAACCCTGGGGCTTGTGACGATACACTGATGTGTAAAGACATAAAACGATCAGTCTGTGCAAGAAACGGAACATTTTTGCTTTTGATTGCACTTACTTGTGAATATAATAATACAGTTGGGTTGAGTATTCCCAATTATTTGAAATGAGCAGACCAGTGCCCCCACCCCACTAACCTCACGTGGGGTGTGAGAGAATGCAGCGGCACGATTAGTCTTCAATGACCCCATGTCACACCTCTCTTTATCTCCTTGCACTGGCTACCGTCGCAGCTCGTTCAAGACATCGATGCTTGCATATAGAACAACCACAGGCTCAGCACCTGCCTTCTTCCACTGAGTGACGCCTCGTGGTGGCACAAAATCACTTTCCAGAACAAATTAGTTCACTGTTCCTGGCTGGGGGAGTGATTTACCCACCTCTATCCGGAATGCTGAATCCCTGACAATTTTCAAGCTCTTTCAAAACTATTTGACTTAAAGGTGCTGTAGGGAACTTTTGTAAAAAAAAAAAAATATATATTTTTTACATATTTATTAAACCTGTCATTATGTCCTGACAGTAGAATATGAGACAGATAATCTGTGAAAAAATCAAGCTCCTCTGGCTCCTTCCAGTGGTGCTATTGCCATTTGCAGAAACTCCATCACTCCCGGTAAGAAACAACCAATCAGAGCTGCGGGCTGTAACTTTGTTTGTGTTCAAAATGTAGAAAAATGTATATAATAAGCGAGTACACCATGAATCCATTTTCCAAACCGTGTTTTTGGCTTGTCCTGAATCACTAGGGTGCACCTATAATAAGTGTTTATATTCGGACTATTTTAGATTGCTTCGGGGGTACCGCGGCGGAGTAACCCAGTACCTTTGTGATTCTTCATAGACATAAACAGAGAGAAGTAGTTCCAGCTACGATGTTCTTCCGCAAGACGCAAGCAGTTCTGTTTATTAACCGCTAGAGCGTCAAAAGTTCCCTACTGCAGCTTTAATCCTATAAAAAAAAAATTGAAGATGACTTCATATAATGTAATGTGGGACTCTCACGGGAAACCCTAACCAAACATGCACAGCACAAAAACTCACTAAAGCTTATAGAAACATAGCGCTTTAAAACCATTCAGGTACTTCTTTGGCATTCTCAAATAAACTTCTGTGGACCTACGGATTGATAAAGTGTCCACTGGGTGTGGTTTTTAAAGTTAAATCCCCCCGTAAGAATATGCCCAGAAGTAGATGATTATCTTGGTATGGCTGACAGCTGTATTTTTTTGTGCTGCGTAGTTATCTGCCTAAAGGTAAACTTTATCAAACTGCCGGAAACACGCATTGATAAAGCAACCTGATGGTGGTTTTCAGTGGAAAACACAAGTGAGCATGACTCACATTTGCATTCATGCCTCATGAAAAATGTAAATGACAAATAATTTAATTCTTCATGATTCTTCATCCCAGCTTTCAACTTGCTGGCGATAAGATGTAAGCACCAAAAATGTAACCGGGTGTAATGGAAGAAATATACACCAGAAGCAAACTATGCTTTTTGTAATCGGGGTTTTATTCTGACTGCTGTTTAAAGTAGGTAACTGATAAAAGTCTAATTAAGAAATAAAGTTTGCCTTGTTCAAAAAAATTTCACAAAGAAAAAAATAGATTTCACAAATTAAAAAAAAAAAAAAAAAAAAAAAAATAGTTTACAGCAAATTTGAGGATGACAATCAAATGTCACAAAAAAACAAAACTCAATTTCAACCTGTAAATCAATGCACTAAACCACAGAATATTCAAACTGGTATACAGTGTAATGTACTCCAACGGATTAGATGTAAATCGATTTCTCCAAACAAAAAAATGTTCAAGATAATTGAAATACGATAACACAAACTGGAATACGGCAGTGGCTGAGGTACAAGAGAAATAAAACACATTAACAAAGCCACAACCCACGTTTCACATATTAATCAAGCAGTATCAGAAATGTGCTTTAAACCAAAGATTTATACTATATACATCACAGATTTATCAAATAAGCATGGCATCAGTATTTTACACCATAAATCATGAAATGTACATACCCAATCCTTTACCAATCACCACAAGGTTCACTCTCCACACATGCACTTCAAATAAATCTATAACAAAAAAATGTACACACCAAATGTAAGCATGACCAGTGACTTGAGAAAGTTGACAAATGTTTAACTTTATACAATAGAAGATGTATATTCAGTTAAAATGAGTAGGATCATGCCACTTTGCTGTGTTAGTTTGTCAGTTTTGATCATTGATATAGGTTTCACTGTATTTACGTAAAAAAAATGGCCAGTGTTTAATGCTCAGCACATATGAAACTGTTATTGTGCTTATAGATACGAGAACTGCATGTATCCTGCATTGAGAAGAATTTGTGGGAGACAGAGGAGTATGACTCGGCCTTGCAGCTTCTGAGGTAACTTAATCTATTGTCTGGTCAGAAATAAATTCATAATTTTTCTTTAATGAAGCACAGAATTTTTTACAGACTTTTAAATTAATTGTTCCCTCCTGGTGGAATGACCTGCCCAACTCAATCCAAGCAGCTGAGTCCTTAACCATCTTCAAGAATTGGCTTATAACACATCTCTTCCATCTTTATTTGACCCTTTACCTCGATCACGGTCTATTCTAATTCTGTTCTTAAAAAAAAAAAACCTGACCCTTTTAGACTTGAACTCTATTCATTTGCTGCTTGTTTTCTTAAAAAAAAATAAAAAAACATCGAACACTAGTGTTCTAATTTTTTTGTGTTCTGTTTTCTTTACATTTGTTATACAAATAACAAAATCAAAAAGACCTCTAACACTAGCTTACTCTATTTTTCTATTTTATTTTTCCTTTTTATATTATTAAAAAAAACATTGCTACTTGTACCGTCATATTCTCATTTGTAAGTCTGCTAAATGAGTAAATATAAATGTCAGTGTCAGTCTTCACTCTTAGTTCGTTTTTTTTTTTTTTTTTTTCAGGATTCTAGCAAAGGATGAGCTTGTTGCAGCTTTACGGAAGTGTGCTGAAATTCTTAAATCTGCCAAGCGAATGCAAAATGTTCTGCAACAATTGGATGATTTCATTGGTAGATTGGAAGCACTGCAAAGTAAGTCAGATCCCATCCAGTGTGTGATCCCATCCAGTGGGTTCAAGAGAACACTTCTGGAGAAACTGGTTAAGAATATAAAGTCAGCAGCAGATGCCTTATGTTTGGGATCTAAACTAAGGCAACGTTACACGGACAACGATGTAGTCAAAAATGTAAACATTTGTCCCTGGCATTTTAAACATGATTTTAAAACAATTAGCATTTACACATTTCTGTGAAAATGGCCAAAAATGCTGTATTGCCTATGCCAGGCCAGTATGCCAGGATCCTATGAATTTGGACAGCCTTCGTCGCGGTGCTGTGACGTAACATCCTTCAAATGAGTACTCCGAAGGATGTAGACCCTGAATTTGGACACAGCCAATACGTTGTATATAATACGTCTCTGATATTGGTGAAGTGAGTCCACTCTTTGCAGAAGAAGCATAAGCAAACTCTTGAGCAGCACCAACAGTACCATGTGCTCTGCCGTTTTTGTGTATGCTTGTTCGTGCTTTCCTTTAAAATTTACATGTACTGCGCATGTCTACCCAACATGTACAACGTACGAACATGACGTCACCGTTTTCAAAGATTCCCATATTGGGTGTTTACACGGAAACAATAAAGATGGTGTTTTCAAAAACTTGCACTTTGAAACCGTTCTCAAAAATATGAATTTTCAGTCCTCAAAACGCTGTTGTCGTGTAAACGAAGAAGAAAAATGTATAAAAAGTTTCCTGTTTTTGGCTGAAAAAGTTGCTGTGTAAACAACCCCTAAAGCATGTCTGTAAATTTAGCAAATTGTTTTGATTGACAGCTCACACATCCAGGAGAAAATGAACTTTTCAATGCTGCCCCACGGCTTTTATTAAATACAGTTTAAATACTGAATCGCTACATTATATTTTCCAGCAGCGAGAGAATACAATCGCTGTTTTTACTCCAAAAAGATAAACGCACAGACGCGAATACATGCAACTTCCATTTCTCTCTTTCTCTCTCTCTCTCTCTCTCTCTCGGATAGGCAATATTTGAGAAAATGGTTTAGTGATTTCTAATTATTGGGCTACGGCAGTTATCGGCCTCATCAGACGTATGCTGTGGCACTATCATGCAGTCTGTCATGATATGACGTTTGCAAACATTTCTTTGAGTAACATGACCATTAATATGAACTCACAATTGAATGTAACATAAAACAAATGATTACTTTTTGTTAAAATCTTTATTTATGCCAACAAATCATACATTTATGTGTCTTTTTGTTCGCTGTAGCAGCCATGTTGCAGATCTGCAGTGCACACTTATAATAATCAGAACATTATTAATTGGTATTATTGTTATAGTATGAGTAGATATAAATGTTTCTCAAAATTATAGTGTAACAATAAATTTTTTTTAAAGCTTTTTTGCCTCTAAGGTTGGTGGGCATTGTCATGTCTTTCACTGGGGAGCATGTTTTATATTTTCTGAATGTGATTTTTGCCTGAATCTGTTTTCTGCATTATAATGTAGAAAACAATTTGGGGTGAAGCTTTTTTCTGTAATAACAGGGGATGCAATAATGCACTTTTATTTCCTTTAGTTGTTAAAAACTTAAAAATGGAATTTACTTTTAATGCTGGAATTGGTTTTAGTATTGTTCATAATGTTTATAATTATCATTTGTTATAATTTGCACACACAAAAAAAAGTGCATAAATCCATCACTGGATATAATAACCTTAGTAATACATTGCTTTGCCTCTCAGGTGTCTCTTCAGAAGATTCCTCTGGAAATGGGATTGTCTCAGGAAAAATTGAATATCAGAGAACAGATCTCTTTCAGCTTCAAAAGGCATAGTATTTGTTGTTTTGCTTGGCTAATTTGGATTGTTTACCACTGATTTATGTTTTATTAATATTTTGAGAGTGTAGGGGAGGCCAAATGACTTATGTCATTTGTGGTGCTTCATGGGAGTGGGTGGAGCTAAGAGGGCTTTTGCTGTGCTTGATTCAGCTTTGTGATTGGTGGAAAAGCGTCATGAGTAATGTAGTTTTCACCCCAAATTCCTCAGTTAAAGATAATTATATTAATGTTGATGTTGGTTTGCTTTTGTAATTACTGTAGCATCTCTGGTTAAGTCTGGAATTCAGCAAGTGCATAACGTTTAGTGTTTTAAAATCTGTTCAGTTTTCAAAAGTTGTGTAGTGTCTTCCAGGCTTCCAATAGAATCCAAAGATGCTGTTGTTTCTTTTCAAAGTTTTATTCATCACATAATCATTGCAAAATAATAATATTAATGATTATATAAACAACAGCCATACCTAGTATTGTAAAACTTAATACATTTTACACTGGATGTGGCACAATGCATCTCAGACACATATAGTAAATAAATGCCTCATTATTTCTGACGTACTCCATGTGATTGTGCTACGTTCACTGTAGACTGCCTCAAATGGTAACACAACATGGTATTAATTTTTTTTTATCGAGAATTCACTAGTATATGTACTGTACTACTGAAATTTTGGTATTGTGACCACACAAAGTAGTAGATTATAGAACCATGCTATAAATGAAGTATTTCATTTGGCAAAATAACATTGGTGAATTTAAATTAACCATGGCCGTGATTCTGTGCGCAGACTCTGCTTGAAAAAGAGTCCCGAAGAACAAGGAGAATGAATCCATTCGAAGTGCTTCGAAGTCAGGTGATAGAGTTTATTGACAGCCTTGTGAGGTGAGTAGACAACATAATGAGCAAGATGTGCTTACTTCTCTCAGAAAATCCTGTATGCAGTATAAGATTTCTAATTCTCTCTTCAGAGAATACTTGACTCCAGCAGAACTCCAGCCACTCAGTGAAGTGTGCTATTACAGTTCCTCTGGGGTCCTGAGACAGCGACTCAATGTCACCCCACGAACATCCATTCAAGCTGCTCTCAGTCATCCTTTCTACTATTTGCAGGTAACTGACCACTCATTTTGTCTAGTCAATCAATCAATCAATCACCTTTATTTATATAGTGCTTTAAACAAAATACATTGCGCCAAAGCACTGAACAACATTCATTTGGAAAACAGTGTCTCAATAATGCAAAATGATAGTTAAAGGCAGTTCATCATTGAATTCATTGATGTCATCTCTGTTCAGTTGAAATAGTGTCTGTTTTAATTTGCAATCAAGTCAACGATATCGCTGTAGATGAAGTGACCCCAACTAAGCAAGCCAGAGGCGACAGCGGCAAGGAACCGAAACTCCATCGGTGACAGAATGGAGAAAAAAACCTTGGGAGAAACCAGGCTCAGTTGGGGGGCCAGTTCTCCTCTGACCAGACGAAACCAGTAGTTCAATTCCAGGCTGCAGCAAAGTCAGATTGTGCAGAAGAATCATCTGTTTCCTGTGGTCTTGTCTTGGTGCTCCTCTGAGACAAGGTCTTTACAGGGGATCTGTATCTGGGGCTCTAGTTGTCCTGGTCTCCGCTGTCTTTCAGGGCAGTAGAGGTCCTTTCTAGGTGCTGATCCACCATCTGGTCTGGATACGTACTGGATCCGGGTGACTGCAGTGACCCTCTGATCTGGACACAGACTGGATCTGGTGGCCACGGTGACCTCGGAACAAGAGAGAAACAGACAAATATTAGCGTAGATGCCATTCTTCTAATGATGTAGAAAGTACGGTGTTATGTGAAGTGTTCCGGTTCCAGTTTACCTAATTAATGCAGCCTAAAAATCCTTTAACGGATTTGGATATTAAAAGCATATTAGTATGTTATGTGTATGCCAGGTTAAAGAGATGGGTCTTTAATCTAGATTTAAACTGCAAGAGTGTGTCTGCCTCCCGAACAATGTTAGGTAGGTTATTCCAGAGTTTAGGCGCCAAATAGGAAAAGGATCTGCCGCCCGCAGTTGATTTTGATATTCTAGGTATTATCAAATTGCCTGAGTTTTGAGAACGTAGCGGACGTAGAGGAGTATAATGTAAAAGGAGCTCATTCAAATACTGAGGTGCTAAACCATTTAGGGCTTTATAAGTAATAAGCAATATTTTAAAATCTATACGATGTTTGATAGGGAGCCAGTGCAGTGTGGACAGGACCGGGCTAATATGGTCATACTTCCTGGTTCTAGTAAGAACTCTTGCTGCTGCATTTTGGACTAGCTGTACTTTGTTTACCAAGCGTGCAGAACAACCACCCAATAAAGCATTACAGTAGTCTAACCTTGAAGTCATAAATGCATGGATTAACATTTCTGCATTTGACATTGAGAGCATAGGCCGTAATTTAGATATATTTTTGAGATGGAAAAATGCAGTTTTACAAATGCTAGAAACGTGGCTTTCTAAGGAAAGATTGCGATCAAGTAGCACACCTAGGTTCCTAACTGATGACGAAGAATTGACAGAGCAACCATCAAGTCTTAGACAGTGTTCTAGGTTATTACAAGTAGAGTTTTTAGGCCCTATGATTAACACCTCTGTTTTTTCTGAATTTAGCAGTAAGAAATTACTCGTCATCCAATTTTTTATATCGACTATGCATTCCATTAGTTTTTCAAATTGGTGTGTTTCACCGGGCTGCGAGGAAATATAGAGCTGCGTATCATCAGCATAACAGTGAAAGCTAACACCATGTTTCCTGATGATATCTCCCAAGGGTAACATATAAAGCGTGAAGAGTAGCGGCCCTAGAACTGAGCCTTGAGGTACTCCATACTGCACTTGTGATCGATATGATACATCTTCATTCACTGCTACGAACTGATGGCGGTCATATAAGTACGATTTAAACCATGCTAATGCACTTCCACTGATGCCAACAAAGTGTTCAAGTCTATGCAAAAGAATGTTGTGGTCAATTGTGTCAAACGCAGCACTAAGATCCAATAAAACTAATAGAGAGATACACCCACGATCAGATGATAAGAGCAGATCATTTGTAACTCTAAGGAGAGCAGTTTCAGTACTATGATACGGTCTAAATCCTGACTGGAAATCCTCACATATACCATTTTTCTCTAAGAAGGAATATAATTGTGAGGATACCACCTTTTCTAGTATCTTGGACAGAAAAGGGAGATTCGAGATTGGTCTATAATTAACTAGTTCTCTGGGGTCAAGTTGTGGCTTTTTTATGAGAGGCTTAATAACAGCCAGTTTGAAGGTTTTGGGGACATGTCCTAATAACAATGAGGAATTAATAATAGTCAGAAGAGGACCTATGACTTCTGGAAGCACCTCTTTTAAGAGCTTAGATGGTATAGGGTCTAACATACATGTTGTAAGTTTAGATGATTTAACAAGTTTATACAATTCTTCCTCTCCTATAGTAGAGAATGAGTGGAACTGTTCCTCAGGGGGTCTATAGTGCACTGTCTGATGCGAAACTGTAGCTGACGGCTGAATGGTTGCAATTTTATCTCTAATAGTATCGATTTTAGAAGTAAAGTAGTTCATAAAGTCATTACTGCTGTGGTGTTGGGAAATGTCAACACTTGTTGAGGCTTTATTTTTCGTTAATTTAGCCACTGTATTGAATAAATACCTGGGGTTATGTTTGTTTTCTTCTAAAAGAGAAGAAAAGTAATCAGATCTAGCAGTTTTTAATGCTTTTCGGTAGGATATGCTACTTTCCCGCCAAGCAATACGAAATACCTCTAGTTTTGTTTTCCTCCAGCTGCGCTCCATTTTTCGGGCTGCTCTCTTTAGGGTGCGAGTATGCTCATTATACCATGGTGTCAAACTGTTTTCCTTAACCTTCCTTAAGCGTAAAGGAGCAACTGTATTTAAAGTGCTAGAAAAGAGAGAGTCCATAGTTTCTGTTACATCATCAAGTTGTTCTGAGGTTTTGGATATGCTAAGGAAATCGGATACATCAGGAAGATAACTTAAAAAGCTGTCTTTTGTGGTAGAAGTGATGGTTCTTCGATACTTGTAACAAGAAGTAGAATTTACAATTTTGGCTATATGAAGTTTACACAGAACTAAATAATGATCTGAGATATCATCACTTGGCTGAATAATTTCAACACTATCAACATCAATTCCATGTGACAGTATTAAATCTAGAGTATGATTTCGACAATGAGTAGGTCCTGAAACGTCTAGTCAGGATATTCAGTTAAGGTATTCATATAAAATTGAAAGAGACACAGTACATACAATTCTTAACTTTTTCATGAACCAGTATGTTGCATTGCAGAGCTTCCCAAACTCAAGCATAAAGCGCAACCCCAATGAGTGGGCATCCATAAATGTTGCAATAAAATTTTGGGTATGCATCAGGCTGCCTTATCAGTGGCGCACAAGATGCCATGACAATGTAGGTGTCATTGAATTTTAATGTTTTTCATAGCTTATCCAGTTGAACTCACTGGATATGATGCTTCTAAATACTTCATTCAAAATATTGCGGGAAAAGAGAACATCAATGTGGAAAAGATCTTGTTTACATAAAAACAGATTCTTTTTTTAATCGATGAAGGTCTTACCGGTTTGGAACGACATGAGGGTGAGTCATTAATGACATAATTTACATTTTTCGGTGAACTAACCCTTTAAGGCCAACATACATAAAGCTTTCAGCCATCAATTTTGATTTTATGAGGACTTGAAAACACAGATTGAAAGTGATGCCTTTGTAAGTCTGCACAAATCCACGTATTAAAGGGAAAGTTTACCCAAAAATAATAATCATTTAATCACCCTTGTTTATTTTCAAACCTGCATGACAAAATGTTTTTCTGTGGAACATGAAAGATCTTTTGAGAACAGTTCTCACTTCTCAGTGTTTGAACTCCTCCATGAAATGAATGTATTGTGTGGTGTCCAACATTCATCATATAGTGTATAGTGGTCTATTTGTTTTGTTACCGTTATGTTTTTGCTGCAGAATGAAAGCCTGAAAACAAATTCTGGCACAATCTCCAGTGCTGCACCAGACCTCTGCATTGTATACAAGCTTCATCTCGAGTGTGGAAGACTCATAAATCTATATGACTGGCTTGAGGTATAAACATGCTAAAACAAAATCACATGTAGAGGTGGGATATCTTTTTCTAACAGCGTGGATTGAACCTGTCATTGTGTTTGACATTTTCAGGCTTATGTAACTGTGATGTCAGCTGCTGAGGACCAAGATACTAATTCTGAGGAGGGCGGCAAATATGACAGCCTTAAGCAGTATCCTTTTAGCTCATTCATGAAAAAGAGTTTCTTATTTAAATTGTCTTTTATAAGAGGTAATGTTCAAAATAAAAGCGTGTGACTCATAAATGTACAAATTGTTAATTGTACACAGTTACTTGCCTTTAAAGTTGTTTATAAAACTATTTTTGTAATATGTATTGTTCTTAACATTGGCAGTGCTCGTTTCATTCAGGCTGTTTCAGAGATGGAGTTTCTTGGTTTTGTTAAATCAACAAAACAGAAGACTGACCATGTGGCAAGACTGACTTGGGGAGGTTGTTAATGAAATGCAAAGCACTGTTTCCTGAGCAGAAGAGACTGGTCTGACATACATGAAATCATTATGTATTTTGCATAACAAATGTATTTTGTACTGTCAGCTGTATTACACATGCTACTATAACCCCCACCCACCCCCTCTTTTTATTTTTTACATTTGTTGCCATTGTGGTTATTTGGAATAAATATAATGCAGTGTTTTAATGTCTCGGTCAAATTTTAATTCACTACATCTGGTAAGTTTTTATTTTATTTTTAGCTATATGAGATAAACATGTCAATTAGTTTAAAAAGGTTAATTTTTGTTTTATTTTTATTTCTTCATCAAAATATATGAAAGTGACAGACATGATCATATATTATAATTCACAATTTAAAGAAATGAATGCATAATGAAATAAATGCATAAAGCTCCACATGGTTAACAGTTAGTAGTAGCAATGACACCACAGAAATGCTGTATGCTGTAGTGCTGATTTGAATTATTTTATTCCTAAATAAATTTTTCATTCGGATAGAAAAGTGAGCAAATTATTGCATGCTCAGAAATTATATTTTCATTTTAAAGTGAAAATTCATATGCTCCAGTACTTAAAAGCTGCAATTAAACCATATAACCCCAGAAAGCTATATATATATGTATATATTTTACAAATACAATTGGCTATGGTGACTAAAAATATCTGTACGCCCCTGTTTAAATGGCAGCTTTTTGAGATTGATTTTAAAAAAAAGTAAGTAAACTCATGTCAGGTCTTTTCCCATCTGTAATTTAAAATAGACAGGACATAAAATCTTAAGAGGGTTGAAAAAAAAGAAAAGAAAAACCTAAAATTAGCTGCACACCATTTTATAACATGGCATGTTCTCTGGAAAGACCAAGTCACTTAAAATCTTACTATAAAGCAATTATAATTATCTGGTAATCATTTAAGTGAATTAAGTTTCTGTAGGAGTTTCTTACCATTGTAAATGAAATGAAATAAATAATCAAACAGTCAAGGTAGAAGAAATTGCTCCGTCAGAGCCCAGATTATTAGAAAGTCTGGTTCCAAATCTCCATGATTTGGAATGATTTAATATGATTTCTGACTGATGATGGGATTATTTAAAGACTGTACACTAAGGTCAATTAGTTATAATTTAAACCTCACCTGATCTATGAATCAGATAATAATAATAAAAACAATAAAAATAATGGTTTTTTTTAGTGTTCTGTGATTCTACACTATTATAATTATCATGTTTGCGGGAGGGTCAAACGACGTCGATTTACACATTTTCAAGGGCACCAAACACATCCCCGCCCCTTATGAACATGATTGGTTAGTTTGTTCGTTGTCGGCACTGCATTGGAGGAAATCATCACAGCGTCATGGTAACCGCCTCCAGTGTAGGAAGACATCTGCGCTGGTGAGGAAAACGTGTTTCCTGTTTGTGTCGTGTTTTAGCCTTAAAACAGTTTTGTTCTTATCGAAGATAGTCGTTGTTTAAATATGTGGCTGAGTAAGAAGTAAAATAATAAAAAACTTTTTCTAGGCGCATTCAATATGTGTTAAACAAAGAGTAACATTGTCTTGTTTATTAGCATGTCGCAGTCTTCAATGCTTATAGATTAATTCTAACATGTACAGTCTTTATTATATATCTCCACCAAGGGACGTGTGTCTTAACTTAATACAATTACTTTGTTATTCACTGTTTATCTCTAAGTGCTCAGAGTCAGGGCAGATGGGCACTGTTGTTATATATATAAATTTACTTTGCTGAATTATATTCTGTATTTTTAAAATTACATTACAAATATTTTCATAAATTGGATAAGTCCTGCACACGCTATGCGTTTTACGTTTAACGCTTAAAATATCAGTTATTATATACAGTCTAAACGACAGTTTTATTCAAAGTAACTGCAGTTCAGAAGATTGACCACAAGGTGTTATCCTAATATCACGAATCTCCTGTTAATCTCTAGATTCAGATATTTTGGGTGGTAGTTGACACATAACATAGCCATGTGAGTGTGATGTGTTGTTGCAGGACTGCAAACTCTCTGATCAAATGTTTTATGACTAAGGAAATTGTTTTCTTCCGTACAGTATGTATTGAAAATGTGTCTTTGTACTGAGGCATTAAGAAGTGTTATTACACTGAAAATCTGGGATATTTTATAAGTAAACAGCAATATTTTAAGCAGACAAGTACTTGAAAGGCACTTCTGTTTTTCAGCTGTCATTTTAACTGAAGGGAGATGGCAGCTGCACAGAAACTGTCCTGTTTTCGGTTACCCCCTCTGCCTACCATAAAGGAGATTATCAAACTATATAATCTGAGAGCAGAGAAACAGCTTTCTCAGAACTTCCTCCTAGACCTGAGACTCACAGGTCAGTCCAACTGTTGTTCACTCCCTCTCAAAATGTGTTAACAAGACTATATAGATTTCAATGAAGTTGCACACTGTTTATGTGTGTTTGTATAGTGTGTGGTTGCCGAATGTAAACTGCAACTTTAAACAAAATGCTTGTGAATTTCAGATAAGATTGTCCGGCAGGCGGGAAACCTGAAGGATGCGCATGTGTGTGAGGTGGGACCTGGACCTGGGGGCCTCACCAGGTCTATTCTGAAAGCTGGAGCAGCAGACTTACTAGTGGTGGAGAAGGACACACGCTTTATTCCAGGATTACAGGTAAACAAATAAATCCATGTTTTCTATTGAGTGATAAATTGGCCATTTCAAATATTAGACTATTTTGAGATTATTGACATTGACCGATAGCTGCTAGACTGGCAAGCAAAAGTGTTTATTCCACTTACTATAAACCGGCTAATCAATTAATATTGTATTTTTTCTGTTTTCAAATTATTATTTTGTGAATTTTAAAGGAATGTATGTAAAATAAGTGGTAACATTAAATTTGTGCTAAAATTAACTTTCATTACATATTGTGGCATCACACTAACCACTAAATTGTTAAATATTGGTATCGGTAGTGGTTTAAAAAAGAAAAAAAAGAAATATGGTGCATAAAAATACTGAATGCAACTTCACCTATATTAGTCTACCAGGTACTTTATAATGACAGATGCTTTACACTAAAGCAAAGGTTTTTAGTTAGTAGTGGCTGATATCCAATAAACACTATAGGTTTTATTATTATTATTATTTTTTTATTATTATTATTATTATTTTTTTAATAACTATATCTATAATAGCTATTTTTATTTCTAATTTGTAATAATATTTCAAAATATTGTGAGCCTTGGTGAGCATTTACCAAGAGACATCCCTTAGAATCTACTATGTGAGATTATTTGTATGAGCATAAAATTATTTAACAGTTGATAAATAAACTCAAAAAATTTCACAGATGTTTGACAAATGGAATAATGAGTACCTGAACAGAGCAGGGCTCAATATCAAAAGAAACCGTAAGTGTGTAGTGTGACCACCAGCTGCTTTTAGTTCTACAGTGCATCTCATCTTAATGGACTGAGAAAGATTAGACAATTCTTGCTGTGAGATGTTACTTGACTCTTCCACCAAGGCACTTGTAAATTCTCGTATGCTATATTTTTTTTGTCAGAATTAGCTTTAGCTTTATTTGCCAAGTGTGTTATAAACACACAAGGAATTTGTATTTATTTATATTTTTTAGGAGCTCTTGGTGCATTCATACAGCATATGACATGAGAACAGAAAGAACATTTACATAAGATTTAAAAAAAATATAATAATGTGGTATGAATCTGGAACAGAATACTTTTTTATGTATGTGTTTGTGTTTGTCTGTTTCTAATTTTATATCATATAATTAGGCTGAGTAAGCATGTATATTGAAGTATTTGTGTCTTCTTTTGTTTGTTCAGCTCTTGTCTGAGGCTGCTCCTGGAAAAATGAGGATAGTACATGGAGATATTCTCACATACAGACTGGAAAAAGGGTTCCCAGCCCAAACTGCTAAGACATGGGAAGATGGTAAACATTAAAAGTGATCTCAAACACAGTTAAAAAAATAGCTAGTACTTCACTATGGAACGATTTATGTTATTTCACCCTCGGCAAATACGAGCACAACACACTTAGGAAAAATGTCTTTGCTGTTTATCCTCTTTGGATAATGGTGGATATTTTGAGTTAAATAAAGACTTATTTTTCTGAAAAGAAATTTGTGACACAATTATTGGCACCTCTGAATTCAATACATTGTTCAACTTACCTTTGTATAGATAACTTTGAATGGGACCAGTTACACTTGGCAAACTGTAGGCACTTGAGCCAATATGTTTCCCAATGTCTCAGGAGAACATGAAAACACACCTTTTCTTAGATTTTTATTTCTAATTGTTTCTAGGGTTGTCAATAATTTCAAGACACATTTTTTAAGACAGTGAATATTTATTTATTTATTTCAAATGTATTTATTTTATTGGTTATAATTACCAGGGGTGCCATTTTTACGGTGGATGCTGTTTTGTACATATTAAATGTTCAAATAATTTGTTGGACAAGTCTAATTAAAAATATTCTTATTTGAAATAATAAATCATTAGAGAAAATAAGCCTCTTTATGTTTTCCTCCTGAACATGTCCAAATTATGTAAATTAATTAATCTCCAAGCTCTCGTTTCACACCTTTGTTCATGTCTTTGTGTTGGTTGCCAGTTCCTCCTAGAATTCGGTTTTACAAAATGTTCTTATCTGACACAACAGCAAATGGCCTGGCAAAGCATTACACCCAGAACACCCCAAACCTTGCCCCTCTGTTTAACACCTATTGCAGCCACCGTCTTATTCACAAACAAACAAGCTTAAGACAATTTACCTGAATGTACTTTATTCAGCCTTTTCTGGGTGATCAAGGGCCATCTTAACAAAGGTCAGCTGCCTGATGCTGTTTGGCATCATTTGTGTACTCTCTTGTTATATGTGCGTCCGTAAAGAGCATTAAAGGTTCTTTATGAATATGTGTGTTTGTATTTCAGTACCCCCCAACATGCACATCATTGGAAATCTGCCCTTTAGTGTGTCGACTCCTCTCATTATAAAGTGGCTGGAACAGATGTCGAACAGAACTGGGTGCTTTATGTTTGGACGTACAAGGCTTACACTGACCTTCCAAAAAGAGGTGGCTGAAGTAAGTTTGTTTTAAAGAAGTAAGGTCTACAAATGTGGTTGCTTTCCAACAGGAGTTTTGTTGCTTGTAGTCAAACATAGACTAACTAGTAACACCTTATTTTCTCTTTTCTGTTTTAGTTTATGTTCCTCATATTCTGTACTATGAAAACACACTGTACACACTTTCTTAACGATCAATTATAATGTTGCCTAGACAAAGCCAACATAGAGTACTGTTTTACAGATATTTAAATGTGCTATAATTCTTCTAAATCTAAAATCTCATGCATGCTGGAGAAGAGCTTCTTTTGGGAGAAAAAAACTAAAACAAAACATTTACAGAGCAAAGTACTTTGCATATAGTATGAATGCATGTTGAATGAATGGAAGGGAAATATTGATGTACTACATTCATCATGTAAATGTCATGTGAGCTACCAGTGTCAGATATGTCACTTCACTGCCACTTCCATGGCCTGATAGGATAATTCAATTCAAGTATTTTATAGCACTTTTTATGATACAAATCGTTGCAAAGCAACTTTACAGAAAGTTGATACAATATTTAGTAGGGTTTTCTGGATCCAGACTAAAGCTTGTGTAAATCCTAGTTACCACAGGAAAAACAGAGAAACAGATAGAGTGTAATAAACTATTCCAGAGTTTGGGAGCCAAATTCGAAAAAGCTCTACCTCCTTTAGCAGACTTTGTTATCCTAGGTACTACCAAAAGTTCAGAGTTTTGTGACCTTAGGGAGCATGATGGATTTTAACGTGGTAGAAGGCTAGTTGGGTATGCAGGAGTTAAACCATTTAGGGTCTTATAGGTAAGTAATAATATTTTGTAACTGATAAGGAACTTAATAGGTAGCCAGTGCAGAGACTGTAAAATTGGGGTAAAATGATCATATTTTCTTGACCTGGTAAGGACTCTGCATTTTGGACAACCTGTAGCTTGTTTATTGAAGAAGTAGGACAACCACCTAGAAGTGCATTACAATAGTCCAGTCTAGAGGTCATGAATGCATGAACCAGCTTTTCTGAATTAGAAACCGGTAATGTTTCGTAGCTTGGCAATTTTTCTAAGATGGAAGAATGCAGTTTTTGTAACATGGGAAATATGATTTTTCAAAAGACAAGTTGCTGTCTAATATAACACCCAGATGTTAGACATCCATCTAGTTCCAACTGTAATCTTCGAGATTCTGAGTATTGTTTTTTTGGTCCAATAAGTAATATCTCTGTCTTAGCCGAATTAAATAGGAGGAAATTATTGGTTATCCAATCTTTAAAATTATTTACATTTAGCTTAGATAATTTAGAAGTTTCCTCTGGTCTTGTTGAGATATACAGTATTGTTCAAAATAATAGCAGTACAATGTGACTAACCAGAATAATCAAGGTTTTTCGTATATTTTTTTATTGCTACGTGGCAAACAAGTTACCAGTAGGTTCAGTAGATTCTCAGAAAACAAATGAGACCCAGCATTCATGATATGCACGCTCTTAAGGCTGTGCAATTGGGCAATTAGTTGAATTAGTTGAAAGGGGTGTGTTCAAAAAAATAGCAGTGGGGCATTCAATCACTGAGGTCATCAATTTTGTGAAGAAACAGGTGTGAATCAGGTGGCCCCTATTTAAGGATGAAGCCAACACTTGTTGAACATGCATTTGAAAGCTGAGGAAAATGGGTCGTTCAAGACATTGTTCAGAAGAACAGCGTACTTTGATTAAAAAGTTGATTAGAGAGGGGAAAACCTATAAAGAGGTGCAAAAAATTATAGGCTGTTCAGCTAAAATGATCTCCAATGCCTTAAAATAGAGAGCAAAACCAGAGAGACGTGGAAGAAAACGGAAGACAACCATCAAAATGGATAGAAGAATAACCAGAATGGCAAAGGCTCAGCCAATGATCACCTCCAGGATGATCAAAGACAGTCTGGAGTTACCTGTAAGTACTGTGACAGTTAGAAGACGTCTGTGTGAAGCTAATCTATTTTCAAGAATCCCCCGCAAAGTCCCTCTGTTAAAAAAAGGCATGTGCTAAAGAGGTTACAATTTGCCAAAGAACACATCAACTGGCCTAAAGAGAAATGGAGGAACATTTTGTGGACTGATGAGAGTAAAATTGTTCTTTTTGGGTCCAAGGGCCACAGGCAGTTTGTGAGACGACCCCCAAACTCTGAATTCAAGCCACAGTACACAGTGAAGACAGTGAAGCATGGAGGTGCAAGCATCATGATATGGGCATGTTTCTCCTACTATGGTGTTGGGCCTATTTATCGCATACCAGGGATCATGGATCAGTTTGCATATGTTAAAATACTTGAAGAGGTCATGTTGCCCTATGCTGAAGAGGACATGCCCTTGAAATGGTTGTTTCAACAAGACAATGACCCAAAACACACTAGTAAACGGGCAAAGTCTTGGTTCCAAACCAACAAAATTAATGTTATGGAGTGGCCAGCCCAATCTCCAGACCTTAATCCAATTGAGAACTTGTGGGGTGATATCAAAAATGCTGTTTCTGAAGCAAAACCAAGAAATGTGAATGAATTGTGGAATGTTGTTAAAGAATCATGGAGTGGAATAACAGCTGAGAGGTGCCACAAGTTGGTTGACTCCATGCCACACAGATGTCAAGCAGTTTTAAAAAACTGTGGTCATACAACTAAATATTAGTTTAGTGATTCACAGGATTGCTAAATCCCAGAAAAAAAAAAAATGTTTGTACAAAATAGTTTTGAGTTTGTACAGTCAAAGGTAGACACTGCTATTTTTTTGAACACACCCCTTTCAACTAATTGCCCAATTGCACAGCCTTAAGAGCGTGCATATCATGAATGCTGGGTCTTGTTTGTTTTCTGACAATCTACTGAACCTACTGGTAACTTGTTTGCCACGTAGCAATAAAAAATATACTAAAAACCTTGAATATTCTGGTTAGTCACATTGTACTGCTATTATTTTGAACAATACTGTATAGTTGAGTATCATCAGCATGATTGTGGAAACTAATCCTGTATTTTCAAATAATATTACCATGGGGCAACATGTATATTGAAAATAGCAGAGGACCTAGGACAGATCCTTGAGGCACTCCATATTTTACTGGTGATAAATGAGATGACTCCCCATTTAAATAAACAAAGTGGCAGTGATCAGACAGTTGAGCAGACACAACTTTTTCCAAAATTTTAGACATAAAAGGAAGATTTGAAATGAGCCTATAATTTGACAGTTCACTAGGATCTAGTTGTGGCTTCTTAATAAGAAGCGGTTCTTCTGCTACAGGTAACAACTCTTTCAGTAATTTACTGGGTACAGGATCTAATAAATATGTTGTTTGTTTAGGTACAGTGATAAGTTTATTTAGCTCTTCCTGTCCTATAGTTGTAAAGCACTGCATTTTATCTCTGGGTGCGATGGATGAAACTGAAGTATTAGACGCTGTAGAATCTACATTTGTTATTGTATTTCTGATGTTATCTATTTTGTCAGTGAATGAATTCACAAAGTCATTACTATTAAACTGTGAGGGGATATTTAGATTGGATAGTGTCTAGTTATTTACTAATCTAGCCACTAAGATAAAAAAAACCTTGGATTGTTTTGGTTATTTTCAATGAGTTTGTGGATATGCTCAGCCCTGGCAGTTTTTAGAGCCTGTCTATAGCTGGGCATACTGTTTTTCCACGCAGTTCTAAAAACTTCCAAGTTAGTTTTCACTGTTTTCTCCATTTTCGCTGAAGAATATGAGTTACTTTCTTGAGCGAGTGGGTAATACTGTTGTACATTGGCACAGTATGTTTTTCTATGACCTTTTTCAGTTTGATGGGGGCAACAGCTGCTAATGTATTAGAGAATATAGTGTCCATGTTGCTAGTCATTTTATCTAGTTCATATGTATTTGCGGGTACACACAGTAGTCGAGATATATCAGGCACAATACAAGGAAATGGTCAGTAACGTGTTTAACACTAGTAAAGTGTTGACTGGATGTTTACTTGTTGTCTGATCTGACAGCAGAATGTGGCCAGAAGTAGCCTAGTAGTAGGTCATCCAGTTACTTTTGTCTCCTACTCTTTTATGAATAGTGCCAATTTAGACACAATTAAATTTAGGCTTTTCAGGTTTGCAACAAAACATTGTTCATTTCACATGCAAAGAGGACATTTACACAAAACTCCTAAAAGAACAGCAGATTAAAATTGTCATTTTATATTTATGTTGTCGTCATGCAGCTTGAAATTGGCATGAAAGATGCACACTTTCAGGCTCTCTCTCAAGACATATTAAATCCCATGCCAAATATGACATCTCTGATCTACTCAGAGAAGTTTTTCAACAGCATGGAGCTTGATTCTCTAAAATTTGAACGCTCTAAAGCAGAAAAAAACCAATCAATTTTTTTCCATAATGTGACACGGCCTGCAAACCAGAATTAACAACCTCTAAATCTCAAATATGCATTTATCAAAGATTTTATGTTACACACTATGCAAGAAATTATGTTTTATATGCCCAGTAACTGTAATAAGATCTTTAAAAAGAGCTCTTAAATTTACAGGAAAAATAAATGTTATTAGATTTAATGAGTGAATATAGGTGTTTCCTCTGAACATTCTACCTCTGCTCTGTTAACAATCAGATTTCAGACTTTTTTCAGTTGTTATTTTCTGTCTTGCAGTTTTACAACTGTGGACGAACAAGCTAAAATCTGTTTATTTTATAGCATTTTTTAGCAGTTTTGGCACACTGTAGCAAATACAAAATATTTTTTAATAAAATAAAATTAAAAATAAAAGTTTTGGTTTGTAATAATTCTAGGTAGCTGGGTACCATGCAAAGAATAATATGAAGTAAAGAGTTTTCTGTAAAAAAAAAAAGAAGAAAGAAAAAAAAAACTAGAACAACATTAATCAAAAGTATTTGAGTTTTTTTGTTTTTTTTTGTTGTTGTTTTGATTGAAATAGTTGGGAAGAAAAACTTGTCTTTGTCCTCTCTTTAATTTCTAGAGGTTAACAGCCAGCACAGGAAGCCGTCAACGCAGCCGTCTGTCTGTCATGGCTCAGTATCTCTGCACTGTCAAAAACTGTTTCACCATCCCAGGATGTGCCTTTGTTCCAAAACCTAGCGTAAGTCCCTTTCTTCTGCCATTTATGTTTCTGTATCTCTCTTTATTTGACTGCTTATGTAGAAGGATGTGGGTGTTAGCTCATTAGAAGAGCACAGAGTCAATGTTGTCTTAGATATGGAATCAGAGATGGCGACGCTTTGTGTGTAATAATGCCCACAGGGCATTTGGTACGCTGTTCTTTTGTACAGTAAGGAAAAAGAGTCTGTTTGAAAATTTTTGCCTTGCTTCTTTACTCCACTGGATTTTTAAGTTTTGGGGAATGCCAGGGGTTTGTGGATAAGAGGGTCCTATAAAAGAATGTACCTTACGCACAAAGTTCTCTTGTCTGTAAATATTTTATCCAGCCAGAGTGCTTTAGAACGAAGAAGAGAAGAAAGGAAAGTGGGACGAATTGCACATTCTCTTGCATTAAATGGCATGGATGATTATTTCATTGCACACCAAGGCTTTTACACAACTGATGAAAGAAGTATATGATACTTCATGAGGTTTCTCACAAGAAGTTACTGAAAAATTGTACAAGAGTGATGATGTACTGTAGACATACCCCTGAGAAAAAGCTTAACTGCGCTCTTTGAAAAAACATAGGCTAACACTTGTACGATATATGAGGGATGAGTACTCAGAGGACCTTTCTCCATCCAATGCATGCCTTTCAGTTTTACCAAAAAAACTAAATTCAAACTGTGTGATGATGGAAAATCTAATTTAATGAGGGGAATTCACCTTTAGGCCTTTATCTGTATAATATTTAATCATCACTGGTGTTTGTCTTCAGGTGTCTGATGTCAGGAAGATTAATATTGTGGAAAGGCAGAATAATAATCGGGGTTAAATGAGAAATAACTGCTTATCTTGTTTGTATTTTGAGTATGACTTAACATGCAGTTAATGTTCTAGTGACTAATTAAGATTGACCATTACTGTTGCTCACAGCTTCAGCGTGTTTCTCTTCTCACAGTTTGTCCTGTGGATATGAACCACAACAAATTGTGTGGCTTGTTGAGGTCTAAAGAGGTCTTAGAAAACTTTATAAAATTATATTTATTATCAATTTTATTATATTTAATAAATAATAATAAAATAAAATTGGACTTGGATTGATGAAAAGACCTAAATCATATTTTGGGAATCAAATCTTTTGATGGGCCAGTGATCAACCACCATGCAGTACTATCTAGCAGTGCCCTTATAACCACCCAGAAGACTCTTCCGAAATGTTTTTTAAAAATTTAGTTTACACAGCTTGTTGGCTATAGGGACAGATAGATATGTATGTGTTCTTTTATGCTTACATTAAAAGCAATGCATTCTCTTTGATATTAGTTCAAGATTTTATTACTGCAAATTTGCCTTTGCCAGTTTATTTACTGTACAGGGCTTTGGTGGTATGAATGCCATCTGTGTTGAAGAAGCTTACCCTAGAGGACTGCTCGCATCTTTTGAAATCAGCATTAGTTGTGTGTGTGTGTCGTCATTGAATTTGCTGTTGAGTCTGCATACTGCTTTTCAATTCAACCTGGTATCAGAATGATGTAGTTTCTCTGGGATTAACAATAAGAATAGTCTAGGTTTTAGGCAAGCTGATGGATCGCCAACTTGCCCCTATGCACCAATACTGCATTACCCCAGTAAATCTTATATTTGTTGATCTTGTACATCCATTTTTATGCCTTGCAAATTATTCTGATTTGTCAGAATATTCAGTAAGTGGTTAACTTGGATGAGGTTTTCCAGAAATTTTAAATATGTTAGATTACTTATAACCAATTGGCAATTTAGACTAATCGGCAGTAAGAGAAAAGCGATACATCTCAGTACTAATTAAGTCACTCCCCAGGTTCTCTTGATCCAAATGAAAGGTCAATTACCAGTAAAATAATTAGAATTTGAAAAAGAATCAACTCTAAAATCATTTTTATATAATTTGTTTAATTATACCTGGTTCATGACACATTGGCAATTACAGTTTAACAATTAATATCAACCTCAGTTTAATTATGAATATATATATATGTAATATGATGAAATATGTAATATAAATAAGACTCGATATATAAGGTTTAAAGTAACTGTATGAGCCTAATTGGACTGGTTTGGTTTTGTCAATTTGAAACCAATCCTATAACCCAAGGTTTGTTTCTTCCAGCCTCATGGTACATGCCCCGTAGACATTGTTGATGTTTTTTTATGGCAGAATATAGTTTTTGTATCTCCGTCAACCAATGCACAGTCCAAGTAAAAAAAAAACTGAAATAAGTGTGCGTGAATTGGTCCGGAGATCACAGTACATGAACACTGTGAAGAGTTAATAGGATTTATTGAAGGTTTAGAGAGAAGATGCGACTGGGAGTATCTTGCCCCACATGGTGTATAATGCACAGCCTCCTGTTATGCTCTTGTCAAATTAACTGGATTAGAGAACTGAATATTGTGCAGCTGGTAATTAGCAGTAGCTCATTCACTGTATTTAGAGAACAGTCGTGAATTGCTCTGCACTACATTCACACTGTGGCTTGCATTATTAGATTTGCCACGTTTCATTTCCCTGCAGAACCCCTCTGTAAGGTCAGAGAGAATTAGCTGCAGCATTAGAACAGGACTGAGTTGTTCTATTTATAATCACGAGCATTAGCTGATATTGGCATGCCACTAGGGGTGTTTTTTTATTTTTTTATATGTGGCTTTTTTTAAATGTCTGGCAGTCTTGTGTGGACGCTGCAAGGCACCTTGTTCTGTCACATTGAGTGACTATGGTTGTCCTTGAAGGCTTGTGTCCACGGTGATTGGTTATGCTTTGTATGTCCTCAGGCTTGATCGCTCATGGATCGCACTTGACACCCCCCACCAGGTGCATAGCAAGGCTTCAACACCAGCACTTGCTCAAGCAGTGACTGCTATAGGAGATGTTGAACTGTGACATATTTAAACAAAAGTTCTCATTTAAAGCATGTTTGTCTGATTCAGCTGCAATACAATCAGATGAACTTTTGTCAATCGCCCACATTGTGTCTCCTGTAAAATGCTGCTGTTAGACAGAATAATTGCAGTCCTTAGAATGACTGCATGAATACAATGATCATCTCTTCATCATCAGATGCAAAAGTGGTTCAGTAGCGACCCCCCACCTCCCCTTCTCCCCATGTGTTTGACGAGCACGGGGATGGGCCGCCGTCCCTTGAGCTGACGCATGTACGGAGGCAGACATGGAGCCAGCTGCTACTGCAGTGTCCTTCCCACACACAGAGGATAGAAAGTATGAGTAAGAGGGAGACAGCTTGAGGATGAGCTCATGACAGAGATTGATCTGTAGAGAGAGTGAAGCATACCTCAAGCAGATGTTTGTCTGGGTATTAAGAGTAATGGACGCAATGGCACCTCCGTTCCTCTACGATCTCTGAGGAGATGATCCTACACAGCTTCACATGTGGATGGATTACATTTCATCGTCAAAATGTGTAGGAAAAAAGCATAAAGAAGATATTAAAAATGATAGTTTTGGACACATATGGCCTTTGGGGATTTACAGTATATGACAGCTGCAGTTTTGTCTTTAACTATAAAAGGAGTATTTTTAAAATAAAAGACTCATGAAAGACTGGAAAAGACATTAAATTACTTGTTCAGAAGGTGTGGGATCTTTGCAGAGCACATCTTATTTCAGTTCTTATAATGCTTCAGTAACAACAAAAAATGCAATACATGTCAACTTTTACTACAAAGAATTACTATTATTAGTATATTTAAATCATTTTTGAATGTTGCAGCAAATGGTTTTGGATCACACAATGTTATAAAAATAATCATAATATAATACAGTAGAGACTTGCTTTTCTGCAACAGCACTGTTCGGACATTATTTTCTTATTTCTTAAAAAAAGAGGGCTTTTTTGAAACGATATCCTGGACATAAAAAGGTGTCATTTCAACCACCCATACATAGCAAGGCCAGTCGCTTTTGTCTTTTATGTCCATTTTAAGGATCATTAAATTCTTTTTCTCCATTGACTGTAGCACCATGGGACCATCACAGAAAATGAAACCTCACAGAGTGAATAATGGGGTCAAATTTAGTATAGGGATTGCTCCATTTTAATAAATGGGGTCAAATGAGGTATCAGGAATAAGGGAAGGTTATTTCAATGTCTCAGAAAGCCCACAGCCTTACTCTCAGTATATTATGATTTCACATCTAAAAATATCCCATTTTATTATTAAATGATTTGGATTTTGACCAAAGTTGATTAGTAGTTTTCAATAAAGATATCTAAGAGCTCTTGCAAATGTTTGGTTCTAAGTCCACTGTAATGATCTGCTGTTATTCTACCTATTACAACAGTACTACTTTTGCCGAAGCTCCTCACACATATTTATTTAACAATATTATTCTCCCCTTTGTGTGATGTTTGAATTAACTTCATTAAGTCTAAGTCTGCTGAAAGTTTTGTTCCTTAAGACCTACTCAGAAAGAAATTTGGCGTAGGATTTACCTTTAAATTTCACTCTGAATTTGCTAGTAGATTTCACTAATTACAAGCAACACATTCCGTTAAATGTGTAATTTTAAAGTTGACAGACTGAAATAGTATTCTCCAAAGCATACTCCAGTAATCTTTTTATTTACACCTTTGAAAACCAAAAAAAACTAAACTAAAGAAAAGTTGTTTTCATGCAGGCTCTGTCTTGGCATTCTATACTGCCTTTCTCAGCAGTTCACAATGCACCAAACAAGAGCAGTATCATCATTTCATTGTGCTCACGGTACTGAGTGTGTGTACAGACCCAGGAGTGTTTCCAGCAGGGCAAGGTCAACCACAGTGTCTGACAATCTTATTATATCTTCCACATTGCTCATATTACAAAAATAACACGCTGCTTTTAAAATAAAATAATAAAAATGTTTGCAATGAGGGGTGCTAGTACTGACTGACTGACGATCTATGGACTTGGCTCACCATTACTGTTGAAGTTTTGATGACCAATGAAGTATGACACTTCAGTTTTAATCAGTTTAGCTGGTGTTGCTGGTAATGCACTATTTTGCCATCGTTTAATGTAATAATGGTAATGGTAGTTGGGGTGTTCTCATCACCATGTTCAGTATGTAATGAGCCATAATAAGATGGCCTAAAAAATTCACCTAAAGAACCAAGCCTACTTTGATGGCAGAAAATCAGTTTTACACTTAATGGACTATGAATTACCACTATGATCAGTGCATACATTAATTAATAATGGATAGTAAATCATTTAAGCACTGCATATAAAATAGCCTATGCAAAATTCATATGCATTTTAAAGACAAATACTAATATGGTGTATACAAATGTACTTTGTAATTTAAATGCAACATCCTTTGAAACCAGTTGGGTAAAATGTTTAAACACACACCTGATAATGATATTGATTTACAGTACTTCTCTTTCAGTGATCTTCTAGGAAATAAATGAATGCTGATTTTATTTATGCATTTTTAATGTTAACTAAGTATACAGTAAATGGAACTGAGGAACGAATATGTAATGCATATTTTTACAGCCTGTTCTATTCAAATATTTGCCATTTATTAATGAAGTGTCGATCTCAAATAAACAATACAGCACAAATTAATGAAAAAAGACTGTTTTTAAGAACATACTGCTCACAACAATTTTTATTAATAAAAATATAACTACTTGCACAAGCACATTGAGAGAACAGTACAGAAATATTTGAACAGTATCCTCTGCAAAATTAAGAAGGTGCAGAAGCATCCACCAAGATATAAGCTGCATTTACCCAACGAGAAATAATGATATTAGCCACTGAACAAAAACAAGGGCCTGTTTGTTTCGTCTGGATCATAGGAAACGTTATTTTTTCTTTCCATACAGTGCTAATAAACAAGCTGCACCATAACAATATATGAATAGTTTGTCTTTATAATTACAAAACCTCTTCTGGTAATACTATCTACAGATAATCATCTTCATTTCAGTGTATCTTTAACCATGTTAAGCTAACAAAAAATAAATTGCTTTCGAATGTGGTTACACAATAAAAGGTGTAAATGTGTGTCTTCTTATGAAGAAGATTTGCTGTGAACATGCTTGGGTGTTGAACAGTGCTCTCAGAAGATGAATAATAATAAATGCAATCTTTACAGAACTTTGATGAATATGAAATCCCAAAGCACAATTTAAAAATCATCTCAGTCCTTTAAAGCCTGTCCTAGTGAACTTGAATTGCTTGTTATCTAAGAATTACTGTGCTTTGGAATTTAATATTAGTTGATATTTAAGTTGATAAACTTCATATTTATAAATTATGTCCCAGTACAGATGACAATCTTTCAAAACTTTAAATCATCTTGCTTTTGGCAAACAGAACAGTACACCTGTACATACATTTTCAAAGTAGTCATGAGTCATGAGTTTGGCACATTCACAATTGTAACATTTCAGTGCAACGTTACTTTTGGAGGGTAGGAGGAGTGCTTATTGCATTCAGTAATGGTGCATGGGCAGTCGTTATTGTCCAGAAGCTGGCATGGTCTGCTGAGGAGGGCGTAATCTGCCCTAGAGGGGCAGCACAAAACCTGGCTGTGCTCACGCAGCAAGCCCGCCGCCGCCTGCAGGGGGCGTGCTGGGCCCAGCCATCTGCTCGCCTATGGGAATCTGCTTGAGAGGAAGAATGCGCTGTGCTATCCATCACTGCCAAAGCTTTTTGCCAGAGCAGAACAACACTGAAATTGCATTCCTCCCTTCAGCAGCATAGAAACGCATGGCTGCGTCCAAGCACAACACACACTTACTCCACTTTTGGCACAAGTTATATATGCAGGGGAGGGCGCATGCTAATGAAGGGGTGTTTGTCTATACATGCATTGGCAAATTTGCACGTCATGCAACTGTTCTGGCTGTCAGAGGCAACATCCGTAAGCGCTCAGGAAGAACAGGATGGAGAGCACTGAGGGAGGTAGAGTATGAAGTTTCCCCTACTTAAATAAAAAGTTAAATCTCTATGGCCAGTATGTGACATGTTGTCTGTTTAAAAGAGACAAAAATGTACTAAATTAAGTTCATCTAAAATTGCATCACTGGCAAGCAAGTAAAATGGAAATGCATTTAAAGGGATTGTTCACCCAAAAATGAACTCTTTTTTTTTTTTTTTTTATAATTTAAAGGGGTCATATGATGTGATTTCATGTTTTCCTTCGTCTTTGGAGATTTAAAAGCTGTTTGTGCGTACAGAAGATTCGTAAAGTCACAAAGATTAAAGTCTCAAACCGAAAGAGATATTCTTTATAATAGTGAACGCTCAGCCACACCTTCCAAAAAAAGCCTAGTTCAGACAAGCCCCCACATATCTACATCACTGTGTGGGAAGATTTGCATCATACTATCCAAATGTATACGCAAAGAAAGAAGGCAAAACTTATATACCCGCTGTAGTTTTGTTGCCACCGCCGCCGTGTCATGGAGACGCTACTTTGTTGCAAAAGCCAAACTACTTTGTTTGGTCTTCCAAAAGAGGACCGTATCAGTAGTTAAGTTTTATTTACAACACTATTCCAGAAGAGTATAACCCAAATATTCGAGTGTATGCAGCACATTTTATGCATGAAAGTTTCTTGAACCTGGTAAGGGGCGGAAAATTTCTAACACGCTTGAGGAATTCGGCCAATCACAATGCACTAGACAGCTGACCAATCAGAGCACAGCACGCTTTTCAGAACGATGAGCTTTGTAAAAATCTACTCGTATCGGAAAGTGGAGCATAGAGGAGCAACACTAATATGGAAAATAATGTGCTTTTGAACCACATAAACATTGCAACACACACCAAGTACACAAAATAATGTTTTTTTTAGTGACGTCATATGACCCCTTTAAGGTTCCAAACTTGTGTGTACTTTTTGAATTGCAAAAGAAGTTCTTTTAAAGAATTTTGGTATCCAAACAGTTCCTGACTTAATACAGGTTCCAAATCTGTATGAGTTCAAACTCAGGAGGGTGAGTGAGGGTGAGTAAATTATGACAAAATGTTTTTTCTCATAATCGACAGCATGCCACAGATAATGGCCATGAGTAACCGGCAATATTCCTGTAAGATGACGAAAAGAGCCCCTTGTAGGTGACAATCTTTCAGCAGATGTCACAGCTGATGCATTTTTAGACGAATGTGATTGCTTATTAAAATTTAGCAAAAAAGTAAAATCATTTGGCAGAGATCTACTTCCTGTGAGAATGGACCCAAGCCACTTGCAACCTTATCAGGTTCCACATGCTTCCATAAAAACTGCCAGTTACTGAAACTCAATCTTATCTTTGTTGATGTTATGTCTGTTAAACAAATCTGCTGCACTTACATTGTCTGCTGATCATATTCTCAAGCTCGGAGGTGGTCAGCAGGGTACGGACCCTCCCATCTGAGAGAAGGGTTGTTGCAGGGACGTTGTCTCTAGACACCGATCCTCTGCTGTTGGCTGGAGTGATTTATTACAGCCTCCAGCTTGTCACAGACAGGTCCACTATCCTAGTGTGCAGAGAAACATGACCCTAGACAATACAAGTATTTGGGTGTAGAATCCCGTTTCCATGGCAGTGAGAGTAGCAGCATGAGTAAAAAGCACACATGCAGCACAATGAGTGTGTGCGTGATAGAGCGGCAAACAGCATGGCCTGAGCTCAAGGCAGCGTGCTTTTGTCTGGGGCAAAATGTGAAAGTGTTGATCAGCACAACATTACATCTTCCATTTGACGCAAGAAGGGGCAGTCTCCTCTCAGCCATATCTGACCCAGCAACCCCTATTCACTCTCTCCTCCTACTTCTCTCCAAACAGTTTCAGCGGTTTATGTACTACAGCTCTTTAGGCACAGGCTATATGGCTACAATTCAGTCTACATCAGGCATTCCACTGCATTATGCACAGGCTCCAGAAAGCATGCTTAGGCAGAATATCAATCATCCTATCAGCTACCAAAATAATTATATTTCATTAACACAAATTACTCAAATAGAAAGAAAAGCAAAGAATCTCCCAAACAAGGGCTCTCCCATGCTGTTGCCTCTTTGAGACATATTGCCATCTTATTTTATCAGAGGTTACCAAACGATTGTTAGCAGCTAAACGATTGCTTCAGAGTTCAGATCTTTGGGAAGGGGGGGTGGGATTTGAAGTAGCAGAAACATTCCCTTGTTGCTAATCTGTTCCCAGAGGAACACTTTAATACGATTTACTAGGATGCTGGATATGTGCATTTATTTATCGTCTGTCTTGCACACTGCTTTAGCTGTCACTACTGCAGCGTTGCTGCCACTCGTCCTTCAGTATTCACCATCCGTCTGTTCGTAGACGTCGCTTGAGAGAATACTTCCACTGTTTTGTGCTTGCTGATCTTAAAAAGGGGAGAGACGAAAACGACAAGGGAAATTCTTTAAAGTTGTGGTACCTCTCTCCCTTTCATGTTGTAATCACGAGAGCCAAGAGGTCGAGTGGCAGTGCATCGCACTTGTCTTTCTCCAGAACTACCGGTCCCCTATACGTAGTCCTGCAGGCTGTAGCCAGTCTTGTTGTCCAGCGGGGAGAGAGAGCAGTACTGGTGCTGGAGCTGGTCCTGCTGCTGCTGTTGTTGCAGCAGTTGCTGCTGCTGCTGCAGGAGGAGTTTGTCCGGAGGGAGAAGTACCAAATCCTGGTGGCCGTGTCGCTTCCCCGGGCAGGACAGACAGAAAATGGATCCACCCACGAAAAGGAAACCAGATGAGATGAACGCTACGTAGACGGCACCGCCTGGCTCGAACTTGTTGCTTTCTGGCACGTTGGCATCCAGGAAACTGACAATAACCTCATTTGTGTACCAGGAGGCAGGAACAAGGCAGAGAAAGCCAGAGGCCAGAAAGCAGGTGCCGGCGGCCATGGCAGCGTGACGTTTAGCACGCCGTCCCCCACCCCAGCGAGTGCACTTTAAACCCACAGAGGCCAAACACAATCCCAGCGCTGCCAGCACACAGGAGAGCACCATGGTGGTGCGTGCCGTCTGGAGGTATGCGGGCAGCGCCAGCACAGAGTATTTTAGGGTACAGCTAAACATGCCAGTGCTGTACCAGGTGCAGTCCATCCACAGCCCCTGCATCTGCGAGATGGCAGTGATGATGTTGGAGCCAACATCCGCGCTCACCTTCCAGTTAGGCAGTAACGTGGCCACCGTGGCACCTAGGATGCCTAGCAATGCCAGCACGAAGGCGAAGATCTGCGTGCCCGTGGACGCCATCCTGCCACGTTCCTTAACTCGGCCAACATTCACACCAGCTTGCCTAGTCCCCTCTCCTTTCGGCTGCAACTGCGACAGCAGAGACTCCTCAGCACCGCCGCCTGCCTGAGGAAATAAGTGAGAGAATTAAATGTGTGTCCTCCTCCTCCCCAGCGCACCGGGAACAAAGAGAAGTGTGCACACAGGATGATGAGGTTCGTGCCTCATACCCACATCTCCGCTGGAGAACTGAGGTCTTAGTGACAGAACATGCACGCATTGTTGCCATGTCTTATAACTGCAGTCTGATTCTGTTTTCCGTATGGTCAGGTAAAGGAAATAAAGTATTGTTTCAGACACACAAGCACACAACTTGTCAGCACGTTTTCTTTTTCCTTTGTTTCTACCAAGGCAATAATCGAAATCTTTTATGTTATGAGTCATAGTGGAGGCTGAACGGATCATTTCTAATACGGAGCGGAATGCAGAAATCCTGTCCTTACCTCGGCTGGTGCAGAGACGCGTCAGGTTTCCGAGCACACACACACACACAGAGAGGCGTACACACACTGCTAAATACAAAAACAGAGTATAAACGGCATTAGTCGTGACGCTGGCGATCCGTTCATGTCATCCGTGTCTTCAGCAGTAGCGGTATATTAGAGGACATCAGAGATGGAGCGACGATGCTGTTTTCAAAGCCGCACGAATGATGGTCTACGTCACGCAGCAGCGATCTCTCAACTTCACGCGCATGAAAGTCTCTGTTGTTTTCTCCATATGCTCTCACAGCAGATTTAAGAGCCGTCTATGTTTTAATGTCCAAAGCTTTTTGATTCGATTTAACGTCGATTTTGGTTGCTTTCATGAATCCCGATTTTTCTCTCAGAGAAGTAAATGTTTAACACATTACATTTGAATATCTAATTCTTATATATGAGTGCTATTTATAAGCTGATATAAGCTGCATAGTGTGAATGTTTTGGATTTGAAATATATAAATTTAACGGGGGGAAAAAAGCATCTTTGTTTTCCAGTTAAAAATAAAAAAAATTAACGAGATATCCCTAAAATGTTTTGAAACATCATGAAATGCAAATACATTTATTAGAGAAGCATTAAGTCATTTTTGCAGAGGCAGATATTTAGACAATAGTTGTATGCATTCATACACACACACACACACATGCATGTATGTTTGTATATATGTATGTCTGTGTAATATTTATAAGTATGTTTTTTGTTGTTGTTGTTGTTTCTCAGAGCACATGCACATGGGTAGTGGTCTCATTGGATGGTGGATTAAGGGCTGGCCCTTTCACCTGCTTTTAAAGGAGTTTCACTAAAGTGGCAATGCCATGGCCATCACCCTAATCATAATATGACTAGCCACTGAGCAGGAACATTGACTCTGCAGGAGGATGAACTCACAGCTGCTGCCCCTATAAACCCCTACACCCCCCACCCCTGCCGTCCTCCATCCGTCCTCTCCTCGCTGCAGGGTGGGAGTGGCTATATGGCATTGCTTTAGAAATGACAAAGAGGGCAAAGAAGGACAAACCTGAATGTGTCTGTCTGTAAAAACTAAAAATGATCAATATTGAAGCTGTAAGTCAAAATCAGTACCTTTACACAGGTCAAGCTGAAGGTGTAGTCGTATACTCTTGTATTTAGTGGTGATGATCTTCATTTTAATGCATTTAGGCACTAGCAGGGTTTAAAATGCTGGTTTGTGTGTCTTCACTTTGTTGCTGTTGGGATTGTGCTGGAAAATAAATGATGAAAATGTGTAAACCGTGTGTAAGTGGTACCGCTAACATGTACCGAGGGAACGTGTGTGTTAGGAACTGACGTGTGAAGGCACGGAAAGCAATTATATGCATGGTGCCTTGATTTTATCACCTCTAGCTATTGCGCAAAGGCCTGAGATGAACATCGAAATTGTCATTTCTTGAGGTATGGGGTGGGGGTGGGTTTTTCTCTCTATTTGCCCGTGTGCTTTTTATTGTTTAGGATGAGATCCATTTGTTATTCACAGTTGCTGATGGAAACATTTCATTATACCCTGCTGTAGCTGTTTGCCTGTAATGCAGATGTCAAAATGGTCTTAACGCCACTGCTACAGAAATGGCAGTTTAAATTCATGATAATAAATGGAAATTACTCTCTGCTGTGCAAGAGGGAAGTGCATGGGTTTCCTCACTACCTTGATTTATTGCCTCTGGGCTTTTTCTTCTGACTTTACTGTTCAATAAAATAGGAATGCTTTTCACTGATCTTGCATTCGCAAAGTGCTCAAACATAGGGCCACTGTTCATTCAGCCCTCCTAACTTGCTTACCCTTTATGCCTTGTGTCTTCAGCCAGACACCTTCGAAGCCTCTAGTCTCATATAGGCTGGAGAGAGTTTCCATGAATATCAATTCGTATCTGATTCTCAAAGCACATCAGTAGTTTCTTTGGTTCCCATCAATGCCTTGGGCTGTTCATGAAGCGTAGGACGAGCCATTCCTACAGTAAAAACAAGCCTCCCTGGCAAAAGCCCTGTCAGCCTGCGCTGGTTACATTCTCTCTTTCCGCTTCCTTATCTGAGCTGAAGTAAGAGTGGTTGTCTTTTGAAAGTGCTGTCATGATTAATGTATCCCTACTCATTGCAGGACTATTTTCTCCTTTCCCCTCACTGTATGCATTTTCAGCTGCATACTCCATTGTTTCACTGGCAGTTATGTAAAGGAAATAATGGTTGCTCAGATAGCCCTGAGGGACTGCCACCTCAGTTTGATCATTCTCCATTAGAAATGACTAATGAAATTTCACACCCTTTGTATTAGGGGGCACTTGCACTTAGGTGCAAACAAGGCAAGCTATACAATCAGTACGGGGTAAATATATAGCGTAGTGATGCTGTTGAGTTTTACTTGTAATGTGTGCAACTGTTACAAGTAACTGTTAAAGCTGTTATTAATGTCCGTTTTTGCTGAAATGACCCATATCTGTGTGTTTAGGCCATTTGTGTTCTGCATTATTACCAGGATTAAAATAACTTGAGGAAAGGGGGAGGGGCTATATTACAGGAAAGATAGTTTGTGTATATTCATACAGAACTCTGTGCAGTTGCTTGTAAACCCTGAGCTGTAAATATTTAATATTGCTTAAGTGTAGGGACTTGAATCTACCTGGTCAAAATTTCCGACGCCTTCGCTGAGGGAAGGGATGAAGTGTCTCATTTTAAAACCAGCATCCCAAGCTGGGTAAATGACAGGCGGCCAAATTGATTCCTTGAATGTTGGATCTCCTTCTGCATAGCTGAGGCAGATGAGTCAATGCTTTCTGAAAGCTCTCGTCACATTCTTTCCTTCTCTGTCATCTCCAGTGTATTGCTGTTTTGTAGCCCTAAACATCATCGAAGCCTTGTATCCTGCTCGTAATTTATTTAAAATGAGCCCAAGTTGAAGAATGTAGCCGAACTCTAGGAAGCCAAGAGTCCTGCATGACTGCAACATGTTAAATCACAGTAAGGCATGCAGCTGACAAATCAATGTGTCTGACAAATCAATGATTCATTTTCTCTTTATCACCTAACTAATTACATTTTCATCCGTATCTCCGTTATCTTCATCCCGTCTCCATTCAGGGGGCATTCCAGCACATTTCCATAATTTAAGGAAAATTACTTCTACTATATTATTTTATTATTCCCCCTAGCTGTTACGCGTTGTGCTTTACTTAATCGATTACAAATCAGAATCTATACTATGGATTAATACAGATAAACAATTTGTTCTGCTACAGGTTCTGGATTTACTAAAATTATGTCTCCTGCTACAATTACACGAGAGAAACAGGTTTTAGCCTGGGCACAGCAGACGTTTGTGTCGATTTTGCATAATGAAAAGAAGCACCGTCCTTTACTGCTGATCGGCGAACCAGGCGAGATAGACGCTGAAGCATCCCCTACATCATCACTAGACTGTGGATATAAGAACATTTAGGAAGCAACAGTGTAACATGAGACTTACTATTCACATTTGAAGAGGCTTGTTTTGATGGTCCTTCAAACAGGTGTTACTGTAGCAACCGGAACTGGCTTGTCATCGTGCAGCATCACCCACCGCCTCCTCTCCCAACCCTCGGCTTTCCTTCACTCTATATCTCTGCGCTAGTTTCCATTCCGTTTCTCCCCCTCACTCGAGTGGGAGTAGCTTGTGAAAATGGTCTCCAGGTCTGACTATAACACTGTTGTGTGTGTGTGTGTGTTTTCATCTCGTCACCCCGCGGTTCTACGTAGGTGGATGTGGGGGTGGTGCACTTCACTCCGCTGGCTCAGCCCCAGATCCAGCAGCCCTTCAAGCTGGTCGAGAGGATTGTCAAGAACACCTTCCAGTTCCGGAGGAAGCACTGCCGCAGAGGGCTTGAGTAAGCATTTCCCTGGCATTCTGTAAACAAACTCCTCTCTCTTTAGCTCTTTTCTCATGGATTTTAGTCAGGGTGGATACAGAGATACAAAACACAGTACGCACAATTGCTTGTACTGTTTGTGTACCTTTTGGTGTTGAGTATTCATCCTGCAAAACATTAAATACATACATTGAAATTATTCCAGTCCCGCTCCTAAAGGCTACTGTCCTTCAGAGATCAGCTCCAACCCTAATTTAACCCTGATGAAATGAAAAGGGAATCAATGGGGTTCAGGATTACAAGAAACGTCCACTCGGGTGTGTTGGGGCAGGTTGGAGCTCAATGCCGCAGGAAGCTGGCCCTTCAGGAGCTCGACAGTTCGTGTCAGTGAAGTGATGAATGTGAGGGAGAACATCTGTAATTTCAGCAGCTACATAAACTGTGTGTGTCGCTGCTTTTCTAATTTGACAAGCGCGAAGCAAACATCCGCACAGACCATATAAAGTCACTTCCATGCCACTTCTCAAGTTTTGTACGTTAACTCATTGTGTCAGCGTGTGATGACTGTTTTTTTTTCTTCTTTGCTTGCAGGATGCTTTTCCCGGAGTCTCAGCGTCAAGAACTGACGGAAGAGTTGCTGCGCAGTGCTGATGTGGATCCCACACTGCGGCCCACAGAGATCTCTATTTCTGAATTCAGGGCTTTAGCAGACGCCTACAGTAAGCTTTGCGAGGAGAACCAAGGCCTCATCGACTATGACTTCAGAGAAGAACTGAAACTCAGGCATCAGGCAAAGAGACAGCTGGGAAACAACCGTAAAGGACATAACCTTCACACCACAGTAGAGGAAAATGTTAACGACAGCCACTAACACAGCAGACTCTTAAAGGTGACCGTTTCATCAGCTGGCATGAATTAGCTTCTTTTTTTTTTTGTCTTTTAAATGGATGCAGTATGTAGAAGACTAGCCAACAGTGAGGTAAATGAAGCATCAGCTGAAAGTATTCTGCTAAAAATAGACGAAGAAATGCTTTTAGAAAATGGAAGGACATCAAATTTATGGGAGATATAGTTTAAGAACACTGTGAATTATCACATAAAGCTGTTTTGTAGGAAGAATAGGACAATTTTCTTTAATCAATTCCAGTTCCTAGTCATCATCTCTGTATTGAACTGAGGTATAGAGGGTTGCCCAGATAACCTGTCACATGATAAAGCAGCTATGGGAACGCTTTAATCACTTTACAGCTAGAGGCTGACAACCATCTGTCAGAGGGAAAAAAACATTTACCATTGTTACCTAAAAATAATTTGACTTTGATGAATAAATACATTTTTTCCGAGACTTTTTTAATGTATGCTAATAAGATTAGAGTTATTTTGTGTCCCTAAGATCTCACTATTCTCTTCATATTGTTCAAATCAAATGCTAAAAGTGTGATTCAGTTGTCTGTCGCTTTAATCGTGCATTTTATTCCTATGTTTTTGACAAACAATAAAAAAAAAATTGCTGCTTTTTTTTGCAGAACACGGGGAATCATTAGGACAAAAAAAAAAAAAATCCAGCAATTTAATCAGACACCTTTTTATTACAGTTTTTGGCTGTGAATTGTCAACAGTATTAAACTCTTAAAATTAAGTTACAGTAATCCATGAAAAAAAAAAAAAACTATTTACACATTTAAACATTCTAAAAAAAGGACAACTCCAGTCTTTATTTCAGAGTTACATTTCCAGCGTAGCACATTTAAAGTCCTGATTGATTGTTTACAACTGCCCATGTTTTTGTAACAAAAGTATGAGTACTTTGTCCATTGAGATCTCCTGCCAAAGTCTTAACCCAGCATTCTGGATTCCTGTAAAAAAGAAATATGAAAAGAAACTTGCTAATAAATAAAATACTTTTTACAAAGCAAACCCATGGCAAAATAGAAGCAATGTTTAGATTTAAAGCAAGAAGCATGTGTAGTGTCCAAAACACAAGGCAAAATGAAAAAACCTGACAGAATACGGCTCTTGTAGCTGGATAGCTCCTTCTCTGTGTGTGTGTGTGTGTGTGTGGGAGAGACAGGTCTTAGTTTTGCATCAGGATGCCATCTAAAAAGAGTGAAGGCAGGTAATTTGGTTCTCTGGTGCAAAACAGTTGCAATGGGGCCAGTGCAGTGAATCTGTGCTGTGGATCATGGAGAATTATGAAACACAACACCAATCATTCTGAATGAAGGTCTGTCAAACTGTGGCTCCACAAATGGTGCAAATGAATCGTATGTCTGGAATTGGCTAATAACTTTAGGAAGGCTGTGTGGGATAGTGTTGCTCAACACCAGGTCAAGGCTCTGAAGCCATACTAAGATTTGTTCTGTGGTGACGGACACTATGAAGTGGTCACATTTTTTGCCTGTGTGGTGTTGTCATAGAAGAAATCCTCATTGACAACAGAGGTCAGGCTCTGCACGCTGAAATCCTTCTCCAGTAGAGAGTTAAGGTCCATGCTATTTGCCATTGTCTCAGTCTGGCTGTCCAAAGAGTGGCTATGTCGACGCATGTTCAGTAGGGCCGGCCGGCTGCGTCTGAGGCTACTCGTGCCTCTGCCAGACTTGCGTTTCACCGCACTGAAGTGAGCTCGTCTTTCTGGAGTGTCCACTTCTCCGCTCTCTGGAAGCACATGGGGAGCAGGCGCCTGGGAGGCCTCGTCGGTCAGCCGTAGCCTGCAGAACTGGGCCTCGATTGCACTGGGACAGTCTTGCCACTGCTGGTCATTGGGCTCACTGTCCTCGTCACTGATGATGTTGGACTCTCTGAGGCCGCTCTGCTGCGGGCGAGATGGCTGATCCAGGTGAGCGCTGGCACTGCTGGTGGTCCCACTGCTTACACTGGCTGAATCTGAATCTGGAGACCGCCTCAGACGATCATTGTTGGGGGCGGAGCTGGAATTTGAAGGCAGCTTGGAGAGCAAAAAGGGTCGAGAAGAACCTGTGGGGCACAAATGAATGCAGTCATGAATGTTGAGATCTTGTTTTGTTGATGTGCAGTATCTCCGATGAAACACTGCATTGTGACACTTGACAGACACCCTATTTCTATTCTTAATTTGCTGCACAGCTACTTCTGCCGAAAACTGATTGCTATGACCTTTGTTATATATTTTAAAAGGGTTCTGACATTTCGAAGACCGCTTTCAATGTAGCAGGGGTTTTTCATCACTAAATTTTCCTTGGAAAGTGCATCAACTCTGCAATGCGTCACAATGTTAGCCACTTCCAATGTAGCCCAGACCTGTAAGTAAAGGGGAGGTCACACTGACCTAGCTTAGCAGAAGAAGGCAGAGTTTTCTGAAGAGGAGTTAGTCTCTTTTTACAGGTTCTCTCAGGCAGTTGCTCAACTCTTTGCATGTTTCGACGCAAGTTCTCCCGCAGGATGGAGCGAATCACCTTGATGGTATTCACTTTGCATTCTGGGGTGCTGCAAATGAGAAAATATGAAATGTTAAGCTCTGTATGGAATAAAATGGGACACTAAGTTTCGAAATGTCCAAGTAGGTGCTTCCAACCTGCTACACAACTGGAACAGCGTCTCAGGCCTGCCCGCTTTCTGTGATTTGGTGTGGATCAGCTCCCAGAGGCAGTCTGTGTCTTCAGACAGCATGAAAATGGAAAAGGTTGATTATTTGTACATGTGGAAATCATCTATGATCATCTATGAGCTCAAACACGCCAGGTGTGTCTCTTACCCGCGGTGTTGCCCAGTCTAACCTGTAGTGCGGACAGGGGAATGAGCCAGCGAAACTTGAATGGATCCTGCTCGCCATGGGACGATTTTGAAGATGGCTGGCAAACAAAAGCATGACATGAGACTTATTTTAGACTTCTTTTGTATTTATATCTATTTTTAAAATATTAAAACTTATGTAAATGTGATGTCAAAACACCATTTATGAGAAGTAAGCTTTAAAAACATTTTGTTCCAAAATATGGATGTTTATGTTAATGGATGAATATGTTAACCCATGACCACCCGAATTTATATTTAGGATTGTTTTATAAACTTTTCACAACGTAATGCAGGAAAAAAAAAATGAAATGATAAAATAAAGTGACACCATTAAGGAACTGCCATGTAATTAGGCCGAATGTGAAGAAAAGACTTACCGTCTTCTTTCTCACTTTGTTGTTCTCCCTGTACAGCAGTATCACAGCTCTCTTAAAAACTAATAAAACAAGTCAGAGATTCTATTGGTCAAGCAGAAATGTTAATTTTAGAAAAATCACAGAATCCTTTGTTTCTGAGGCTACAGAACTTCTGCCAATACATCTGAGAAGAAACCAAACAACATACTTTAACAGATCTATAAAAAGCTCTGTGTGAAGTGTTGTGACAAAATAAATTTGGCAGATGAAGTATGCTTTATTTAAAAATATGGTTTCATGGGAAAATATCAGAGCCTCACCAAAAACATTCAACTCAGGATCCTTTTTCATTCGGCCCAGCGATGGGAACGGGTTGAGCCAGATCACTGAGGAATGTATGAGGAACTGTCCCATAGAAATCTCTGTGACCTGAGACAAAAAAGGAAGAGAGTGACAGATGATGATTGAACATCCTGTTAAATGAAGGGATAACCCTGATGTGTTTTCCTGCAGCTGTACCTCTTTCTCAGCGCCACTTTGCTCTGCTACCAGCTGGTCAAATACTGCACCGTAGTCTTCATAGATCTTCTGCATTTCGTTTATGTGGCTTGCGACTTTTTCCATTTCTTTCAGTGCCTCTGTAATAAGAAAAAAAAAATACTGGGTGAACTCAAACTGGAGTTTGCAAAAAAACATTTCAGACCTTAATAATATTACTGGGAATGATCCTGTAATACATCTGTTTAGCTCACGTCAAAATAATTTACTTATCCTCATGTAATTCAAACCTTTTTGCACAAAGCAATAAATGTTATTTTTAAACCTCTGCGTTCTGGTCACAACAGGCTTTTATAATATGTAAACGGACTGCTTGGGGATTTTGTGAAGATATCTTTTTTCAGTTCTCAACAACCAGACATCAATACGTGAGCGAGTGCTGTGTGTCTCTACCTGTGAGGTGGTAGTGTTCCTCACTGTCCGTGTCCGTGAGAGACACCAGCTCGCGGAGCAGCAGGGGGTATTTCAGTACTCTTTGCACCGGTTTGATTAGGTAGGACTCTAGTGTGGTTGAGTGTTGCTTGGTTGGATTCCTTGCATCGAGGAACTCCTTAAACGACCGATCTGTTTTAGCTGAAGAGAAAAGAAAATCATAAATGCCAGCACCTCCAACTGAGCTAGAAATAACGTTCTTAATGGCCGCGCAGATAAATGGCTTCAGGGCACAAAATCCATCCACAAGGAGGCAGCACAGGCTCTCTGACACCTCGTTAGAACCACTGCAGTATCAATGCAACACTGCAGACAATGAACAACACCAAGGTGAATATCAACGAGTGTTTTGGCAGGAGTTTGTGAGGGGAGTTACCCACCACCACATCTACAGCACGCAGAATGATAAATGTATCACTCTCATTGCCGTTCAAATCAAGAGGAGCTATTAAAGCAGTAATTGAGGCACTCCTCGCCCCAGATGGATTGACACTTCAGGGAGCAATTGGCAGGCAATTAACAAGTCGACACAAAAAGTGGTTTTCGCTTCGTGAACGGAAACCTTGGCACAACAGAAGCAGTGTGTGAGAATATATAATTACGAGCACCGCTGACAGACGGCTGCGCACACTCCTGTTGTTGCATCTGCAGTGCGAGTGCCACGTTTCATGTCCTTCCCCTGCAGTGGTTAAACAGAGCGTGCTGTTTCTTATTGCCTTCAAAGTGCAATTTCTGGGGCTGCTCTGAGGATTGCTCTCCTCTTGTAATGGGATGAATTAAAAAGGAGGCCGAGGTACAGTTCTCCATTTTAAATGTGGGCAGGGCAGCCCCTCATTCAGTTCTAACTGGGCAGTTTGCCCAAGAAGAAAATCAAGCTAATGTTTTACACATAAATTATATTCAACATTTATAGTCGCTAATCACTAATACTCGCAGGAAATAATGAAAAGATAAACCAACAACGGCTCCTGGTGTTGTGCCACTGCCAGCCTTAACCATTTCAGAAGCACCCATAAAGAATGAGAGAAATTATTCAACATGTAATAATCCATTATTTTATTGCTCGAAGATGATGTGATTGTTGCTGTACCTCGTTTCAGAACCTTCTGCACTTTAATGTGGTTGGCACAAAAGCCACTGTAAAGTTTGAAGTGCTCTGCGTAATACAAAAACGAACCACCCAATGAGAAGAGCAGCTTCTGGATAAGACAAAAAGACAACAATGATGCATCATTAGTACAAAATTTCAGCTACCAACACTTTATGTGATCCCACACCTTGATTTTCTTCCACGGAGCACAGAAAGGAGATATTTCACAGCTCGAGCTGCTCTTTACCATAATGAAACCAGACAAAAATCAGTCAGTCCATATGACTCATGCTCGATAACCCAATTTTTAAGCTGATATTACATGAAAATCTTGCCCTTCACTCACGTTTGCCCATATTCAAACTGCTTCGATTGAAAATTATTAAATTTTAAGTATTTTTTTTAACCTTTTTTCAATATATATATATTTTTTGTAGTTTTAGTTAAACCCTGTTAAATTACTTTAAAATTATCTGGTCATATGGTATACATTATTATATAAAAAATTATAACCTATCCTTTTGTATTCCGTGGAGGAAAAAAAGCTACATGTAAAATAATTTAAAAAAAATCCCCCATTTTGGGGGGATGATCTATTCCTTCAAATTCAAAAAAAAAAATAAAAAAAAAAATAAAACTTATTCTACTAGAATGTGGTGAATATCTCAAATATTACAGAATGAAGAAAGGAATGCATTTAGGATGTCCACCTTAAATTGCACAGGGGTCTCGAGCGTGTTAAAGTTGGGGAAGGAACTAATCTTCTCCTCCAGGGTCTGCAGGAAAACTTTCTGGAAGTCCAGCATCTCTGGAAGGCTGCCGAACAGACTTTCCATCTGGGAAAAAAAAAAAAAAAAGGTATTAAAAACAAACAAAAAGCATGCAAGCTACAACTTAATTATGTGATTAAAAAATTACTTCACAGAACATGAATCTAAATCTGCAGATTTCATTTTTAGTTGTGATAGCTCCTTATATCACAGGCCCCTTGCTAATGTTTTTTTTTGCCACTCAAAATATCACTAGTAACTTAAGAAGCAGCGTTAAAGTCATTTTATGTTTAGACCTTGTCTAATTTGTGCAAGGGCATGCTCTAGTGTCCATTAACAGGGCTTTAATATGGCCCACTCTTCAGCACATATTGACTGATCTTTCCTCAGGGATATCCTGAGTCTTGTCAGGGTCATATCCAGTTCAGCAGGCGGCAGGCTGAAAGCTGGCAAGTTGAATGTGCAAGTCTTTAGCATCAGTCACATTAGTGGGGACATGCACGCTTGTGGCAAAGTACCCAAAATGCATCACTGACTGTGCAGTCTGTGAGAACTCAATCCAACACTGATCCCCAGAAACGCTCCAGTATTGGGTTTGATTTACCTCGTCTTGGCTGAGAAAGGTCTCCTTCTGCAGGGGCTTCAGGTAAATTTCAAACAGGCAGTTCAGGTCCTGTATAGAAGAAACAGAGCACAATATTACATCATGAGCTCTCTAGAAGTAGCTTCTCCAGAATTATTTTAACTACATTAAACCTTTTTTGGGTAATACGATATCCTATAATACAAGGTTTGAAAAACAAAACATGCAGGGTAATTAAAAATGTAAAACATGATTAAAACATTAGGAACAAGACCTTGCACAGAGGTTGTACCTGCACTAAATTATTGGTGTATTTCTATAAGTGACAGAAATAATACAAAATACAGTTCATTAATAGCTTAAATGAGACAGTACTACATAACAAAAAGTAGTATGAACCCTCTTGGTTTTTGTTTATATATAAACATCTTGTCAACTAAAAGGCAGTGTAAACTAGCACTGAGTTGAATATACAGCACCACAAGTATCCTTTTTTTAGCAGTGCAAAGGCTGTGTCAATGCATTTACTGTAGGAATCTCAATTCCACGGTACAGCTCTGTTCCAAAACTCTGTGCATTACCCTGCCCCTTAGCCCTTTAAAACCCCAAATCACAACTGATTTTAATAATGTTTCACATTTCACAGTATAGCAGACAAATTAAAACGTATATCCAAACTAAATTCTATTCAGAAATCAACATTACTTCCTCCAGTTCATTCTCAGGCTTGACTTGATTTTTTACTGAGCTCAACACAATGCATGTTTATGTCTTCTTTGTGAAAATGCATGCAATGCTGCCTTAGAACCTTTTGGTGCAGTCTTTGTGTTAGGAGCATGTTTTTGAAGCCTTAATGCTTTCCACAGATGCAGCTCACTAGTTTTTGAAAGAGAGAGTTAGTGTATCAAACTCAAACATTGATTTATTCTTGTGCACAGTGACTGACATTCTTTAGACATCATTTTAATCCAGCAATGTAAAGATGCCTTCGCTTGCAAAATCATACTGAAGTTTCTCGCCAGAACTGGACCAATTATGGATCATCCTCATACAGTACTTATGAAAAATGAAACAATGTCACGTGGTACAATGTACATGTAAAAGGTGGATTTGCAACCCTACACTCTCCTTCAAGTATTAAGTTGTTACTGCTAAATTTTTGCAATGACTTCAAACCCTACCTAAGACCCTAATTTTTTACCGAAATTAAAGCTGAGAAATCTATATTGTCGGTCTAGCTAATACTCACACAGCTGCCATGTTTACCTGTTGTAGCTTAACCTTGTGGGCATGAAATAGGCACTGACAGAGTCTAAATGCACCATCAGAGAAGGTCTGGAATGTCACTTTAACTGTTTCGGTTTCAATGATTTTGCATCACCCAAACAGTCAAAACTGAAAATTCATTCAAAATCAAAGCCGCTCCCCTGTAGCTGCCAGACCTGCACTTTGTGCTGTAGCCATGTTATGGCATCGCTAGCCTGTCTGTGCATCAACCTGAATATTCTCATGAGGCTGATTTATAGCAGTCTGCCATTGCCGATGCAGCATATCACAGACAAATGGCTCCGGCACAGGACTCTGGGATGGCACTGTTCCCCCTCCCACAAATCACAGAGTGCTGGAATAATCACACACCTCCCTGATACCTATTAACCACGGAGAGCACATAACCATTACTGCAGAGTTTTAATGCCATCTAAAGGTTCACCGTGAATATCAGCAGGGTAAAACTGACATCACATAAGCGATCATATGCAAGCCTCAGGATTATTCAGAAAACAGATGAGAGGGGAGGCATTTCTATTAGGCAGCTAGAGGAGTTAATTAATAGGCGGTCCTTCAGGACTCAATGAAGACTCTTCCAGCTATCCATCAAATGTGTTCTGTCAAAACAGCCATTTTCACCTCATAGGTCTTTCATTAAACCGAGGTTGAGAACTGAACTGATGTGACTTCCATATTAACACAGAGCTGAATAAATAGGTGAAACGGTTCGGTATTACTGAAGTCAGAGTATCATACAGATGACTGCATGGATCTACTCATGTGAGACCTCATTTCTGTCGAACTATGTTAATAGGGGATTACAGAGTCAGTTCTCACCTTTACATAGGATTTCTCTGTGTCCACTAATTCCTGGATGACCTTGCATAGTCTCTCTGTGGCAGACATGTGACGTGGACAGGGCCTGAGCGTTGCAGCCTCTGGCCCCGTTTGCTCCTGGACCTCCATCAGACCTCCAGAGCCCTCCTGGAAGGAGTGGTACAGCGAACACACTGTATCCACACTCTGCAGGAGACACATTTAAAATAATGTCAAGTAATCAATCAAAGGTTTAGGAAAACAATAGAGAATGTACATAGAAAAAAAAGTTATAGCATTTTATGTCATTATAGGATGAATAAAACGGATTATGTAAAGGTCACATTTTGCACCAGTACTGCTCTTAGTTGCATGCTAATGTAATAGTGCAAAGTAAAAATCATATCAATAAAATGTTAATAAATATACATTCACACACACACACACACACACACACACACACACACACACACACACACACACACACACATATATATGTATGTATATGTATATATAGTGCATCTACAAAAAAAAAAAAAAAGTTCTTTATTCTTCCTGTTAGTACATTTTATGAACCCTTACGAAAGGAAAATATATACCAATATATTTAAGAAAATATATTTAACCAATTTCTGTAATATATTGTGATATATTGTAATATATTATTTTCCCTTTTTATTTTCTAATACTTTATATATTTGAATACATTTAATAATATATTGATGATATATTATTGCAATATATTGGAAAAAAATAAATATAAGAATATATGCCTAATATATTATAAGATATTTTCCAATATACTGCAATATATTTTTGTTTCATAAGGGAAAACAAGTATTTGAAAGCTTTTTCTAGCTGTTGTAGAGAAATGGTCCACATATGATGTATGCAAGTGTTACATAATTTATGCTGGATCTACACACTACAGACATAGCTGCATCACATATTTTAAAACATTGCGATCGGTTTCCAAACAATAAGACACTGATGACTTGAAAGGTTTCATCTTGTGTCCAGCTCTGTCAGCACTTACAGTGGTGAGGATCCCAGCCAAATTCTTATTAAGGTGGTACATCAATACAAACAGCGATATTGCTTACAGTGAAAGTCTCAAAATAAAGGCTGCAGCATCTCGGTTTCAGCTTTCAGAGAGCTGTGAACAAGTGAAACAGCTGACAGGGACAGATCTGTGACCACAGGGGACAAAAACAACACCAAAGCCCTTTACTGGCTTTAAACCAGCCAGACTTCATATTGAACAGAGCACATACACCCCGCTGCTGCAAAAATATATAAACTCAGCACTTCTACCTTTTCCTTACATGTATGTTCACTTGCATCCTATTAACCAAAGACCCTAAAACCACCAGAGACAGAGAACACATTACAATGCAAAGAGTGTTTTTGTGAAATGAGTCTGTGACTCAGCCAGAAGAGCAGCAAGAGAAAATGGGATCTCACAAGGAACAAGCAGATTGCTTCTGCAGTTCGGTTTACTAATTACAGCACGGCCACTCCAGAGACCATGTGCTTCAGTAGCTTCAGAGTCAGTTTACTGTGCCGGGAGAGAGAGAGCAAGAGGAATAGGTAAGCTCAGCCGCAATCTTCTGACAGAAAGCTTAGCTATATTAGACCACCCAAAGCAAACACTGGGGCTCCCAGGACATCTTCTCGCACATTAGTTAAACAGAGCTTAAGGAGCCTCAAAAACACTGCACTGAAAAATAAACATGCCTCAGCGTGAAGGTTGCATTAAATATGCAGTGTGTAATTAGCATGAACTGTAAGTGCACAAGCATAGACGGTTGCTTTCAAACGCTCCTGTATTTGTGTGACACTATTCTGTGAACAGTGTCAAACATGTTTTTACAGCATTGAGCATTGGAGCCAATCACAGACATGTTTGTTGTGCATGTGGACACAATGGCCAATCAGATGCATGGAGTCGGGGTATACTTTCGGCTTAAGCAACTTTTCAGACAACTAGTGACAAATTCAGCATTTTTTTTTTTTTTTTAACCATAGCTACTTTCCAAGTGTCAAGGTTTTGCCTTCCTGGAACAGTCACAGCGTTCTACATCTGCTCTGCTCAGTGAGTGGCAGAGAGGAGTAGTGGGTTAATAAAGAATAAATAGAAAATCCTACTGCTACTTGATCATTTTACATGTAAATACAGCCGATATCACAGTACAGTAAATGTCTTTAACTTGTATGTATGTTAAGTTTGTCAGATGATGACAGCTGTAAAGCTGAATATTTTAGAAGTGTAGCACAGCAGCTTCTTAATAGTTTAAAAGTGACAGCTGCTTAACATGTTCATGTGTAAATGAGAACACATCATTGGGAGCTTGGCTGTATTAAAGGGTTAGTTAACCCGAGAATGAAAATTCATCCATCTTCTACTCACCCTCGAAGCATCCTCTGTGTTTGTGACTTTCTTCTTTCAGAATAATCCAGTCCGAGTTACATTAAAAATTGTCCTTGCTCTTCCAAGCTTTTCAATGGGGTAAGCGGGTGTTTGTTGTCAACAGTTCAGAAGACGTGAAATAAAGTGCACGCATTTGTAATAAAACATCCCTCACACCGCTCTGGCAGATGAATAAAGGCCTGCTGTAGCGAATCCATACGTTTTTGTAAGATAAATATCCAGATTTACAATGTAATAAACACTTTTTTCCCCCTTACTTTAGTAAAGGAAAACCAGTCTCCTCTTGGCTTTTGAAATCCTTCGTCGTTTTTCTTTATATTGTGACCAGTGTTTTGTTTTGTTCTCTTTCCGCACTCGTCACTAACCACGCAGCGCTGATGCACTACGAAATCCACCTGAACATCTTCCAGTTGCCAACAGTCAGCAGAAGTGAGAAAAAAAAGTGTTAATTAGGAATGTTAATATTTATCTTACAAAAACGCATTGATTTGCTACAGCGGGCCTTTAACGACCCCGTGTGAGGGACGTTTTATTATAGCTCCGCCCACTTTATTTCACGTCTTCTGAACTGTTGACAAGAAACACCTGCTTACCCCATTGAAAGGCTTCCATTCAAATATACTACATTCAAATATACTGAGGACTTATTACTTTCTTGTCACTCAATCATCCTAACGTATGAATTTCTTCAGTGGAACACAAAGGATAATGTTTTGAAAGTCAGTGGGGTCTAATGAATCCAAATGAACACTGGAGCCCACTGACTTTCGTTATACGGACGAAAAAAATAATTAAATACACTGATATAGTAAAGACGACATTTTTCTAAATATATTCATTTGTTTTCCACAGAAGAAAGAAGCCTATAAATTGTGACAGGATAAAAGAAAAAAGGGAAGAGTTACATGACTCTCCCCAACACTTTAATGTGTTATAGTCTCAAACATCCTAGATTTGAAAGTGAAAGTGAAGTGACATTCAGCTAAGTATGGTGGCCCATACTCAGAATTTGTGCTCTGCATTTAACCCATCCGAAATGCACACACACAGAGCAGTGAACACACACACACACTGTGAGCACACACCCGGAGCAGTGGGCAGCCATTTATGCTGCGGCGCCCGGGGAGCAGTTGGGGGTTCGATGCCTTGCTCAAGGGCACCTAAGTCGTGGTATTGAAGGTGGAGAGAGAGCTGTTCATGCACTCCCCCCCCACCCACAATTCCGTCCGGCCTGAGACTAGAACCCACAACTCTTCGATTGGGAGTCCAACCCTCTAACCATTAGGCCACGACTTCCCCAAAGGCTATAATAAAAATAGCTATAATAGGCTATAATAAAAATAAACTCCCAAACACATAGATAAGAGGCAGAGGGAGGCAGGAGACATCATGTGGACACATTAATCGAGCACCTTAGAGTCGGTGAGAAACCCCAGCCTGGCACAGACAGATAACAGTAATTGTGGCTAGTGCACGTGTCAGGAGGTTAAGAGGAGCACTGCAGGTTTTGAAGACTCCATACAGGTTCCTGTTAACCTCACGAAAGCACCTGAAAATGATGGCTTTTCTCACTACACACATACATTTACACGGAGTGTGAAATGGCTGTATAAGTTCATGCCAAGTCACTGTGAGAATCATAACAGTAAACAGGCCAATACAGTGTGTATGACAGAATGGTACTCCATGAAATGTTTTTGTTTGCATGCTGGGTGACCCAAATTCTAATTAACAATGATAAAGGGACCATGTGGAGGTGAAAAAGACAGTAACACGAGAAATAAGAGTTGAACGCTTCAGTTCTCGATTTCTTTCTCTCAAGTCCCTAGATGACAGCTCCTTCAATGCTGCGATACCAGCTGTCAAAAAGCTTCAGTCTGACAATCCATCCTCCCTGACAGAAAATGTTCACAGCTCACTGTTTGTGGAGGAGCAAAACTGCTTGGCAGCGCAAGTTTGAGATCCGAATGACACATTGGACCCACTTACACCTTATTAACATCTGTTTTAAGTGATCTGAATGTGATCGACAACACTAAATATAGATGTAAGTGGGGTCCACTGCATCTTGAAAATTAATTACTATCCACTCATTAAATGGTTTGAAAGCAAAAAAAAAAAATGCCACAAAGTCCTGTCTTCTCAACACACATGCACACTCAAAAAAAATCTGCAAGAATACCACTTCTGTTTAAATGACATGTAAACTACATTTTCCAGTGGAAACATATAGTCGTTTTAAAATGCTTTCTCTTAATCCCTTCAAAAGCATAAGCATAAGGAATATAAGTGTTTACATGATGTTTCGGAGCGCTGCTTTTTGCAACAACCCTGGAATAAGCGCTTTTCTGAAATAAATGTAAACCGGGTCACAGCGGATAATGTTTCAGAGACATGCAGCTCTTCACTGACAGCCCTTGGTTTCACTGTATTCTTATTACACTAAAGCATGCCATGAATGTAAAGGGCATAACTACAAAATGCAGGCGGCATGTCATGTGAGAGGAGGCAGGTGCCTCTGCTGAACTGATTGACTCTTTACCCTGTCAATGGCCGCTTGTGATGTTTGTAAATGGCCCTCACGTGTGCCCGAACAGGTCAAACTGGTGGAATTGGATTAACTATTTACAAAGTATTAACCCACTCACCATTTTAAAGCATGTCTAAAAAAGAATAATAATAAACTCCAGAGTCAGCTGGTCTTTAGTGAGCATTCAACTTGGTCAAAGGTGAACTACAGCATATTTTTAGATTTAAAATAAAATGAACAAAAATCAATTATTGAGCAGTAAACCTCTAACCTTTCCCATGATTCACAACACTTATCAAAGCGATTCATAATTTGTGTTGAGAGGTCATATTTCTTGGAAAATGTCATCTTTATGTGGTTATTTCATGTCTGCAAGCAAAAATAATACGGTTTGACAATTAGAGTGAGTGCAGTGGTGGGAAGTGTGTTAATAGTCCTGACAGCTTGTAGCCATATCTAATAAGCAACATCATTAACACAATGGCTCACTCAAAAAGGCAATCATCTAAAGGAAACGCCCATTGATTAAATAAAGAAAACTTGTTCAGAGAAGAGTAAAGGAAAAGTGACAGAGCCCATAATAAAACACGTTTACATTGGACTGGCTTTTCAGAGATGGCGACAACTCTGACGCTTCAAATAATTTAAAACAGATCCAGAGCTGGCTTTTCCACTTGACCGGTATTTAGGAAGATTTTCTCGAGTAACTCCTAAATACTAGATGACCACTTCTTTGATATTACACTTTTAAATTCATGTATAATCAACAGGTCCGAAAAGAAAGTGATATTTTATGATACATATAATAATTGCAAGAAAATAGTTAGTGGTAACAAATGCTACACAAAATGTCCTTTTCACCATACTAATTAATGTATTTGAGGGGATTTTTAAGCCACATTTTAAAAATGCATAAATAATGCAAATATTTCAAATAAACAAACTGTGATACCACAGAAATTGAAAAGCATTATAGGATGTATTGCTTATTTATGTGTTAAGGTACTAAGCAATTATTAACATTAGATAGGCTCCATCTCTATTTGATCAGACTTTACAAATGACTTCAGTTCTTTTTTCCTTTTTTATTTGATTTATTAACATTTTCTTGCTTAACAAACAATAATTCATACAATTAACCCTTAATAAAATAACCCTGTTAATAATTAATGGGGATCAGTATTTTTTCTTGTTGATCCTCTCAAATGTCAGTATCAGTACTTACTGTGAAGACTACTCTGCTCCAAATGAAATGCAATCAAGTGGTGGTCACTAGAGACACCAACGAGATGCTTTGTCTCAGTCCATAAATACACTCACCGTGAAAAGCAGCCTATAAAGTATCCTCCAGGCAGCTATGGAATGGAACTTGGTCCTTCTGGCCAGAGAACAGCCCTTCCTTCTAATCTTGCCCACTCTGAAAGCTGGCATGTTTGTGGAGTTATTCTTCAGTTCTGGTTTTGTCACACTCACACTCTCGCTCCACTTTAACTTATGTCTCCTTCTTCTTAAGTCAACAATCAAGCATTTTCAAAATCCTTGATGTAAGGCCCATTACAGTATCTTTTTAAAGCTCAGGGCTTTCAGACAGGATCTAAAAATCGGTCACTAGCAGGTTTTTTGGACATGGACGCTAGACTGAAACTGCTGCTGCCCACTGAAATCTGCATATCAATTGCTGGCTCGCATGACCCCGCTGCAGTTTCCAGAGAGCATAACAAAGTGCTCAGACAGTTCGTAAACACTACCAGTAGCCTAACCTTTCAATAACGTCAACACAATGGAAACGTTTCTGGATGGCTGTGAACACTAAGACTGACATTACCACACCACTGTAAAGAGAAGTACGCCATCAGAGAGGAGAAGGAAAAAGACAATGATTTTATTAGATTTTTTAAAAATAGATCAGCTTTTCAAAAAGTCTCAAAATAGTCTGAAATCATCCAGCCTGAACTCTCCTCGGTTCTTTGCTCTGGGCTACCACACAGCTCTCAGGGAAACATCCTATTCTTAGAAGTATTAATGTGAAAACATATTTAAGTAAACATCATTACATCTGATGTCTGGTTCTGCGCAGGAGACAAAATAAACCAGTCTGAGATCAGAGATGCCTCTCAGAGCGTAACAGTAAAGCTGGCTAGGATCTGAACAACACATTAAACATGCACCAAATACACACTAGCCAGTCAGACCTTTAGATCATAGGGTTTTCTGTTAGTTTGTTAAAAAACAATTGCAAGCAATTTATTTATAAAAAGTTTATATCATTCCTTATATGCACATCCTTTACTCTGATAAAGGAGAAAAGCATTGTAATCCAGATAACTTGATACACTATAAAAATGATTTTGCGATTACTGGAGTGTGTTACACAAGAAATTATTATTTCAGTGTTTCTACTTCAGAATCCCACGCTTGATTCATTGTTATTTTCCATTTCTTTATAATATTTACTACTGAAATTTAATATCCGATATTTAATAATATTTAATTTCTGAGTGAAAATTATTCAATAATTTTTCAGTAAATGACAAAAATATATTTTAATGCAATAAGTCATTTGTTCAGACGTTACTAGTCATACAGTGTGTTTGTACAAGATTTCATCATTTAGTGGGTACAGGTCTTTATCTTGTAACATATCTTGGGCTTGTTGGGCAAGGCAATGCTAGACATGACAAGTCAAATTTATTAGTAACACGTACACACTGGTAATTCAGTTTCACTTTCCCCTGCAACACCAAAAAGATTCATGTCTTGCTCATTTAGAAGATAAAATGTGCTCTTCTGACCTTTTACTACCAGTGTAATTGCTTTAGAATACCAAGGAATAGCAAGACATAGTCATCTCTACCCTGCTCTGTTTCCACAGTCAATTTTCCGACTACTCTCTTCCCCCCTAAAAGTGCAAAGTGGGATACGGTGTGAAACAATACAGCATGGACTGATTATTTACATGTCGGTATCTGTACGTTATATTTACTGGTACAGAGCATGCATTTCAGTTCATTTTGACTGATGCTGAAACAATTTGGACTGAAAAAAAATGTATTGCTGTATTGTATAGCTCTATTGTAACAGAATGGTAAACACAATAAAGATTACATAAGTAATGGTTAAATAATTATAGAATTATAGAAAGGTTTTAAAGTGTAGTCTTCTTTAACATTTAGTAATCTGAAACAAGTTTGCAGCAGAAGTCGCATAGATAAAAAAAAAAAAAAGGAAAATATGTCATTAAGTAAAGGCTTAAACTTCATGCAATAAATGCGAATAATAACAATGTGATTGATATCATAACTATATACAATATCATCAAAATGTCAATGCCACAGTTCAATATTCATTAGAATTTTTTTTTTTTGTCTGTGAATTTTTTTTGACTTTTAAGATGCTGTCATTACAACAAAAAACTATGTTTCAGCGTCATCGTAAATGTAAATTAAGAACCACACTTTGCATAAAATACATATGAGATTACATTGGACAATAAAATTATCTTGGATTGGGACCAACGATTTGCATAATTTATATTGCTTTGCATATTCAAGGACTTTGTATTGTTTAAGAAGCATAATTTGAACACTTTTATTCACATATAGCACTTACTGACTGTTAATGTACCCTGCTTAAAGGCTAGTTCTGCACTAAAGCATGTTTACAGCTGCAAAACATACTATTAGACTCATTAAACCAACATCACCCAAAGCAACGTGCACACAAAAAAAAGAAAAAAAAAAGAGTCCATGTAACTAAAGAAAATCCTACGACTACAATCACAGATTTGGCACTTTAATAGCTGAATGAAACCATGACAAAGAACAAACCGTGGCGACTTCTCTAAGGTCACTGGAGAGGGACTGTGGGAGGCAGAAGGATTATTGGTTTTGTACGTCTGCCAAGAGAAGGATTATGCTCATTTGGCATATTCTGTGGGCAAGGTGTTAAACTAATGCAAACTCCCCTCTTCAACAAGTCACCACCAACAAACAGCGAGTAACTCTTGCAGCACTTCAATCCTGACATACTGGTTTTATTGTGTTAATTCCCGGAAACTCAGACTAACTAGATCTTGCATAGAGTGCTGCCCATACAACATCATAAAATAAAAACGTATGGCAAGCCAAGAGGATGTAAAGACCCTGGAGAAAGCACTGGCCATTGCTCAAAGGAAAATGTCCTGTCATGCTGTAGCAGAGCTTTGACAGGCTGTGATTCATCCCTTAGGATACAGCAATTGTGCCATGTAGCCATCTTCTTTTTAAAGCCCGATAAATAAAGACACTCACACATAAATTGACGTGGATAGCCAGGCAATCCAAACAGCACTTGCAGTTATATGCTCTAGTGCACATTTTAATCTATTCTTCTTCATCATCAACCACTTTCAAGCAAGTTTTAATATTGAAACCCAATCTGTCAAAATAATGTGCCCGATTACAGCGAAAACAAGAAAGTGATGTTAACTCAATGTTTAATTAAGCAATGTCAATTCCGCTGATATCAACACCAATGCAATTAACAAGCCGAAATTATTTGGTAAAAACTGATTGGGAGTCAATCCCCCCCCCTTGTATAAATATAAGAGCTTTAGGTACCATGTAAACCGATCCTTCTGCACCATTCTGGCAGGCCATGCAGGCAGCAATATCCTCCAGCAGTCGGGCCAGCTTGTTCTGGAGCAGCCGATGTAGCGTGAGAAGAGCGGAGTTAAAGAAGATATCCTTGCCTTCCTTGACACAGTCTGGGCAGAACCAGCACATGGCAAGGAAGGAACAGAGAACCTCGACCGGCGAGTGCTCACAGAGGCAGAGCTCAATGAGCGAGCTGAGGTAGATGCATGGCTTGGCATCCCGTTTGGTCTGCTCTGCCATTGGAGTGAGCCTCGTCCCATGGGCAGTGATCTTAGTGTTAGTTGTTTTTCTTCTACGGATCTTTTCCCAATCTCTAGCTGTGTACAGGACTGTTAAATAAGCCCAGATTATTAGTCAGCTCACAGCCATATGCTGACTGACTGGCTTAGTCATTCCCATCCCCCTAGTTCAATGGTGAACATGGTATAGTTGCAAATTATGGGGTAGCTCCCAAAATGGCTTTTGCAGCCAAAGATGTATTTTAAGAATGATCGAGACTTTCCAACTTCAAGCATATCTTGTCAAATTCTTCTGCTAATGAAATAAACTTAAAAGCTGAGCTAGTTGACAGTTTGATATTAAAGACCCTTCCCAGATACTACAGCCCGTTTGCCCATAAATAAGGTTCATTTCTTGATCTGTTTCTTTATGACAGATGAAGAAAAAGTACAAGAACTTAGGAAACAGGTGCAACAAATAATTGGGGGGTGGGGGGGGGGGTTTGTTTTTAAGTGGATTGTTTCTGTCTTGGATGCCAGTTAAGAGTCTGTACAGAGTTTGGTGTGTAGTTCCATACCCACCTTATTTTAAGGTCCAATTTTTGCTATTAACAAACCTAACTTAACTATGACTTTTGCCTGAATAAACTCCTAATTTGCTGATTATTAATAGTAAGTAAGGTAGTTAGTTTTGGGTATTGGGTAGAAATAAGGTCATACAGAATATGTGCCAATGTGTTAATAGGCTTGCAACTAGTTAATAGTGAAAATTGGTCCATATACTAAAATATTACCAAACCTCCAAATTATGACAACAGAAACACAGCCACACGCTGCCTGCAACAGCACATTATATACCACACTACAGTTTACAGCTATACTGACACATTATTTCAATAATATAAACTACACTCTCTTCAGCCCTAATGGAGGTACTGATCTAGGGCCTGTGACAGCAGCCATATCACGATAAAATCAATTTACAGAAACTTAATACAAGTAATTACAAAGTGAGGAAAGAAATGTGTTTCCTATGGACTCTGATAACAGTTCACACAGCTCTCTTCACAGCTCTCAGCAATTCATAAAGGTGCAAACAGACCCAGATACAGGAGTATTGTAAACTGCTATGTGCATAGGGACTCATCTGTTGTTCATCTGCAAACAATAAAAAAATATCCCTCTCCTCGTCTAATCCACCTCCTCAGAAGATCAGTTATAGAATGATAACTGACGTTTCTTACAGTCACAAGCAAAAAAGCTTTGCAAAAGAGGAGACTGCATTAACAAACTCAGTAAGACATCCTACAATGCGTAATATATAAAAATCACAACATAACATGCAGAACTGTCTTCCACTAGAGCAAAAATTCACTCAGAGGAGCCACTGTCCACATGAATTTGGACTCACCATCTGGAAAACTAAAGCGAAAACATTTTATGAACATCTTTTAACATACATTTTTCAGTGTTATTTATTCTGGTGTAGCAAGGCAATACGCAATGAGCATTGCAGCACATCAACATGAGCCTTTAATTAATACATTTGCACCTCAAGAGTGCAGCAGGCTTGCAACATTAAGAAAAATAAATCTTTATACTGTAGATTAAGGGGCCATTTGAACGACAACGTTTTCAGCCAAAAACGGGAAACTTATTCATTTATTTTTCCCCAAAGTAAAAGTTGACAACGTTTTTGTTTTTGTGTAAACACCCAATACGGGTATCTTTGAAAACTGTGAGATCATGAGTAGTACGTGTTAGGTTTGTAGACATGAGCAGTATGTGGTGATTTTAAAGGCAGGCGTGTACAAACATACACAACAATGGCGGAGTGCATGATACTGTTGTTGCAAGGGAAAAATGTTTCCGTTTTCGACTACATCATTGTCATGATAACACAGCATGAAAGACATCTTGTTTAATGTGTTCAGCTTAAGAAACAAGCAGAGATTAAAATATCTTCATGGGACACTCCACTTTTAAATCAAACAACCCATCCTTTTTATGAAAATATAAACAAACACATGGGACTTCGGAAACCAGGATTGCACATACAACTTTGTACCGCTTGTCTATAAAGAAAACAGCAAAACATCCATGCTCACAAACATTCACAAAAAATGTTTCGCTTCTTTATTTGGTACACCAGTGCACCTGCCTGTAACTAAAGTGTCTAGTTAGCTACTTGTGTTTCAGCAGCTCAACTAAGTTGTTAAAACTAAAAATAGAGAAATATGAGGTGATACGATTTTCTGTGAAAAAAAAAAAAATTGGAAGGGTGTGAATTACAGGGGCTTTGGGAGGGGGGTGGGCTGATGTGTGATAGATGTAGTGTTGCTGAATTTATTATATTAATCAGTTTAATATAATAAAAATATATATTTTTAATAAGTTAATAACTAAGGTATATTAACTAGCACTAGTTATATTAACAGCTCCAACACAATGAAAACAGAGTAACGTGTAAAATAACCAGTAAACACTTGTTTCAGGACTTATAGTTACACATGTAAAGAATGGAATTGATTTTTACTGTAAAAATGAAGGGTTTTGAGTATGACTAAATGAGATGAATGGATGAACTGAAGTGATTCAAGAAGAACCCATGTGCAGTGTTAAAGCATTGTCTGTACACATAGCCTTCAGCATAAATACAATCTCTTGTTCTGGTGACAGTAATAAGCAAGCAGTGTGAAGGCCAAAGATCCATGAAGAGGCTAATTACTAAGTGATAACGAACACTGGCAGACAAGCTTTGACAATGCAGCTGATGCTCAAGATGTACATACACGCACACATTTGTTTTGGTATCTTCTTCAGGTATTTTTTTCATGTGCTTCTACTGTTTTATATTATGCTCATATGTTTCATAATAGTTTTATCCTATACCACTCACAGAAAATTTTTAGATATTGAAACATTATTTAACATGTTTATTGATCCGTTTTAGTTGAGGGGACATCTGTGAGCTTCCCACGATGCAAGCAAAACAATAAGCCATCAGAATTTGTGGAATTGAAGAATTAGATAAAAACAGATTTGGATTACTCTTTACCTTGCTGTGCTGAACTGTACGATGTTTGCGGTGTGGATTCTGAAAACCATCATCTATAGCCAAGCCTAAGTTTTCTGCCACACAGGACACATCTGAGGAGAAAGAAATTGTAGGCAAATATGTCACAAACACAAGTAAAGATGCTAATAGTAAAACTGTATACAGCACTGTATTGAAACTGTAGAGATTTGGTAATTCATTAATTAATGTACCAATCAATCAATCAATCACCTTTATTTATATAGTGCTTTAAACAAAATACATTGCGCCAAAGCACTGAACAACATTCATTTGGAAAACAGTGTCTCAATAATGCAAAATGATAGTTAAAGGCAGTTCATCATTGAATTCATTGATGTCATCTCTGTTCAGTTTAAATAGTGTCTGTTTTAATTTGCAATCAAGTCAAGGATATCGCTGTAGATGAAGTGACCCCAACTAAGCAAGCCAGAGGCGACAGCGGCAAGGAACCGAAACTCCATCGGTGACAGAATGGAGAAAAAAACCTTGGGAGAAACCAGGCTCAGTTGGGGGGCCAGTTCTCCTCTGACCAGACGAAACCAGTAGTTCAATTCCAGGCTGCAGCAAAGTCAGATTGTGCAGAAGAATCATCTGTTTCCTGTGGTCTTGTCCTGGTGCTCCTCTGAGACAAGGTCTTTACAGGGGATCTGTATCTGGGGCTCTAGTTGTCCTGGTCTCCGCTGTCTTTCAGGGCAGTAGAGGTCCTTTCTAGGTGCTGATCCACCATCTGGTCTGGATACGTACCACATACCAATTCACCAGTCCCAAAGTTTGAACTGGCAGAAATAGGGTGACCATATGCGCCGTTCATATGGGACACGTCCCAGCCAGGATTTTAATATTGCCTAAAATATCCAGGTTTTGGCTATTTGCACTGTGCAGGTTGATCGTTGTGTAACATTCATGAGAGCAGAGCAGATGCTCCTTATGCTTTCGAATCGCTTTCACATGTTTGTTCGTTTTTGGGGGGGATTTGTGCGCATTGACGCTTCAAGTCAATCGAACGAACAAACACGTGCACATATTTGCATCGCTTTGATCGTTCCCTCTAGATCTCACCTTCTCACACGCAGCCCCACGATTGGTCGATTATGTACAATACCTGCATGTTATTGGTCAAACTGCTCTGGGTGTTTTAGGCATTATTAAAATCCTGGTTGGGATGTGTCCCGTATGAACGGCGCATATGGCCACCCTACAGAAAGTGAACTACAGTATGTGGAGAAACACACACACACACACACACACACACACACAAAAATTGCAATGTTTAACCAAAAAGCAGAACCTGGGCCAAAACATGAAATTCTCTCTGAAAGTTACGAGATGTATAATATATGGGATCTCAATGCAGGTCCCCTGTGTGTAATTTTTTTGGGTGAAAATCAAGCAAAGCATATTGTCTCAGTAATAATTATATAGTGCTCTTCTCACTTCAGTGCCGTTTCCCAAAATCTTTATCTAATGTCAATGTATCTGGCACTACAGCGCCTCCACAGACAAACAGAAGTTCCTGCAGTGTGAAACAGTGTAATGTTTGTTTTATATAGTGTGTGTGAGTTTATATATATATATATATATATATATATATATATATATATATATATATATATATATATATATACACACAAACACAAAAATATCTTGGTGTGATGGAAAAGCCTCATTTTCAGCAGTCATTACTCTAGATTACTCTGAACTGTTACATATTCATTTAAAATAATTTTAAAGGTATATCTTTAGTACCTGATGGGTTTCTTTTTATTGACACAGCTGAAATGGTTATACTGCTCAATGAAGTGCTGAAAATTTCCACATTGGCTGCTTAAGTATTCAGTACCCTAGAAATTCTTGAAAGTTTTGTTTGCTTTTTGTATTTGACCAAAAAGAAAGGAATTATTCTAGCAAAAACTGTTCTTCAGAGAAAACAGGCCTATTCCATGCACTACTCTCTTGAAAGAAGAAAACAAATCTGATCTAACCAGGACAGATCAGAAAAGTGAATGGCCCAGATGTACAACAACAGGAGGTGCACTGCAGAAAAAGACCCCTCAATAGCGCTGTGGCAAAAAATGCCAAAACGCTTGCCGGTGCCTTGTCTAAGACAAAGTGAATAAGTAAAAATATTCTAATTGCTGAATTTTTGATTATTTCTGTTCTAAATTTAACTGTGGAGAACATAATCTTCAACCAAAAACGGTCTCTGCTTTTCATGGGGTAATTTATTTAACTTTTGAACATCTTGATGCCTCAAATTCTTGATGGTTTTGCAAGCTGTTGCTTTACCATGGCTGCACCCTGTGTTGCTAAATGAAGTCAAAGAGTGGTTTCAATGACATGACCAGAGGCCTGCTGCAAACAACAGGAAAACCATTCTACAGTTGGTCTCTCTTTTGTGTGGAAACACGCATATTATACACAATATAGAAGTCATGTGTTTTGATGTATCTAATCGGAGCCCTGATTATAAAAGATTATGAATTATTACTCACACTACACTGAAGATGCACTTAAGCATATGCAGTGTGCCGGTGTGGCCTAAGCGAAAGCGACACACCAGATTTTAAGTTTACGTTTTTTTTTAATAGGGGTGAATTTCAAGTTAAAGGATTAGTTCACCCAAAAATAAAAAAAATAGGCTGTGTTTTACTAACCCCACAGGCATCCTACAGTAAGTAGTCATTCAAAAGGCCCTTGGAGGTGTATATGATTTTCATCTTTCAGACGAATCCAGTAATAGTTATTAAAAAATTGTCTTTGTTCTTTTAAGCTCTATCATTGCAGTCAGCAGGTGTTGCATTGTTTCAATCCAAAATAAATTAAATAAAAAGCTCCCATTCATTAAAAAAAGGGCTCTTGGCTTTTATCGAAATCCTCAGACATTTCTCTTTACAACATGGTAGCGGGGGGTGAACACAGGCCTCCTGTGAATCAATGCATTTTTGTTAGAAAAATATTGAAACGCGGAAACTCAGCGGAGAGAGAACAGTCACTAATCTAGAAAGTATAATAAATAAAGTATAAAACAAGGATTTGTATAGAAGAATTTTGGAGGATTTCGATATAAGCCAAGAGCTTGCTTAAACTTGCTTCTTTTCATCCTGTAAACAAACACTGGTTTTCTTGAGACCCTCCAGCGCATGTGCATATATCATATGTCTTCCACCCCGGAACTGCTTCTGTGTACAACTGTTCGCGCAAGCTAGATTTAAAGTAATAATTACATTTTGAATATGAATATTTTTCTAACTATAGGAGGCCTTTGTTCACTTCCTGGAGTCATGTAACTCACTATTTAATTTCTTCTGGACTGAAGCAATGAAACACCCACTGACTGCAATGATAGAGCTTGAAAGATCAAAGACAATTTTTAATATAATTTTGACTGGATCCGACTGAAAGAAAAAAGTCATATACACCTAGGATACCTCGGGGGTGACTAAAACACAGCTTAATTTTAATTTTTGGGTAGACTAACCCTTTAAGTATAATCCATAGGTAACTAACTGAATCCTAAGTAACTAATCATGTTTGTGTGTTGAAAATTACAGAGAGAAACTACACCTTTGTAACAAACTGGCTGTTATTAAGCCTCTCATAAAAAAACCACAACTAGACCCCAAAGAACTAATTACAGACCGATCTCGAAATCTTCCTTTTCTGTCCAAGATACTAGAAAAGGTGGTATCCTCACAATTATATTCCTTCTTAGAGAAAAATGGTATATATATATATATGAGGAATTACAGTCAGGATTTAGACCGTATCATAGTACTGAGACTGCTCTCCTTAGAGTTACAAATGATCTGCTCTTATCATCTGATCGTGGGCGTATCTCTCTATTAGTTTTATTGGATCTTAGTGCTGCGTTCGACACTATTGACCATAACATTTTCTTGAATAGACTAGAAAACTTTTCCTATTTAGCGCCCAAACTCTGGAATAACCTACTTAACATTGTTTGGGAGGCAGACACACTCTGACAGTTTAAATCTAGATTAAAGACCCATCTCTTTAACCTGGTTTACACATAACACACAAACACATTTCTAATATTCAAATCCGTTAACAGATTTCTAGGCTGCATTAATTAGGAAAACTGGAATCAGGAATACTTCCAATAAAACACGATGTACTTGCTTCATCGTTAGAAGAATGGCATCTACGCTAAAATTAGTCTGTTTCACCGTAGCCACCAGATCCAGTCTTGGTTCCTTGCTGCTGTCGCCTCTGGCTTGCTTAGTTGGGGACACTTAATATCCATTGATTCTGTCGACTTGATTGCACAGATACTATTTAAACTGAACTGAGCTCGATGATGACATCACTGAATTCAATGATGAACTGCTTTTTTGCATTATTGACATACTATTTTCCTATTTAATGCTGTTCAGTAAATCACACATGGTGTAGCAATTGTGTGGCTTGCAGTTGCACATCATCAATTTCACTAAAGATCTTACATTTTGCACACTGGTTCATAGCCAAGTGCACACTGCAAGATCACTGAAGGTTGTTCAATTTAAAGTTTTATGGCAAAAGGTGTCCCCAGCTAGTTGCAGACAATATGGCAGAAATCAGCTTGTTTTAAATCTGACTAGTCTGATGGTGTACATTCTCTGCCCCTCTTGTTTTCTTACTTTTCTTGGAATGTAATGAAAATCAAATGAGGCTGTGTGGGACAGACAGATCCTTGATCATCTCATTTTCACAGCTAACAACTTTCAATACTGTTTATTACGGTGTTTTTGTCTACTGAAGGCTATTTAACTGTGGCTTAAATTCATTAATATAGTGAGAGTTGAGAAAAGTAAACATATTCCATAGTGTACAGAGGTAGTTTGATTGAAAGAAGACAGCAGTCCCTAGAAACAAATAAAATAGCGCCTGAACTGACTTGGTCAAACGTTTGTTACTGTAGTTGCAGAACTGCCCAGAAATGCTAAATGACTAAAACAAAGGTCTTAATTTTTAGCTTTTGTTGTAGATTTTTGTAGCAAGTGACTTGCAATTCTGTGTTACTCACAGTGCATGATATATCCATCATGTCTTTCCAAGTAAGACATTTTGCTTGATTTTGTATAATCAATGATACAGAGACAGCAGATACTACTGAAGTAATCGATACTGATTTAGACATGAACCAATAATAAGGAATTAAAGATATATAGCTGTATATTCATACATACTGCAATGCTGCAATACATTACCTTAGATTGTAGCTACAAACAAAATAACTGCACATAATTACAAAATGTTTTCACACTATTGACCATAATCTTGCAATAACTTTCCAAAACACACACATCGCATCAAATGTTTAAAATGTACGTGCTAAGGAGTTAGCACTTAAGATTAACTTAATTAGTTAAGACGCCTAATATAAAGTGAAACCTATAACTTTAAACAGATATTATATACAAATAAATAAATCGCTCTTACAAAACACTCTTGAGTAACCACTGCTCTGCGCATGAAACCATGATACTCACTGCTCATGAGACATGTTCTGTAATTAAGAACGAATAATCACTGATAATACAACATAAATAAATGTAACAGCGAATGTGCTGTGATGTTCATTCTGTCAGGCACCTACCATGCAAGGATAAAACCAGCCAGGGTTCAAAACCAGCACGCAACACCGTTCCTGCTCACAGTATACAGACTGCTTTCTGTTTATCACTTTTATAAATGACTGAGATAGTACAGGCAGTCTGAGGAAGTCAGGGGGAGGAAATATGGGGAGGAAGTTTACAAGTGAGGTGTGACAAGTGTCAAATGTTTTTAGCAGTGAGTTTTGAATGCATAACAAGTAAAGAAAAAGTTGTCAAAGATGCAGTGTATTTAGGCCATGTTCAATTTTAAAAAAAACAACTGCTACATTAAATTGGAGACTTGTATTTTTAGAAACAGATTTCATCTAATGTTCAACATTGCAGCAATGCAGACATGCCAAATTTCTAATGCCAAACTTTTCAGCAAGTTGGTTTTAGTGCCTTATTGTGGACCTTATTGTTAACAGTCAGAATTTGTTGGTAACAGCATCTCAACAGACTTTGTTTCAATTATCATGTTGAAAAGAAGTATAACCAGGGTTCCCACACCTTGATAAACTTTCCAGGCCCAATCCCTCAAATTCAAGTACTTAATGTGGGGACACATTTCAAGTGAGAGCGAGGTTACATCATGCTATCTTTTGTAAGATACATTTTTAAAGTTTTCATGTGTCAAACACAACTATACAAAAACAGCTTCTTTTTTTGTTTTGTTTTTGCATACATTTTTGGCCATATGACAGAGCTCTGATATTCTATTTGTTGTATTTCTGTTTTGCATAAAACTGGAGAATATTCGGTACATCCTATAATAAAATGATCTGATATTAACTTTTGCATGGATTTAGTTTGAAAAGAGCTTAGGCTCATGTAAACAGAAGTTACAGGGTTTACATTATCTTAACAAGCAAAGCAATTCAACATTAATTTCCAGGTGTGTCTGTGAAACATAGAGGTATCATCCTATTAAGTCTTGTGCACGCATGAACACCATGTAGGGTGACCGTATTTTGGTTTTCCAAAAAGAGGACAGTTGGTGTGAGCAGGGCGGAGCTCTGTTGTGTGGTTGGTTGGTGGTTAAAGTAGTGCCCAAAATAGTGCAATGACCATATCCTAAATATCAACACTGAAAATATGTCATTGCCATACCTAAAATACATATTTTACAGTCACTGTTATGCATATTGATCATAAACTCAGCTAAAAAGCTTCCTACCAGTGGCCCTCCTTCACAAAACTTTACATCTAGCACAGTTTTATCATAGGCAGAATGCAAAATGTTTCAATACAAGCATTTTAGTAAAATTGAATTAAACAACATTTCAAACCTTTAACCCACGGGGAAAATCAACCCATTTACAGTTTAAAAGTAGCCATAGGAGAAAAAAAAAAGACCTGGCAACCTGAAAAAAAATGTAGGTCCAAAAAGAGGATATGTCCAGGAAAAATACACTCTAAGGTCATGACAACATACAACAAAGTACCTCACTAAACGGTAAAGCGTAAATGCACGTTACTAATTAAAATCAAGCAAGCTTCAATGCCTTATTTGAAAAATAAATTCAAGCACTTTTAATTTTCACAAATATATGTCAGTTTCACAAACTTTCAAGGATTTCAAGGACCTGTGGGAACCCTGTATAATGCCAGTAAGAAAGTGATACTCTCTTTCCCACCAGCTGTCATGCAGATGTGAAATGTAGGTGCCTAATGTGTTTGCTGTATGTCTCTATTTAGATACGTTTCAACTACATAAAAAAAAAAGAGCAGCACATAATTATATAAGTAGTGAACTGACTTGACTTTTAAGCTTGCAATTAGTGAATTAGACTGCTTTTATGTAATTTAGAAAGAGGTTAACACTGCATGTTCTTAGAAAGAGAAACAGTTCTGTATCAGAGTAAAACTGGATAGAGGAACTTGGGACTTGAGTTCAACTACTGAGAATTGACTGAATCATGAAAAGTGGTCTCAGATGTTTAAGTCCATGTAGTTAACTTTAGACCCGGTCCAGTTGAGCGAGTATGTATGCAGTTAGTGAAGATAGTGAATGCACTTCCTAGTTGATCTTTGACACAAAACTTGAGCTACATACAGACATCGAACATTTTTTCTGGAATAACATGCAGCTCTGAATCACTCGTGTGTAACTATGTGTCTTGTACCTGTTGAGGACTTGGCCCTTTGGTGGTTTTGGAGGTTGACCCTGTGCAGAGACCGTGTGTTTGCAGTATCTGTACTGTGCTGACTGGAGGGTGGATGATGTTTCACAGTCAGTTGCAGACTCTGATCGTTGAATAAAGTCTGTATCAGAGCCAGGTCCAGAGAAGACACCTCACAACCATTTAAAACCATGATCTCATCACCGGGCCTCAGACCTATCAGTTACACAAAACAAAAGGAGTGAAAGAAACCAAGGTTAGAACACCCTTCTTAAGGCAATATGTGAAAACATAAAAACGATCTTTAGGTGTTTCTAGCATATCCAAATAAATGCAATCCTTAAAGGAAATAACTGCACGAGCAAAAGTACCTTTGCTGAAAGCCAGCCCATCAGGGAGAACTTCTGTAACAACGATACGGCTGTTTTTCAGCTTGTCTACATATCCTGTAACAGCAAAGCCTTGAGGACGAGAAAAAAATCATAACGCATCATAAAGTGCCATCAGTCCCCACTTAAATCTCCGCTTTGCAATGACTTGCTTACCAAAGTCTTCAGTTACACTAGGTCTAGACATGTGCAGAGTGTAGACATTTAGCTGGCTGACCTCCAAATCGTCATATGACTAGAGTGAGACAGAAGTGTAGATAAGTGCACAATCATGCAGTTCAACAACTCTGCTTTTTATAAACTGGGCTGTGATCCAGCTGCTGCACATCAAGCTTAGCCATTATCAACATCTTACCATGTCCTGCAGGAGCTCATCAGCTGATGGGGTTGATACCTCCATCCTGTCTCCTACACATCTTCTCAGCCTTAAAAAGTGTAGGCTAGGATCCAGGCCCATGAGCTAAGACAGGAAAATCTATTTTAAGATCCAGCTCTTTCCACATACAATAAAATAAAATAAATAAATGGAGAGCGAAAAGACATAAAAAATAACAGCTTTATTGTACTGTATGACTTCAGAAGAGTTGGATAACAGTGTTGAAATGCATGTTAATGTATGCTTCTGCCATTAGGAAAAGAGCAGAGTGAAAATTTCAACTACTTCTGTCTTCCACAAAAGAAGGGGATTTTGACGTGGAACAACTTAAGGGTTAGTAAATGGTGAAATAAATTATTAATTATTTTATTTGACAACTCAATATGTGTAATCCTTTCCAGTTACATCCATGGAGATATGAGATTTGCCTTTTTCTTTTTCATGCCTTTTATTATTTTCTACCGTTCAAAAGTTTGAGACTATTAGTAAAAGCATCACAAATCTAAATTTTGATAAAAAATAGCAATAAATATTTAAATTGTAACAAAAATTATATATAAAGCTACTTGTGTTCACTGGTGATAAAACAAACAAAAAACAAACAAAAAAAAAATGTTTCTTGAGTACCAGCATTTGAGAATGATTTCTAAAGAATTTTAAAAACTGATGAAATGTTAAAATAAAAATTGAAAATAGCTATTTTAAATTGTAATAATATTTAATTAAATATACTATTTTCTGTGTGTTTTTTTTTAACAATCAAATATATTTTATGAAATTAATTTTTGTGGGGGAAAAAATTGCACAGCTGTTACGCAGAGAGCATGATGTCATCTATTAATTAATTTCCCTATATGCAGTCTATTATTTACATTTACTTTTAGCAAATGCTTTTATCCAAAGCAACTTACTAATGAGGACAAAAGCAGAAATCAAAACCAACAAAAGAGCAATAATATTGTTATACATTATAAAATGACACCCATAGCCTCAGATAATCTCTGCAGTTAAGTATGCTGACACATACAAACATAATGATGTGTCTGTGTCTGTGTTGATTCAGACATAACAGGCATATTTGTAAAGTAATTAGAAACAATGCAATAGCTGACAAATGGGTGTGTTGGTAAATCAAAGCAGTTAACCTGAACACTACGCTCATTCTTCAAAACAAAGAGGTGGTTCTTACCCTGCAGGTCTCAGCCAAGACATCGGTGACGGTGTGATGAGGTTTCAGAAGGACGCTAACAGTCTGGTAATTGGGCATATAGATGCACGTTGTGTTTTCTTGGCTGCAATCCCACTGGCTGCCTTCAGGTGGCACGACTGAGTAAACATTAGCCAAACTACCTAACCTCTGTGAAAGAAAACCAAAGAAGAAACTTACATTTATAACACTTTATTACATCTCCTTATTTATTATTGGTGTGATTTAATAGCAGATTTTTATAAATCCTAAAACACAATTCTCTGGTCTAGATAAATTATAGCAGTTAAGTATAACAAATTCAAAGACTATGTAAAACTAAAGCAATCGACTTTATTGGCATCATTCTATGCTTGTCTGAGGATGTGTCATAAAAAGCTCTTTCAGTGGAGATTTAAGTCTTTGGTGTCGGAAACAAACACGCCTATCCACCTTCACACACACACACACACACACACACCAGAGAAAACATGTCACGTCTCAGTTCCAAAGGTACAGACGCTCCACTCATTTCACTCAGTGAAGTAATGGCCTTTTTAGCAAGGGAAACAAAGTCACCTAAGACAAGTTGTATAACCCCATGTTTGTCCAGTGAGGGGTGTGAATGAAACCCTGACCAGCAGTGGAATGAGTCTGCATTCATTTACCACCACAGTAACGGTCAACTTTCCAACAGAGCAGCCAAGGGCAACCGCCCAGGACACACTCCTCAGTGTGTGTGGCTCTCAGCACCAGAGACTCAACTTCAGACTTTCCTCTACAAAGTGGGAAAAATCTTCTATGGAAGCTAACCTCCGCCCAGAATGCTAAAGATGGAATGCTGTCTAGAATAACGGCTGTCCTTTAACACGGTCTCTTAGCAACATCGGAGTGTTGGTCTCCGTGTACATACAGTGAGGAAGCAGTGTTTCAGCGTCGTACAAGCAATCACAAACTGTACATGTGGCTCAGTCCACACCCTTTCTTTAAATTAACTAGTTCCATCTAAATCAGAATACATCACCACCAATAAAAATGTGAGCATCTATCAGCCACAATCAATTATTGTATACATACACGATGAACAGAAGGACACCGCTAATATGTTTTGTACATGTAAAATGTGTAGGTTTATTAATATCCATGTTTTACAAATTTTGTAACATATAACCAAGTAAGCTTAAGCTCTTTCCAGAGGCAGGACCCAGTATTTTGTAAAAACACAGCAACGTACCTCAAAACTACAAGGAGGAATAGTATTTAGATGCCCTTCACCGTCCTGAAACAAGAAGGAAAAAACAAATCAGTGCAGTCTCATAAAATTCTTAGTCATATTTTTTTAGACATTTTGCAACCAGAGCCATGGTTACAAACACGGCAGCAGACAAACTATCATTTTGTTTCTAAATAAAACTTCAGCCAAGCAAATTTCCTGTAGTGAATTATTTTGATCTTAAACAAAGGCTTCGAGACTTCACTGGAGGAAAAAAGCACTATGCTGGTTAGTAGGATGAAAGGTCATGCTGAATGTTTAATGCAAGACTTTTAATCTCTTATTTATTCTTTTGTGGAGGCTTCTTCTGACAGATTGCTTGTGATGTTCCTCATCTGTAAGTCCTTTTTACAGTCATGCATGGTCAGCTATAGAGGTCTTATACATTTTTTGATTTTTCCCTGAGGCACACTTATAATGTGAGCTTTTCCTCATCTTGTTCAATCCTCTCCTTGGGCCTCAGAAACAGACTAGGTTTTAATTATTTTTTATTATTATTTTTTCTTCTGATCTGCCTCAAAGTCATCTTCTATGTAAACAACCTCTTAGCATACGAAATGAGAACATTTTCTGAGGCCTTTTCACATCAAGCGTAATGCAAATAAACAAAATGACACACAAACAAATTGTCTATTCACACCAAGAGCAAAATTAATATTTGTCAAGGTGAAGAAAAACAAAAAAAATAAATAAAAAGACAGTCAGTAAATAAAGATACAGTATATAAAGTATATATATATATATATATATATATATATATATATATATATATATATATATATATAGTATATAAAGATCATATACTATATCTACAGTATATAGTTGTACAGAATTTGTATATCAATGATATGTAGCCTACATATATTTTTATGATCTCAAAATGTATGCAATAGAAATCACATTGTTCAGAATTATTTTAATCTTTAGACCTACTTGTTATATTTTTATACAAATGAAAAAAGATAAAAATGTAAAAATCTTGGAGTAAATTAATGTAGTTCAATATGAATGAGAACAGACAAAAGAGAATAGATGATAAACTGGTATAAACACAGGGCAAAAAATAAATAAAATCCCTAAGAAAATGTATTTCCTCATGATACAAACTAGCATTTTTAATGTGCTACAAAGACAATATGATTTAATTTTAACAATGAAGTTTTAATTTTATGTAAAATTTTTTTTACATTTTTTTCTATTTATTCCTGTCATGACAAAGCTGAATTTTCAGCAGCCATTACTCTTCAGTGTCACATGATCCTTCACATGATCCTTCACATGATTCATTCTTACATGCTGATTTGGTGCTCAAGAATTATTTAATTATGATCAATGCTGTGCTTCTAAATATTGTTGAAACAGAGATATATTTTGTCCAGAATTCTTTGTTGAATAGCATTTATTTCAGACAGAAATCTTTTGTAACACTGTAAAAGGCTTTACTTTCACTTTTGATCAATTGAATGTATTCTTACTAAATATAAAATTACAAATTTCTTAGGTTTAAAAAAAAAATCCACACCTTCAAACGTGCACACATATAAATATATAATGATCAAATTACAATTGCTGCATAGGAGGGCCTAGTGATCGGGGACCCAATTATAAAGTCTGAACAGGATTACAGTCAGCGATGAAGAACAAATGATTGGCTTCTAAGCAAGACCAAACGTAGGCTTAAAGACTTACTGATGTGCTCAAACTCAATGAGAGACTAAAAAGACACTTTGACTTGATGGCTACCGCAGTGTCTTTAGCAAAAGGTTGGCCTGTTTAATATTTAGCAACTAGCATAGGGCTCTTATACCAACCATCTGTGTGTCGCTGCGGGGTAGAGTACAGCAGGCTGCAATTTACCACATATGGCTTTTAATAATTCATAAAACATTTCTCCCTCTGTCGGTCTCCACACCTCTGCCTTCTGTGGTGTGAAATGAAATTGGAGCTTGTTAGCCATTTACATGACGCATGTCAGCGAGGGACAGGGACTTCATGTCAGTGATTGGAGACTTTTTTACCTTTCACACACTTAAGACACTATTGGATTCACTTAGTGACAGAAAAGAGCAATTTAACTTTTTATTAAGCACCAACATTTGTTCTATGGAATTGATTTTCAGTGACTTTTTTTGGAACATATAACAACATATTTGTTAAATTATGTCAAATACTTCAGTATACTATTATTTTTTATTGGTCACTGCAGTGTCTTAACTCATAACTATTTACATATTAAATGTACAAGACTAATAAAACAATATTTATTTATTTTAATATATATATATATATATATATATATATTTTTTTTTTTTTTGTACTTTCAGTGCCATTTGCACTTCATGCATAATAATGTCCATTAATTAAGATGGCACAACTACAGTTTGGGATCACTTTTTTATCACTTAATGAATTGTTATGCCATCTACTTTCTACATAGACAGCTCTGACTTCTAAAACGGAAAACCTAACTGCATATGAACCTCATTTGGAGACACATTTTTAGTGGTGAAACTGATTTTCCCATATAATTAATGTCCAGAAAAAGCAAAAACCAAAAAAAGTCATGCAAATCTTTCAGCACTTTCTTTTGGCACACTAAGTCTAGCAAGCTACATTTTTATGATGGTTTCCCAGAAGCCACTGACCTCAGGGAAGGTCACCACCATGTACCAAGTGATTATCGGGAACAAAACTGGTAGTTTGGACAGGAAATCATTTTCTTCTAAAAACATTTTAGTGGAGTAAATAAAATCTGTGCTTACAATGAATAATTTGATTAATCTAATTTCTAGAGGCTGCAACACTATTATCCTCCAAGCTGTTATCCTCATGAATATTTCAAATAATTACATAAAGTGAATTAAGGCATTTACAGAGGTGTATAAGAACATGTAGAGCCAGTTTGCAATACATTCTGGAGTTGATTTAATATGAGAAGGGCATGTGCAATCTGCAAACCAAAATTAATGCCTTGAAGTGGTAGCTTACTAGTTTTTGGACTCATTTTATATTAAGTGTTTTAACTACTATGTACTTACATTTAAATTTAAATTTCATCCAACGTACTTATCGTGCACATACATGTTAACTCCATTTAATTACAGCTGTAATCAATTTCTGTAAATACATCTGTAATTACACTATTCCTATTCCTTTCCTATTAACCAACACTAACCACACCAGCAAATATGTCCCTAACCGTATCCCACCTCGAAAGCAGCACTCAACATGAACACAATATGTACACTGTACCAATTTTTACTTAATATAAGGTGGCATCGTTTTGGAATATATCAGGATTTTTTGAAGAATCACAGGGGGTGGAACTTGAGATGTATTTATATTTCGAGAAGGAGCCATGCTATGCTAGCTGTGGTCTTGAAAACGAGTGTCCCTTACCTGAGGAAGAACACTGTAAGAACAGCAGCTCAAATCACTGAAATCCTTTAAATAAAAAGATAAAATGAAGGATCTACAACTTTTATACAGACTAAGATGGTAACTAGTTGGTAAAGAAGTGCAACAGACTCACAAAGCAAGCATTAGTGACTCAAATAGCTGCCACTTTTTATTCCAAACAACACACAGTAGTCTAATTGTAGAGACAGTCCCCCAACAATAACTTGGCGATAAATGCCTTGCTCAAGGGCACGCTCATGACAGAAAATCTATCAAATTCTCCGGCTCATGGGTCAACCCTCTCTAGATTTAAACAAACAGCCCAGCGCAATTTCTTAAGTGCTAATTTACCACTATTATTAGCACAGTGATCTCAACAGGGAGGAAACATCATCATCTTCGTCACCGTCTCAAGGCTTTACACTTGGTAACCAGATATGAAAATCTACAGCTGAAAATAGCTCTCTTATTATCTTGGTGCATTTCTGAGAAAAGAGGAGGAGATGGGAGAACGAACAACATTTTTAATCCTTCCAGCTCTGTAATTACTACCTTTTATCAAAGTGCTGTTATTTGCACCTGTGGGAGGAATTTCCCACCAGCATGACGCATGAGTTTCAAGACATAAAGGGTAGAAAAACTGATATGTAAATGCACTTTCCAAGCACTTTTGTTAGAGCACACAGTCACGACTGTTTAAATCAGACACAGTGGGTGTAGTACCTGTGAGACTGAAGGCTTTTTTTCATGACCTCGCTTGGTAAGAGTATCCAGGCCCTTGAGGGAGGAAAAGAGCCCTTTCTTACTGCGACCTCGGTGGGACAGAGACAGAGAACGCTTTCGCATTGTGGCTTCATCTCTGGAACAGATCTGTACGACCACAAAGAGACTGGCTGTAATGGTCACTAGGTAATTATTAAGGGTTTTTTAAAATAAAATGTTCCAAATTAAGTGTAACAGCTTCCTCTCATAGGAATTTCAGGTTTTAAACGTTAAAATCAAATTCAATTTCAGTAAAGAAATGATTTTTGTCAGTAAACCTGTCAGAACAATTTCAACTTTCATAAAAAAAAAAAAAAAAAGTATAATTCCCTGTCAACAGCTAGACTACCCCACAGCCCTGATCCATCAGTCAGAGAGAGGGAGAGCTGTTGTTGCCATAGAAATGGTGAATTGTGCCAAAAGAGCTCAGCAGCAACCACCCACATCCATGAAGCACTGCGCATGACACTCAAGTGAGTCTCCCACACTCTCAACCAATTATGTGTGTTAACATTTTACCATAAAACAACAAATACATCATATTTGAATTTTATTTGAACATAATATTTATTATTTAAATGTTTTCTATTTTACAGTTTTTTTGATTCCATTACAGAATTTGCAATACTGCATGGGATGAGTTCACTGCTACAGTTTTTGGCTTTTTCAAATTGTGTGTGTGTGTGTGTGTGTGTGTATATATATATATATATATATATATATATATATATATATATATATATATATATATATATATATATATACTGTATTTTCCGGACTATAGGTCACACTTTTTTTTTCATAGTTTGGCTGCGACTTATAGTCAGGTGCAACTTATTTAACAAAATCAATTTGACATGAACCAAGAGAAATTAACCAAGATGCTCAGTGCTCCTGTAGCCTACACTGAAGACACAGAGCGCCCTCTCGTGGATGTAGACGGTAATGTTTTCTCTTGCTTCTAAATAGATGCGACCTATAGTCCAGTACGACTTATATATGTATTTTTCCTCATCATGACGTATTTTTGGACTGATGCGACTTATAGTCAGGTGCGACTTATAGTCTGAAAAATACAGTATATTTTTTTTTTCTTTTTCTTTTTGCTTCAAATCTATGTTTGTTCAGTTTTGATTTCTTCTTGAGATCCTATTGGAGAAAATGAATGATACATACAGTATTTCTGAAACAACTCACAGTGGGGCGTCACTGTTGTGTTCTTCAAGGCTACTAACCAGTGCATGGAAGGAGGACACGGAGAAGATTCCCAGACGGGCTAGTGCAGCTTTGGTCGGGCGGCTGGCCGTGGCTAGCAGGCTCTTGGGGTTGGGTAACTCGCCTCCTTGCAGACTGGCCAAGTAACAGCGCATGCGGAAAAGGTCCATGTTGAAGCGCTCAAGATTCTGTTCCCACTGTTGGATCTGTCCGCAAATTTAAAAAAGTGTTGCTGAGATAAGGCATCTCATCCACCAGGTGACAAACTACTGCTTCACACAATGATCATTTGCAGTTTTGGAAAGGAAACTTTGGAAGTTTAATAGGTTTCCGATTACAAGTAATTCTATTTAAAATGTAATAAGTAGTGTAACTATTTCAGTTACTTTATTAATGTAACTGATTATATTTCATTCATTTTTTTGCCCTAAACATTCATTAAACACATTCTAAACTGTTTTTTCAAATCATTTGTAAACATTTAAAGCAGGCAGAGTTAACCTGACAGTGGTACTCAACACTGATTACTGTCAGACTCTCAGAATCACTTATATTACGTTTATAATAATTGAATTTTAAAGCACAGCCACCACAAAATCAGACTTTGGTACCTATTTTTACTTTGAGATGGTTAAATACAGATTTTAAATCATAACAAGAAACCCCTTAATAGCTATGAAACTGGTTTTGAAATCAAATCTTTGCAGAGCTATGACCGGAAACACTGGCTTTGAGGGGAAAAAAACTGTCAATTGAAAAAACAAAACAAAGAAAGGCATACATAAACCCAAACCAGTTATCATATAAATACAATGTGTGTCATATTCTGTGTCCTAAATCCCTGAAACATTGGTGTCTTGCATTTTAATGCACTCAATGCAATTTGGGGAAAAAAAATCAGTCAAATCTTTATATGTGTGATTATTCAAATGTAAACTCTCCATTTGTAATCATTAGCATTTTTATAAGTAACTGCAATTTAATTACACATTTGTTTTAAGTAATTGTAGCAGATTACAGTTACATTTATTTTGTAATTAAATTTAACTAATAGTAACTAATCACTCCCCAACCCTGATCATTTGTGAGAAACAGCATGAGTAAAGGATCTTTGTGGCTGTAATTGCTCTCAGATGTGAGAGGACAGAGGGAGTTTTTCTCCAATCTCCAACTGACATTATTATATGAAATAAAAAAACATAGGGGAAACCACTAAGTGATTAAGTGCTATGCTCTTTGACAAAACAGATGAGGGGGGGTGGGGGGTGACAGGGTTATTAGTCACAGCTCTATGAACATTATCAGTTTGCTGATGAAACTTTATAACACTAGTCTCTTATAGAGAAGCATCTGACTAAACACCATTTGTCTGGTTCACATTGCAGCCAAGAACTGCCCACTTAAACAGGAAGAGATTGTGTGACAAACTAGAACTTGTTTTGTTTTGTAGTAATGTAATATACTATTTTACAGCTGTGCCTGTCTACACTAATGATGGTGTTTGTTTTCTTTTAACGAGGAAATCTCTTATTGTATATTCTTTACTTTTTATTTTTGAGAAATAAAAAAATACAATTATTTAATTTAGCGATAGATAATTGACAACAAAGGATTGTAGCATTGCACAGACTTTGCTTTTGTGCAATGTTTGCATGGTTTGGTTTAGGCTCCCAGCATAATTCATACCACTGCCAATGAGTTTAGAGACACTGGGTCATTAAAGTTTCTTGGTATTTGGTTTATTAAATTCTACCAACTCAACCTCACATCATTAAAACAAGTATAATGAGACTGGACAGACACTGCACTGTTAACTCATGGGAATCTTATGCTGGCCAAGGAGAGCCTTTCAGAAGTGTGTCATTGGATACCAACATACACCTATTACCACAAAAAGAGAGGCATGTTCGTTGTTGTTTAGAGAGCCTGGCTTGTCTGAGACTTTGGAGCCTATTTGAGAAATTTGTTCTAATATTCACCCATGAAATTTGACCCAGTATCAACATGTGTTAAAAAACAAAACAAAACACAGTTAAAAGTCTCAGACTGAGATGTTCGTAATATATAAAAGCCTGGCTGAATTTCATTTTCATTTCTTAGGTACAGTATTTGTGCGTTTACGTCTGGATGGGCAGAATTTTTGATGTGCAGTCATATGCATTTATCTTCGGTTTGTTTCTCTGACCTTTTCCCAGATTCCTTTAAAAGACATATGTTTAATAGTCTTAAAAAGCAATTATAATTCAGTTACAGGGAGAAAGGGTGAAGGGGGGTCAATGGAGACTTGAAACCGCCCAGCTGGCACTGATTTGTGGAGACAACACTTCAAAGTTACCCAGTTTCTCAACCTTTTCCCCTTTACCAAATCTCTCATCCAGCGCCTGGCACCCCTCTAACTCCCCCCTGTGACCTCTGCATCAGCTCCAGAGGTTCCCATGAAGCATTAACATGATTGTTATCAGGCAGTGGGAAAACTACTAATACCATTGGTCAAATAAAGCTATGTGGGTCATGCAACCTCTAAAGCGGTATGTGGCGGTAAGATTAGCATGCCTTCGGTCAACATGACAAAGCCCTCAATGATTTATCCCAATGTTTCAGACAAGATGGAGAGCTTGGTACATTCTCAACCTTGTCAATAAATAATAGACATCTCACTACAAAGCCTCAGACGTGAGGATATAGATAAAGCACTAAACTTCCAATGTCTTTATCTCACACATAAGCACATATCATGTTAAAAGAATAAATAAAAAAAAATGGTCAAGCAAAACTCATTTAAAAACAAAAAGCTAATCAATTAAAAAATGGATGACTGGAGACAAAAAAAGCACTTCATTCTGTACTTCGACGCACTTCCAACAAACTGGATTAAACTGTTGCTTACCTGGTTTTCAATAGCCTTTCTATTTTTGGGGTCACCAACGATGGACAACTGCAGCTCTGCCATTTTTCTCATCTTGCTATCCATGTCGATCTTCTGGAGAAGACCATGGATCTGTCCTTGTAACAAACGCAGTGTGTCCTCTTTCCCGTAGCGTTTCGCAAATAAAGATGCGCTAGCCGAATGAATGGCAGTTACCCAGTTCTCTAGGTCAGTCTGGTTGGAGGCCTAAAGTAGAAAATAACATACAAGGAAGGAAATGTGACCTTTTATGCATAGAGGTTACTGTAAATATGTATATATAAATAAAATAAATAAGGCTATTTGATTAGTAACGTAGAAGTCTTGTGCAGAATTTTGCATCACTTCATTTTAAATAACGTTACTTTGCCTTACATTTTTTTTTTTAATTCTCAAAATGTATGTATGTATTTCCATGTTTAGATTACATTATGAAGCCTAGATTTACATCATAATTCACATACAATTATCCAATCTGTCATCATTTACTCTTTTTTTCTGCTAATCACAAAAGAAGATATTTTGAAGAATGTGGGTAACCAAGCAGTTGCGGGTCCCATAGACTTCTAGAGCAAGGGGAAAAAAATACTACAAAATTGGGCTCAATAACTGTTTCGTTAATCACATACTTAAAAATATCTTCTTTTGTTTTCGGCAGAAGAAATTGGAACAACTTGAGATTGAGTAAATGATGACAGAATTTTCATTTCTGGGTGAGCTATCCAGTTACGGTCATACTTGTTATCATCAGGTCGTTCATATCGCTTTATTGACAAGTAATGTGTACTATGTTTTTTATTTTTTATTTAATACTAACTTCTATAACACTGCACTTATCAGCATGTGCAATCAACAGATTGTCTGGTTGACTAAGCCACAAATTGTAGTCATTTTATTGGCTTTAGAACATAAAAATGGCAGTTGCTTACATTTAGAAAAAGCAAAGAAAAATCCATATGCATGCATCCATAACTAATCAATCTTCATGTTTTCTGCACCATTCAGTTTTACAACAGCAAGCAAGTGACAAACAGTTGACTTAACATTTCACATTAAGTCACATTAATCAAACAAAAACACACTTGAGTTGCAAACAACAAAAGTTTAACAATTTGTTATACTAATTTAAAGTATGAGTGTTTCACAAGTATCACATATTAAACTACACTTACATGACAGAAGCTTACATTGCTGACAGTGACCGGAGGAATACCCAATCAACTGTTTCCGCTCTGTATACATGCATCTTATGTGCAGCTCTGCTTATTCTTTCAGTGCGAAGGGGTTTATGCTTTCAACTTACCTGAAAAAGGTAGACATCGCCATAGGTGTTGCTGAGGCAGAACACGTTCTCTTTCTTGGGGTGCTCAGGAACTGCCTGGACTACACCATCCTCTGCTATCAAGGCATAGCAGGGAGACTCTGGCTCTGAAGAGGCTTTTCCATAGGTCTCATAGAACAGCATTGTGCAGCCTACAAGAAAAAAATAAATAATTTGGTCATCACTGATCACTTTAAGCAGTCATGGTGTGTTCTTACTGCAAAAAGGTGAGTGGCACAGTAAATCACTCGAATCATGGCTGGCTTACCCTTTAGAGTGACCCAGAATTGTTTCCATTTTCGACGGCCCACCAACTCTAATTTGCGGTCCTTGTGTACAGTGAGCAAGGGCTTGAAAGAGAGCCATCCGGCCCGCCTAACGACACCCTTTTCTTTGTCAAACAGCAAATCCAGCTGCTCTAGACACCCGAGGACTTCTTGACTACTGCACTCTGTTTCTTCTGAGGAGCTCTCGCGCCAATCTTCTCGTCCACCTTCTGCTGGAGGCCGCCCGGTCTTCAGCTCCCTCATGAAGTTCTTGTAGATGTTCTGCCGCAATACATCAGTACCCAAATGAAGGGCACCGGCAGAGCCGCTGCGGGTATTCAGTGACAGAGAGTGAGAGCGGGCTTGAGGCATGCCGTTAGGAACGGTCAGAAAGCTGGAGACCTGAGAGGGAGAACTGGTATCAGCAGTGAGGCCATCCACTCCACTATCAAAGCAGTCGACAGGATCACTATATCCCGGCTCCTACAACAACAGCAAAGGAGAAATATTGTAAGACTGAGGTTATATTTGTGTTGATTTTATGTTTACTTGAATATTTATTTCTTATTTTTTGATATTCAAAAGAAAATGCAAACATTGCTCATTAATGCTAAAGTTCCAAGTGTTTTGTTGCTATTCGTTTCTTGGTGTTCCAAGTTAGTTTTTAGCACTATTCCTTCAACTCCTGCAACACAAGTCTATGTGATTTTTATTTATTCATTTATTCAACTGAGACCATTGCAAATATGAATGGTTTGAGACTTTTAAATATAACTAACACCATTTGTGCAACTGCTTATGGAGTTTAATATCTCAGGTCATAGCACACATTTTATGCAATAACTGTGACCCTGGACAACAAAATCAGTCATTAGGGTCAGTTTTTTTTTTTTTTTTTTTTTTTTTTTGAGATTTGTACATCACTTGAAAGCTAAATAAATAAGTTTTCCATTGATGTTTGGTTTGTTAGGAGAGATTACTGTTTGAAAATATGGAATCTGAGAGTAAAAAAAAAAATCTAAAGAGAAAACTGAGTTTAAAGTTGTCCAAAATAAGTTCTCAATGCACATTATCAAATAAAGAACATGATTTGGTATATTTACAGGAGAAAATCTCCAAAATATCTTCATGGAACATGATCTTTGTTTAATATCCTAATGATTTTTGGCATAAAAGAAAAATGGATCATTTTGACCCATACAATATATTATTGGCTAATGCTACAAATATACCTGTGCTACTTTCAGCATACTGTTTTTGTGGTCCAGGATCACAAAAGATATGCAACAAGGTACTTTAATAGTTAGGGACAGAAACTTGAGCAACAATAATGCCTTAGCCACAGTCTCTAATATGAAAAGTAAAACAAAATAATAAAAGTCAGTTATTGCTTTTGTTTGAGAGTAAGCACAAATTTAATCGGCATAATGCTACACAAAATTATGTAAAATGAAAGCCATGGGCACACCTCTTTACCTCATTCCTCATTCACCATGGAATGCACAGTGTGTTCTTTAAAGGAGTATCGTTAGAAAAATTCATGAAGCGCATCGATTCCCTTCTGCTCGCAGCGAGGAGTGCACTTCAAAAGAAATCGGAGTATGAGGGCCCTTCTCGAGCATCTTTCTTCAATGTCTACACATATCCAGCAGCTGACACTAATTACACAAGGGTTCAGATGTGCCAACAACACTCTGTGTAAAACTACAGCTGATGTCCAGCACTCAGTGGAGATCTGAATGTAAACTTCAATATTTTTCAACAATAACTGCTTACTAGTTACATAGTCACATGAGTATGCATATCCACTTTGAAGCCGTCCAGTGATTACCAGGGATCTAGCAGTTGGACGGTGTGTATCTTCATAATAATAATACATTTTGGGTTTCCCAGTTGTGATTATGATAAACCTGGCAGCACAAAATTCTCATAAAATGTGATCTGATTTTCAGTGAAGTTAATAGCACTGAAAATACATAAAGTAATTATGCAGAAGTTAAACAAAAATTATATGAATTTTTAGACATATTTAGTGGAATTGATCACTATTCTTGTGGCATGCTGTTTTAAAGACAGCGAGGAGTGCTATAGATGCACAATAATTCATCTTTAAACTAAACTGCGGATCTCATGCAATGCGAAAATATTTGATGTTTTATGTTCCATTGTCCAATTTGAATAGGTCTGATGATAATATCTTACTGTACAACTTCAGATGCACGGAGGTGTTGATGACGTGTGAAGTCATCTCTACAACATTATGAAAAATGCCACTGTATTTGAAGGACACAACTTGAAGAAAATTATAATTAGCTTGTTCTCTTTTTAAAATAGGCTACTTTCTCAGTGACTCGCCGAGTAAGAAATTCTATTTACACTGCAATAAATATAGACTAAAAATATGGTGTCACGTGGATGGGAATATGCATAGAAATGATATGCAGATAAGGTAATTCATAGTAAAACTAGGCTAAGCTCCATATATGGTGATTTGGGGAGGAGTTGGGGTGGAGAAGCACGTACGCACAATCTTCCTCTGACTGAGATTTATAAAAGGGATTTTTGCACAGGTTCTGGCGTACGCAAAATCTAGCTTTTGTGCCTACGTACACTTTTAGGATGAAATCTAAAGATAGTTTACTAAATGAGACCCTAGATCATACATTGGAAAGTGGATGACTAAATAAAATGACCTATCTTTCATTCCCTATAATATAATATAATCTTGTTTCAGCTCATGTCACAGTAATTAGTATAAAAGAGCACAATTTCCAGGAATTTTGTGCCAGAACTTTTTTCAATTTTAAGGAATGCCATTCTCTAGCCTTTATATAATGAATAGAATTCTGATCATCATACTGGGAAGAAATCCACAAAGAAGTTTTAATGAGGTATTAGCAGGGTCTTTAGAAGTCCTGTTTCACTAATACCACTCAGACTTAACACTTCCACGTCCACTAGTCACAAAGTAAAGAAATTAAGAAAATGTAACTAAAACCATCTGATCACTGGGTTCCTTCAAACATTCACAGTTGAAAGTGGCATTCTGGATATTTGCAGTCTACAGTTAAAAACTGTGCTATAATTCATTAGCATTATTAGCATGTTAGCATGAAATTCATCAGCGACATGAATGCCCACAGATATAAAAAAATACAAGGTAACTGAAAAGACTCAAAAACACACATTTCATGACTGCATCCTTTGTTTTACAAAAAAATACTACTTAAAATGTCTTTAGTTTAAAAATAAGTCACTGCTTTCTTCTGATGTAAGCAGAAGAAAGCACAGCTGCTTTAAATTACTCCTTAAAGAAGAAATAGACTGTATCATATCATATTGTAAGTCTAAGGTGAGTAATAGCAGAGTAATGCTTGTTTGCGAAACCTTCCACAGACACGGACTCCACAGAAAACATCAAAGAGTATTGAACTCTTTCTCATTAAATGCAGCATAAAAGCCAAACAACAGGAATGACTCACTATTGGTTAAACATTTTCACACCCATGAAATCACAAAAGAAGACTTCAAAAGATACATTGCCAATTAGCTACTAAAACTTAAATGTAAACAGAAAGCAGAAATTCTTATAATATTTTAGAAATATATTTTATAAGATAAGGTACTCATCATTGGTTTTCCTCCGATGCAATTTTTAATGAATCAACTCCTTGTTTTCTTCAACACAACAGAATTTATCCCATGCTTTCTTTTGGTACCCACCAAATGCCAGACACTGCCTTTGTGAGGAATGCATCGCCCTGTCATCTTCAGAGCACTAAACCTAAACATTTTTATGTATTTTATTTTTTCTATTTTTTCAGCTTCAATGTATCCTATCCTGATATTCATTTGTTAGAGCCCCAGGGGTTCCTTGTCTTATTGAACCGGCATGGTGTAGATTTCAATATTGTACCCTACATGTGTTCCTGGCAAAACAATCATCACCTGGCACAATAACCCAACGGACTGATGCTTACACTCTCTCATCAGTCACTCTTGCACTGATATAAGGCATGTGGCTAAAAGAGATAAAATAAATAAAAATAATAATCTGTGTTGATCCGTATCTTGTCCTTAAGCATTTCCCTTGAACGTTTTGTTGCTGGCTAAGCGAAAATAAAGTCAGATTGCTTGTACTATCACACTATCCTCAACAAGCAACACAACTTCAGGAATCATACACATCCACAGCAGAAATATTAAAATCAGCCATTGTGAGTTCACAATTTTACTTTCATAACTCGCTTAGTAAAGATGAGCAGTGAGGTTACAGGGAGAAAGAGAGAGAGACACCATTTGATAATCCTGTTTACTGACAAATCTTATAAAAGATAGGTTTTTTTTTGCAATTCCTAGCACTGAGAGTGAGCAACAGTAATGGCAATGCTTGCCTAAACAAGCACCACTAATGCTTTTAAAAAGGAAATGCAGACGGGTTGACACATAGGGTTCAAATCCAATTACATCATACAACTTTTTTAATAAAATTGAATGAAAATGAAACATTAGAAACCCACCAAAAAAATTGTCCTTACCTGAAACTTTCTTTTTTTTTTGGTCAAACTTCCAGTCCAGTCACTAATACGCCTAAATCTGTTCCTGATGGACACTTTCTTTCCATTATTGTCAAGAAAATGCTTTGGTTTCCGGCTAGGCAAGGTGAAGGAAGAATATTCCTTTTCCTCTGGGCCCACCTCTGACCAGAGTTCCTCCATCACAGACACAAAGGAGGACCTATGCTTTAAAAGGCTGTCATTTGAAAACTGCAAATCCTTAACAGTGGGGAAGGTGGCAGCAATTCTGGGATCCCTGTAGAGGTCAGCTGTAGTAATGGCAGGCAACTGCTCAGCAAGACAACCCCCTTTTCTTGAAATACGTTGTCTTTGGCTGTTAGGGGATCCATTGTCTGAATCGTTAACTTCGACACTGGTGCCCCAGGGCAAGTCGTACAAGGAGCCATCTGAGCTCAGAGAGCTACCTTTACTGCTCTTGAAGCTGGCAACTGGTCGTGGAGCTCCAAAATGGGCTTCTAATGATGGTGTTACACCAGATAAGCAAGAATTGGAATCTAAGGTGGGAGAAAACTTGAGTAGCTGAACTGGTCCAGTGCAATCATCCAAAATAATGGAGCTGTTGGAACTGTTGTTGAATTCTACTCGTACACTACCATCTTTCTTTATAACGACCCTGGGGCTGCTCTGATCCTCAATTTCAGCAAGCCTGGGACTTTTCTCTAGTGTCTTCATTGTGTTAATACCATAATTAGGGTTCCTTTTCTCCTTGTGACTACCATACAAGCAGCCATTTTCAGAAGGCAATGTCAAGCAGCCACCAGACAACAAGTCCTCAGAAACCCCATGCCACTGACTATTGGCCCCACTCTTTAGTTTATGGGTGATGTAGTCATATTGGCGGGACATAAAGGTGCGGTTGCTCTTTGATGGGGAGGAGCTATGACCTATGTTTGTGGGCTTCAATCCAGAGTATCCCGAACCAGCATTCCAAAAGCCTAGAGGTGATAAATTGTCTTCTTTGGCAGAGTGGCCCTTCAAAGAATAGGGTTTCTGTCTACCAGGAATGATACAACTGTTGCTTCTAGAACACTGGACGCTATAATGGCTCTCAGAGTTTCCCATCCCGGATCTAGAAGAGCAAGAAAATTATTCTGTAAGTGACATGCAATGCTTCCCTTATGGAGACAGTTTATCATTGACCTCCAAGTAAAAACTACAGTATGGTAATTCTTTTAAATCGGGAGTCTCCAACCCTGCTCCTTGAGGTCCCAGAGAGTCCCAGAGTTCAGTTCCAACCCCAATCAAACATACGTGAAGCAGCTAATCAATGTGTTTGGGGTAGCTCAATAATTACAGGCAGGTGTGTTGGAGCAGGGTTGGAACTGAAGCAATGAAGTCATGACTAATGCTAATGCTTCTGCTTTGGCAGTATGTGGGAAAGGAGAACAGAGGGTGCTTCACTACGCTTAATAAACAGCTTTTTAGAGAAAACAACTTATTCAATCAATCGAGAGTCTATTAGCTAATCTTCATGTTTTACTCAAAACAATACATTTATGATTTAACAATTTTTAGAGCTTACATCAATAAAAATTCAGTTTTATAAGAAAAGTCACTGACTTTTTGTGAATGAGCTTACTGCGCTTCTTATTTATTCCTAGTGTCGCACAACTCAAGGCTGTAATGTGATTTGTTATTAAGGCACATGCGATCCAAGTTAAACATTACGCTTTCTCCAATACAGACCCCTCTCATCTCCCAATCTCGGGTTGAAGTCTGGAAGGTAGCCCTCAAGGAACAGATTTAGAGACCCCTGTTTTAAATACAGTTCTTATGGACTATGAATACTGTGTATTTTGATTCTGTTTAGTCATGAGTCTAGTTAAGAGTCTGCAACAAGTGACTGAGATTGTCCAGTAAAGTACATAGTAAAGCAATCCAAAGGGCACATGGCAGCGATATACAGTAGTGTACAGTACAGACTCACCAAGGCAGTTAGGCCTGTTATGGCTTTGTTGTCTGCATAGTCACCCTTCTGTCCTTCTGTTTCAGTTCAACTGTTTTATGGTTATCTGTGGGGGAAAAAGCATACTGGTCTTAGAAAGATATTGACATTGTACCAAAATGACAGCTTGTGGAATGTTCTACTTTATGATGTAATAGTTTGCATAAGCACCGCCTCCATAGCAGGAGATGGACATCACTGTCTGTTTAGCCCCTCCTACCAATTCAGTATGCACATGTAGTGTTTACGAGAGATGTTGTGCCTAGTTCCAAGTTGTGGAAAAAACAGTGTTTGCTTTGCCTTCCTTCTGATCCCAAAGTTAAGAAAGAGTGAATGAACTTTACTTTTAATGAAGATCCAGACTGCATCAATAAGATCTCACTTCTTGGTTCTCTTCATTTTAAAGCAGATTCACTTGCAAACAAGGCACAATTCGACACAGGATTTTCTAAAATATTGAAACTAAAAGACAATGCTGTGTCGACTACTATATATTGGACCCGGCAGTCATGTCATAACACACAAGTGTGAGTAATAAAAACAATTACATGATCACATGATTTCTTTTTGTCTGTTAAACAGATCGTTTGATATGTACTGAGTATTTATGGGTTTTTAACCTAAATCAAAGCAGAGTCCATCTATGAAGTACGTAGATTGTCAAACATACACAAGCCAGTCATAGCAGTGGGTCGTGTTTACTTCCAAATCTATTCAACACCTATTCAAACAGAGCTTTACGATAAAAGAGAAGTCAAAAAAAAGGCAGCAAAATAGCCTAATATTTCTAAATTATGTTTTTTGATGTAAAAATCTTGATGACATTATAAGTGAACCTCAGAGAACAGTAAAAAAAAATTAAAGAGGCAATTCAAGACCCCTTTAAAGAATAACCTCAGAAAACCTTTGATTTTAACCTTTAAATCAGTGACTTCTGAAGGAGCCACTCGTATTCTCTCCATATCCTCTTGAAACCTTCTACTTTTTCTCCTGAGCTGAGTTTTCACATCTCGCTCAGTCAGTTGGGAACATTTTCCCAACAGATTTCACTTCATTCGCTTACATTTTTAACAGACAAATTCCAACAAGATTTTTGGTCTGCACTGCTAAAAAAAGCTGGATACTAAAAGCTGTGGTCAGAATTACTATCCACAGGACCATACTGACCAGACTTCAAATCTTTACAGTTCTCTCCCAGTCTGTAACCACCCAAAATGAAAATGCAGCTTTTTAATCACTTTAATGCCATTAAGACCACATGAAATATGAGACTAAGACTGCTTGACTTTATTTGGTGGAGCATAAAAAAATTGACCAAAAAAACAGTCATGTGGGTCAATTTATACATCACGTATACATCATCTGGAAGCTGAATAAATACGTTTTCCATTGATGTATGGTTTGTTATGATAGGACAATATTTGGCCAAGATGAAACTATTTGAAAATCTGCAATCTGAGGGTGTAAAAAATCAAAAAACTTAGAAAATCACCTTTAACATGATCTTTATCCTAATTATGTTTGACCCATACTATGGGCTATTGCTAAAAATATACCCCAACGAATTAAAGACTTGGTCCAGGGTCACATAGCATTATTTTTCTGTAAACTCTTTAAGAAAAAACAGTGTTCTACACAACATATTTCCAAGAAAAAACTAGCCAAGAGATGTCGTAACATAGTTAAGAGAGGTTAAATCCTAATTAGCTTTAGCAGGAGAAGAGATCAGGTGATTTCATCAGGTGACTCCAGAGATCACTGGAGAATTACAGAGAGCTGAGGGTAAACACACTGCATTTTGCAAATTTAGTTCAAAAGTAACATGTACAACTACCATTCAAAAGTTTAAGGTCAGTAAGATTTTTTTGGTAACACTTTATTTAACTGTGTCCTTGTTTCTTACTATTGAAGTAACAATACATTATACACAATTACATGCAAGTAACCATATGTCAAAGGCTATTCCTAACCCTAAAAATATAGAAAGGACATGTAGTTAATTAATATTACTTACTCAATAATTACACTGTAACAAGGACACCTTAAAATAAAAAATATAACTTGCATTCAACAAACTTGCATTCAACTTTAATTCAAAGACACCCTGAGCAAGCAAATCAAGTGTTGTATTAGTAATGCTGAGGCTCCCTGGAAGAAACGTATAGGTCCAGACTGAAGGCCGGAATTAAGTGGACATCTGTCTTTGCCTAAATCTCCCCTCAGTGACCGCCCATTTCACTGCTTAACATCAATGCCAATTAAAGTGTTTGCTACAAAACAGCTCAGGAAGGAAAATGCTTATTGCATTTACACACAGAGTGAAATAAAAGGTTTGAGTTTGAAGAACAAGCCTGTTGCAGTAAAGCAACTGTGAATTAAAATTATAATTTTCCTTTTAAACAATAGAACAGTACGGTTTACAATTAGGTGGTTACAGCTGACAAAAACATAAATAAATAAAAAAATCAGGCAGAAAAAGTAAGCAGACAAATTACAGTATGTCAGTGACTACTAAATGTGGTTTACAATCAAAAAAGGCTTAAAAAAAAATGAACAAGGTTTACACAGAACTTTACATGCCAAAGGTTCATGCGATAAACCTTGAAAACACAGTTGATGTGTTCCCAAACTCCAATGCAAAGGCACATCATTTATGTGTAGAACATGGAGCGTCCAAGTTCCAACACTGTCACTACCCAGTCATACCGTTCTCTGTCACATTTCGTGACCTGCTGTTACATAAGAGTATTCTTTATTATTAGACGTGCAGCGCCCTGTTCACGTTCTCCCTCGTCATATTACCATCCCCAGGACTTGACAGCAGCAGCTGAGAACAGCGTGTAGATGCAGGCAAAGCATTTCACTTTTGTCCTTAAGGGGGCAAAACGGGGGCCCTATCTGAGGCTCTGTCCACACGAACGTGGTTATTATTAAAACTGTAGATTTTTCTATGCTGATTGGCCATAGAAAATACTAAATTGTCCACACAAAAATACGGTGTCAGGTCACTGAAACCAAACATTTTGGAATTTTTTTTTTTCAACTTCTCAACTACATTGTGCTTTATTAAAGTCTACACCGATCCTAAGCCAAAATCCAACCTTACAGTAATGCAGATAAATTAGATGTTGTTTATCATGAGGTAAAGGATGCACTATTGATGTGCACATGTGCAGCAAACCCTGGTAGGAAGATCTGATGGGCAGGATAAAATTTCAGGACACGGGAGTTTTTGGCTTTTGACGTCGGAGCCCTAAACTGTTATCTCCGCCTACTAGAAATTTTTTCAGGCTTCTGATTGACCAACATGACTTTATGATTGAGATTATATCGCCACCTGTTGGTTTGGCATGCTCTTGACAGTGCTTCATAGCATGCGTTTGCATTTTCACTTGGACTGAGATATTTTTTTAAAAACGGAAGGAAAAACTCATTAATTCATTCATTCATTTATTTATAACGGGTCCATGCACCATTTTTAACATAAAATTCACATTTCATGCATTGCACCGGATTTAGCCAAAGGCTAATTTTCGTCCGTAGTCCCCAGGCAGGTCAACACTTACAAAACACAAAAAATACCTATGTGTTAAAATACAATAGATACATACACACATACTGTCAAGGCCATAAATGGCTGTAAAACAACTAAATCAGTCAGTCAATTTATCTACAACAGTCATTAGTGGTTACATAGTTGGTTTGATTTTAAAAAAGATTTTAACAAATTTAAAAAGACCATGAGTTTTACACCCTTTTATGTCCTCTGGTAGGGCATTCCACTGATTAGTGGCTTTCACTGTAAAAGATGATAGTCCAAATGCAGAACGACGAAAGGGAACTACACAATTACTCATATGCGATAGTCTGCTTGATCTCACAAACGTTTCACAGCGAGGATGAATAAAGTCACGTAATACAGAAGGAGCCAGACCGTTTAAAATTTTGTGAACCATACACATGCTTGAATAAAGTCTAAAATTGTCTAAGTTTAAAAAATTATACGTCTCTATGATCCTACAAGAATGAAAATGGTTAGGTTTTTTATCTAAAATTTTTAATGTCTGTTTATATAGAGATTTCAAGGGTTTAATAACAGTTTCACCAGCTTGACCCCAACATGTCAAACAATAAGACATGTGAGAGAAGATTGTAGCATGCATCAGAGCCTTAGCTACCTCAAAAGAAAGACAATGTCTAATTTGTCTGAAAACACAACTGGTTCTATTTGACCCTATGAATCGCTTAAGACAGGGTGGCCAGGTCCACGTTTTTCCCTTCACCAAACATTATTTTAAAGGGGTCATATGAGGTTGCTAAAAAGAACATTTGTTGTAATGAAATGTGTTTATGCGGTATAATATTTAAAAAACAATTCTCCACATACTGCACATTATTGTTTCTCGTCTATGCCCCGCCTTTCTGAAACGCATTGTTTTTCACAAAGCTCATCGTTCTGAAAAGCGAGGAGTACACTGATTGGTCATCTATGCAGTGAATTGTGATTGGCCGAATACCTCAAACGTGTGACAGAAATGTTATGCCCCTTACCATACTGTGATGCATGTCCCAGTCAGAACACCGGCACGACAAGACAAAACCAATAAAACCCATTAAAAAAAGAGCCATTTGTTGCATCCAGTGGGGTCATAATTATCAATTATAATGACTTATACGGTCTTTTTATTCATTAAGTTGCATCACGCCACGTAAACATAAAACCATGTCTGCATTTGGGATCAGAGAAATGACAACAAGTGCTACTCTACACTGTTCAGAATTTATGTTTGCATCATTAGTGGCAAATCATTTATATAAGAAAACTTACTGACTGTGAGTCAGAACAGCCGGCATTGTAGGTTCAGGAAATGGTCCTCCGTTAAATGAGCTTTACACATCTGAATATTTGGGCTGAACTGTTCAGGTACGGTGTTGTATACAACTTAGACAAATAAAGAAGTGAAGTCTGCACAGTGAAAACTACTGCTACAGAGGAATTTAATGAAGCAAAGTTTAGACCTTCAGGTCTTCATCATCTGCCTGATGAAGACCTGAAGGTCGAAACGTTGCTTGATTAATTATATCATTCAGTTGTCTTGCACCTGCATCCTATTTGGTTGTTTGGGATGTGCACACCATTTTTGTATTTTTGTATATACCAAACTTAACCACTGATTTCTAGTTGTGTCCTCTCTGGAAGGGCAAACAAAGTAGTTATGCTTTCACAAAAAAACACAGTGGCATCACAACATGAAGGTGGCAGCAACAATGTTTAATTTCTTAATTCAAGCTATATTTTTTTGTTCTATTTGTGTTAAGTTATTTATAATAAGTGAAGTGAAGTTGAAGTAAACTGTTAAGTGCACTGATGTCAGATTTGAATAATACATTTTTATTGTTAAATACCCTGTCTCCACTACACAATAGGCTGAAAACTATATCACGATATAAGTTTTTCATATCGGTCGATATAGATAATTATTGATATTTTTAAGACCTATTTAAAATAAGGACCAGGAGAAAAATATATTACATTTAAACATTTTTATTTTAAACTTAAAGGATTAGTTCACCTCAAAACGAAAATTTCCAAATATTTTTCCCCAATGCCATCCAAGATATCCATGTCTTTCTTTCTTCAGTGGAAAAGAAATTAAGTTTTTTGAGGAAACCATAGCAACTAGCTGAGTTGGTTGCCATTGAAGTCCATTATAAGAAAAAAAAAATCCTGAAATGTTTTCCTCAAAAAACGTAATTTTTTTTCCACTGAAGAAAGACACTGATTTCTTGGATGGCATTGAGGGTGAGTAAATGATTAGGAAATTTTCATATTGGGGTGAACTAATCCTTTAACCTTCCTCTGATTCATAGGTGTGATTGGCAAAGGACAAAAAAGCAGGAAAATATAAGGCGCACCTATCATGACGTGGCGACAGCTCGTGTGATTATCCAGGTATGGCAAAACCAAAAATTTACATGATTGGCTGGTACCGTGTCACTCCCTACATTGCTAGGTTACCAGAGAGTGAGTGCCTTTGTTCATGCAACCAAACTTGCTTCGCAACCTCTGGTTTCTTCCGACAAAGAAAAAAAAATCTAACGTTTTATCGAACACATTTTTTATCGATATCGATTACATGTCTATCGTGATGCATATTGTTAGCGTTTTATCTCCCAGCCCTACTCCATAGGCTCATGTTTGTCACATCATTATAAGTGTTGGATCACCACATTTTAGTTATCATTGCAAAAAATTTGTTTATGTATATATATTCTGTTTATGTAGGCTATATACTGTATTATTCTATGTACACTACCAGTCAATAGACTTATTCATTTGCCAAATGTTTTTACTATACTGTACTATAATATAGACTACACATAAAGAATATTGTCCGATATATCGATATCAGTGTTTTTTTACTCCCTAATATTGGTATCAGCCCCCCAAAAAACCATATTGTTCCGGCTCTAGTAAAAAATTATTATTTTTCATAGCAGTATTAGTGGTAGTTGAACAATTCATCTAGTACAGACATGAATACTCAAGAGACCAACAATGTTAACTTTTCCTTCATTCAGTTCTAGTACAAGTACTAGAAAACCCCCTTCTCCACTGTGATTGGACAGCTGAAAAAAAAGTGTCAGTGATGTGTGTTGTTTTACCCAAAGTTGAACATTTTCTCCAGATGATGAGAAAGAACAGAGTAAGGAGTTTTTATGGAAACTACTCTATTTGCAATTGAGTTGTTTACAAACATTTTCTCTTTTTTCTAGACTGGGATTATTTTTGGGTTTCTGTTGTTAATAAATGGCCATTGGTATCAGCACAGAATTTAAGTGTGGGTGCAGCCCTAGTTATAAACAGCTGATCGTTAACGAATTTACACTTTCCAACCGATTTCACCTGGCATATAAATGCCTTAACCTGCATTTAATTAAGTGCAAATTTGTAATATATGAAAGGAATGTGTCCTTATGACAGTTTAAGCACATCAAGCCACTGCGAGTGTTTCTCTCTAGTGGAGGAGGAAATATATTGCAAACTCAGACTCTTCCTTGACTCAAGAAACTATAAAAAAATATAAACATGAGTATGTTGTCTTCTCCTGCTAACATCTCGTAATACTCTGGGGTTAGGTTTAGGTTTCATTAAGTTAAAGACTAAATGAAAGATAAATATTTAAAAAGGGATAAAATAACTTATTATTTTAAAAATAAAATAACATTATAGATGACTTATTCTTCACTGAAAAATACATGAAGCGAAACATGAGCGTATTCAGAAATGTCATGTCTATAGATCCAAAAGAACGAATGCAAGAACCAAAAATCACATCTTATTTTGCACCACAGAAGTAAACTAATTTATGTTAATGTCCAAGAATTCATGACCTGCTATTGGTTAATAACTAGAATAAAGAAGTTTCACCACAAACCAATATGTTTATGATTGTGATAATACATTAAAATGATATGATATCAAATGCCAGTTCGCAATATCACGCAGCACGATGGAAGTTTTGTACAGCTACATTAACCTGAAGCAAATGACACCAGAAGCCTATCATATTCAAAAATAAAAGACATTTGTCATAAGAAATAACGTGGACAACAGTTATAATATACTTCATGTTTTATTTTACATTATGGCCTAAATAAGAGAGTGATCAGAATGGGTTCTCCTAATCTCAGTACAGATGGATTGACCAAGTCTCAATGACCATACGTCTCTGCACTCAAGACAACCCTGTCAAATTCAAACTGATGGAATATTTCAACATCATAATACTAATATTGACACTCTGTGATCATCACCAAAAGCACATTTTCCATCTCAATCTAACCAACATACTGACAATTCAATCTGAACACACTGACCAGAGTTCAATCAATCACAGACCTGCCCTGTGCAGAAGGCTTTAGTTTAAAATGTTAAAACTGTAGTCAAAGAAGTTTCAATGATTCAGACAGCAATAAGATAAAGTTACCCAGCAACAGCAGTAAGGCACTAAGCCTACACCTGCAGTCGTTTTTTTTTTTCTCTCTCTTTAATCCAGTTAGAGGCAACAAAGGCAAGAATGAAAAAGACAGACAAAAACACCTTTCTCCTACCTTTGTGGAAAAGCTTTAATCTATAATGCTTTGAAATGCAAGACGAATGCAGTCTGTCTGATCTCAACCTCAGTTCCCATAGAAAGACACATACTTAAACAAGACAAAATGACTTACACAAAACCACACGCGCACACGTGGAAACTCCCTTCCAGGCTGTGAGTGACTCCCTCTGCTCCGGCATGAGGGGAAAAACTGATGTCTCCTGCTGCAAACAAGCCAGTGTTTCTTGTTTTTAGGTAGCATAAACTCTTTGAGAAGTGCACCTGAAGTTACATCTCACACATTCTTCAGGCAAAGCTGATGAAAGAAGCTAAATCCCCTGTAGTTTTCATTGGGGGTTTAGCGCTAACCGAATATTACCATGTCCACAGTGCTATCTGACCCTGAACAGCACCATCACCCCCACACTTAGGGGCAGTCTCCAGCCCGCCTGAAAGACGAGGACAGGAGGAAGGGCAGATGGAAAAAAGGGGGGAAGGACGGGTAAAGGAGGAGGGGTTAAAGCGGGATTCGTTTTCAACTCCATGGGGAACCAAATCCCAAAATCTGATTACAGTGAGGTTTGATGTCAGTATACATACTGTTTGTTTATTTGTTTTCTTTTTTATGGTGGCATAATCTCAATTCTAACCTGCTCCCTCAAAACACTCTTCATTCCTTCTCATCTGAGATCAAACAAATCATTCATTCAAACGGTCTCAATAAGAAAACCACAATGTAATGCATACAAAAATAAGATCACCAACAAGACAAGTTTGTTGGAAAATACCACTTGTTGGTGCTATAACTTAATGAATGGATGAATAAATAAATAAAAGCCAAAACGTATTCCAAGCAAGTGTATATAAATGAAAGGGATCCTTTATGTTTTATGAGCAGTGCTATAATTGATCTAAAAATACCTAAAAACAAAAATTTCCAATTCTATATTCATATTAGTTTCTTTGACTTATTAACTAATGGCATTTGTAATTAAAACACCACAAAACAATTTGAAATCTGATTTAAATTTGTGACCTTTTTGTGAAACTTAGTGACCCAAGAAATACAGCTTATATTATATGCAAGACAGCTTTATTTAATTATTTATTTATTCACTTTGTGGAATTGCTCTCTTTTAGGTTTGACCACACTTGATATTGAAGAAGGGGTAACTAGAAAATTACAGTGAGTTTTTAATGCGAGCAGTGATACAAAGCATGTTGCTGCAGAAACTTGTTAATTTGATAAATTAATTCACTTTATCACACCTGGCTGAAACGTGTAATATTTAATTAAAAATATCTACCAAGTCAAGCCAACAAAAACAGCAGTTTAAGCCTCTTTAGCGTTATATTTTGATTCAGAATTAAATGAAAAATCTTTGTGGATACTGCAGTGTGATGTTAGTAATGACACGCTCAGTAAGACTTTATTCAAAAACATACACTTTTACTTAGCTTCTGTTTATTGCAGATAAGATACAACATTTCTGTACAGCCTCCACAATTTACTATTTTCATGAAGATAAGCATCGAATGGATGATCTGAATTAGTAGATCGTGTTTTAAATGTCTTCATGTAGTGACTGGTGATTAGTTCAACACAGAGAGAGTACGAAGAGTAAAGAGGATCAGGGTGACAATAAAGAGTCACTATTGTGAATGGTGAGCTGGTGCCTTTGAAATGAGAATGTCTTTGTGGGGATTAGGGACACAAGGTCATACATATTCTAAAGACATGATCCTGCTAATTACAGTCAGAACAATACATTTTGTCCTTTACTGGGCTGTGCACAAAGCAAATTAACAGCATCTGTCAGTACAATCAAAAGTGCACTAGCTAACATCAAAGAGCAAGAACTCTTCTTCACTTCCATGAGTTTTATTTAGCTTAAGATTGGCAAACACAAGCTTCATAGATCAATTGATTTTATTAGCTTCAGCATATGGAACCTTAATTGAACAAATAGAGATTGAAAGGTCTGGACGGCCATCCTGACTGCCATTAATCGTAAGTCTGGTCTTTCAGCACAACAGAGGATAAAAACATCAGCTGTGTAAAATTTCAATAAATTTTTTATACACAAATTTTTTATAAACCTAAAACAAGGATATCCAATGTGATAAGGCCTTTTACTTAAAAGGCCTATGAAGTCTCCATTTTCGTTTTTAGTTTAATAAAATGTGGACTTGGATGACGATCACGGATCTGACGATGCTTTTCATAGGCGGAGCGTGTGTAAGGCTGGGGAAGGCTTAGCCACATATGGGGACTTGGGGCAATAATGCCACTTAATTGAAAAAAAAAAAATGCCCCTGCACAAACAAATATAATCTATTACGTCTGTTGCTAACAAAGTGAATATGAATAGTGTCGAATGCGGCATTCAATTAAGATCTTCTCATGTTGCGTCTTATTTTATTTTAGGTGTTTTTTCAGTGTTGCGCATTTTAACCAATCACACACAATTCTGTTGAGTTTAGGAATGCAACGGCAAAACAGAAGCATTCAGATGAGTCCTCACTGAAGCTCATCAGTTTTGTTGAGTGTGTGTGCGTTCGCTGACTGAATTCCGAACTCTTGGGAATTCCCTCATCATAAACAACAAAGCGCAGATGTATGTACTAAGAGATTAATTTAACAGTTTATACAGCTTTAGTGATTATAACGATAGTTTTGTTTTGTTTTTTGAGAAAATCAGCCGAAACAATAACTATAAGAATAACTTGAATCTTGAATCTTGAGAGTGCTTAAACTCGTGATAGATCAATGTTAGTGAAAATGTCACTCTCCATATATAATTTATTCGCTGTTTGAATAATCGTGGAAAGGAAACATTAATTATACATTTCTGATGCTATTATTAAATTCTCTAATAAGAACCTAAAATCTCATTAAATAAAATTTTTGTCCCATTAAAAAAAAAAAAAAATTATTAACCCTACATGACACCTATGTCTGGTTCTTGCCAAAAAAGATGCGTTTAAGATATTTATTACACAGTGGCGGATAGGGCTGGATACCGAACTTTGATGCCTTTATGGTATCAAACGAAAAAATTTGATACTATAAGTATCGAAAAATTATTTATAGTTCGGTGCCAAATTTCGGTTCCAAAAGGCAAGCGGGCGGTTTTTTTTTATTATTATTATTATTTTTTGCCAAGCGGCTGTGTCTGTGTGAGCTTGTAGTAGCATACGTGCATGTAAGGACCTAAATTCGCCGTGATTGGCTGTCCACCACCACGTGACGTGACGGGGAGGATTTCTGAAGATACTCGCAGTCACACAACACAAAAGTAGTTGTTTTTTCTCAAAATGTTTCCGTTTTACAATGCCAAAGAGGTCTAAAGTGTGGCTACACTTTGTAAAAGTGGATGCCGAGTCAGCATAGTGCAACATATGCGATAAGAGTATTGCAACCAATCCGGTAATTCCACCAATTTATTGAAGCATTTATTTGGATGAGTGTTTTGCCCACCCTCCCTTGTTTAGTTTGGTCTACTCCATTGCGTATGTTGAAACACGCCCCCTTTCACGTCATCTAAAAAAACAGAGAGAGAGAGAGAGAGACAGATCCGGTACAGCGATCTTCTCTGAGCAGCAAGCCACTGTATACTTCGAATTAGAAAATAACCGACTATGTTTACGAGAATATTTGCAGAGACGATAGCCCATGGGACTGGAAAACACAATAGCACCTGGGACGTGGGGCTAATGATTTTGCCAGCCCTAGACCTCAGATCTATCCAGTTTGTGAAACACTGGTTTTGTTAAACAAAATAAATGATTATTTTAAAAGATTGACTCAAAAGAATCATCGGTTCACTAATCGGATCATGAACTTGTATTACCGAGCCGAAGATGATATATTATTGAACCTCTCGAATGAATAAAGACTTCAAGTTCATCTGTAAAGCACATAAAGTTATCGTTTGAGTTTATAAACTTCTATTTCATGCATGATTCGTATGGATCTGCTAACTGAATGCAAATGAGTTCTAGAAGAATGTTTGTGTCTTGATTTTTTTTTTTCAACGGAGGATCAGTTGCCCTATTGGTTAAAATCCCCAAACTGTTTACTTAAATATCAAATTAATAAATTACATCAAAACAGGCATTTGCGTTATGATGTGGTGGGCTGCTGTGGGCCAGAAAGTCCAGGGCCACTTTTTGGTCCCAGTCTGTCCCTGAATGGCGCACCCCTATCCAAAAAGCACAACCAGTTTTATCAATAATGTTATCCTGAGTGTGAAGTGTTACCAGAATTTGTTTTAATTAAGGTGAAAAATAAAAGTTTTGTGTTTAATGTATTTGTGTTGATGTTGAAATGGATTTTAAAACATATGGTATTGAAAAAAGTATCGTTAGGAACTGGTATCGAAATTGGCACCAGATCGAAAGATTTTAAACAATACCCAGCCCTAGTGGCGGAGCCAGGATGTTTTTCATAGGGGTGGCCAGGGAGGGGCCAGCAACCAGGCAAGTGTGTTTTACTGACAAATAGTCTAACAATATCTCATCAGACTGCAGTTCACACTTGATCTACTGAAGCTCATTTGGCTGCTGTAGATTTTCTGCGCTCGCTTGACTCGCGCCTGACACTGAGGTGAAGCTCAAGTGTGCATCTGAAAATTCTCCGGTTTGATGTGGATAGATACGGCGGTTCTGCATCTAAATAAATCCATTCCTTGTAAAGAAAAAAAAAACAGACAAAAACTGCAGTTTTCAGTGGGGTGGCCAAAGGAAAGGCCACGCTTTCGTTAGTGGTGGCCACCCTGTTAATACATTTGTCTGCTTTTAGCCTTACCCTGGAGTCGGTTCACCCTCTGCCTATGATGCTTTTCATACTTTTCTGGCTTACTTGGCAGACACAATTTTTTTTTAAAGACAAACAAAGCTTTTACAGGTTTGGAACAACACTGGGGTAATTGATTAATGACAAAAAATTTCATTTTGGGGTGGAGTATCCCTTTAAGGTCATTTAGGTACTGCCCCAGTTATAAGCTGTTGTACACTTCAAGGTACCATTTTTGGATGATGTATAGTGTAGTCAGCTGGTCATATTAGTAACTTATGTACAGTATTCTCACCCATAGTCACCACAATATTTTAATAACTCCACAGTTATACAGTATATACTATACAGCCCTATATTAAACACTTTCCTTTAAAACATAAAATATATAATGGACTCGTTTTATACATTGAATCAAAATGGACTTTAAGACCAAGCGGAATTTCATTAAATGTTGAGACTTAATTATTGTGTGATACATAAAAGGCTTGCCATAGTATACAGTCACACCGGTACAAGGGACATAATCAAACTTAAGTAAAAACAACGGGTTTATGAGCAGCTCCAATGAAGTATTTGCGACCCATGATAAATGAATCTAAATAAACATTGAAATTCAGATGTACTTTGCTGACATATCAGTTACACATGCAGCATAGCAGAATTACATTTACACCTGACAAGAATAACTGTGTAGTTCAGGATTTTTGTGGGAAGCACAAATTACAGTGGGTCATGATGAGTGTGTAAAATATATAACAGTGAACCAAACACCAAAGGAGTATAAGTCTAGACCGAGCGGCAACCTCTCGCTCTCTCTCTCGTGAAGACAACAAGGAAGTGACTAAAACTGTATTTCATCCACTGCCCGCTTCAGGCTGGCTGCAAAAGGGAGTCAGTCCCATAGACTCCCCATGTTAAAAAGGCCAACTTTACAGCCTGGTTAAAAAAATTATTTTGGTCAATATAGATTTTGCCCTTCATGACAACTGTGAAGGGGAAGACTTTATTTTATATACCTCATCCACTTATATTATATTAAGCCATAAAGTTGTGCAAAATTAAGGGCATGGCCATTTGACTGACAGGTGGATTGTCACTGCAGACACCGCCTTCGAACTAGGTGGGCGTGGCTTCAGTAACCAGATCCCGCCTTTTTGCCCATTTTCGATTGTCCGGGAGAGTTGTGTGGTGAAGCGCTGCCAAGATGGCGACGGCCCGCTCTACACACTTTGAGCTTCAAATACGCTCTTCAGGAGTCTACGGGTGACGTCACGGACACTACGTCCATGTTTTTAAACAATCTATGGTCTAGACACATTTAGAAGCCAGTATCATTTAAAGAATGACTGAACGCTTGGCTCCCTTAACCAGTATTACATCTGTTTGACATTTCAGTCCATTCAACTGTATTCAGTATTGGCACTAGGTTTCCTTCCCCAGGTTCTTTGCTTCAATCAGCTTGTATTCTTGTCAGTCTGTGTAGTTCATGATAGCTGTCAGACAGACACTGGAGAGGCAAATCACACTCTTCACTCAACTCTGTAGCTGGAATTTGCTCTTTAAAGTACTAAATGTCAGCCATGACCCCGAGAGCTATCATGTAGTTCTAGTAAGACACTGATACGCACAAAAAGCAAAATGACAATGGCTATAAACAACGGTGTGTCAGACCACATCATCAAACATCCAGAGTATCTCTTTTGATTGTTTGAGACTGTTTGTAACAGAGAGAGGATGAACTATGAGTAAACAGGAAGAAAGAATATGAAAAGCTAAGATGCTTGCTAATTAATCACACTGCCAGACATTCTGGCCTCTGAGAAACAACGAGTGCCACAAAGGCAAATCTGTAACAGATGTGTGCGCACATATCACTTGAACCAAAAGCCAAATCTGTGATGTTTCAGTGATGGCTCAGAAGACCAAATGCTGACAAATGAAGAGGAAGAGACAAGAACACGCATGAATATACTTCTTATGAAGTGAACCATGTTTTGAAATTAATTGGGTGTAAAAAATTGTGCCCACAGACATGAGCCCTCACCCACTGCAATCTATCTCCACTGACACACAAGCTACACACGGAGGAACCTAAATCATATTATCTGAACCACTAAATTGAATAAGGTTGACCTGACTTGCTCTGTGTTCTTTGTCGAGCAATCTGTCACGTCAAGGTGCTAGAGTCCAATGAAATCAATGTGGTCTGGCTGCTGGCTTTTCTGTCAATTCTCAGCTGTAAACCCCACTGAACCAGAGGGAGTCACTGAGCATGGATACAGGAGCATTAAATGGATACTTTACCCAAAAGTTAAAACCAAATCCATAAGACTTTGGTTATTTTCACATATTTTAATAAATACCCAAGGTTTCGGTCCAGGTAACCAACATGTAAAATATCCAAAAAAAGACAAAACAATATAAAATGGATCTATATAAATTGAGCAGTTTAAACTAAGTCTTAAAAAAAAAAAAGATACTATTGCTTTATTTGGTGAACAGATTTAATTTAAATCATTTATTCACATTAGAAACACACATGGAAACATGGAAGCTCCTGTGTGTGTTATGTGTTCAAGAGAAATGTACTCTATTGTATGCTTGTCAACAATTGCTAAGATGTAAATAAAAGTCTAAATGAAATATGGGCTTTATATTACAGTCGTATATATTTACAATTTAAGATGTGATTAAAACGCTTGATTCAATGATTTGTTTGAAGACACATTTAAGTCCTTTTGCATCTTCTAAGTTTTGTTTATCTGTAACTTCAATGGCAGGACAGAAATCATAATCTTAATTAAAGAAATAAAAAACCTTTTGCTTCGAAGATTAACCAAATCTTATAGTTTGGAATGACATGAAGGCGAGTAAATGACAGATTTTTACATTTTGGGTAAACTAACATCTGCAGTTAAACTCTGTGTTAGTGTAGCAACCATGTCCTCTTCACCTTTAGGAATTACTTAATTTGCCATTTATTTTGTCATCCCTCTGTCCTAAATGTGTGAAGAGACCTCTGAGTGAAGATGATAAAACCAGTTGGAAGTAGACATGAACAAGCAGTAAAGCACAGTAGGTAGCGTTTAGAGAAAGACAGAAATAATGTGGTTACCCCATAAACAAAACAGGCCCTGCCTTTTGTTTGTGACACCACTTGTCATGGAGAAGACAGGAAGTCAAACAAACATTTACATGTTCTTAAACCATTTCGATTTTTGAACTCTCTATGGTGTTTATCAATAAACACCAAATACTTAAATACTTCATCTCAAAATGGATTCTTCTTTCTTTATATTTTATAGTTCTGAATGCTCTTTACAGTTGTGTTCTTTTGAAATATTTGTTTACTTTGAACATTTAAATAAGCCAAAACCCAAAATCTACAGATTTTTGAACGATGTCAGACACAAAGCAGGTTTCTCCTTGAAATCATCACAGAATACTTTTCTTTTCTTTAGTTGATTTTTCCTAAAGGTTAAGTTAATAGCACTTAGAAACCACCTGTTATTTCTTGTTAGAATTTGTAGTCCTTTTCACTCACAAATGCTGGTAAAGTTTCAGAAAACGTCCAGCAACTGTTCTGGAATTGCGTGATTTTTGTGATTCTCAATGAACAAATGTAGGGTCTGATACCGGGATTGAATCTTCCAGCATTCCAACGGAGTGATTCATGGTCTTTCTTTCAGCGGACAGGCACCCAAGTGTCTGAAAGATCAGGCTTTGTACCATGTTCAAAATACTTTGCACTGTCAATTTGTTCTTTTCACACACAGGAAACATGTTCAAGTTTATTAATTAATATTATTTTTATTGGGTGGGAGGGGGTTGTTACAATACTTTATCCTATCACAGCTTAATGTGGCAAATAAAAAAAAAATTTAAGCTATTTTTGTTGGCCAAAACAAGTATAACAAGAGGAATTTTTAAAACCTTTTTGTTAAACATTCAAAAACATTTGTTTAAATGTCACGTCACCTTGTAGCTCAACCAATGCTTTGAGAAACTACTTGTTTTTCTAAACAGAAAAGCATTGCTAGCAGTTGCAGCTGTGTTTGAAAACAACTTAGCAACAAAAATGTGTTTTTGGATTTGGTTTGAAACAATAAGTTAAACATGTTTTAAATTACTGGGTCCACAAACACACACACCAAAAGCAGTGACGAGGACTGCCAGCAACGTGACCTTCTAACCCAGAACGCAAAAGGTGAGGTGTTATACTAACACTGCAAGATAACAGCATGCCATGGCCTCATCACTAACAACTGCTTGATGGGTTTGTAAATATTCTTTAGGGCTTTCTTCTTTCAGCCCTGTCTTTCATGCATCTTTGAAACAACAGTGCAACAGCCATAACATTTCACTAGAAGCGAGGCTAATTAAAATAAGAATCTCAGGGCCAGATCAGATATGAATCTTGGACTGCAAAGGATATTCCTCAATAGATAAACAATTCCATTAACAAAGGCCTTCTGATGTTTATAGTGCCTTATCTTTGTTTATTTTCAAGATCTTGTTAATGGAGATACAGTCCGGAGAGTGGAGCACTGTTTATTTATTTTTATTTTTTTTTCCTTTTGTTTGATAATTTTATGGGTATCAGTGTGTGATAGCAGAAGTCAGAAGACTGCTAACACCTCTCCTTTTCAGTGGTGAAAGGTTTTCCTTAACCAAACCGACACAATATAAAACACACAACGCACGCCTCAATGTGCGTGAGGAATCCTCAAATGAGAGCGCTGCTGAGGTTATGAGACATTGTGTTTGCCCTGAAATAAACATGGATTGAAAAGATTTTAGAATAAATAACTTTATTTAATAACTGTATGCATGTGGTCCAGATACATACAAGTGGTGATCATTTAAAGCTTAATATACAACAGTTAGGTCTGCAAGCTTGTTTGACAGGTTCATGCATTAATTCAGTCTAATGAGGCAGGTTTGACTAAGTGGGTAATGAAAACAGCAATCTACAGCAATAATGTAGATTTAGTACCTTGTTTTGATTAATACATGGTACCTATTCAACATTCAAGACTCCAGAACTAATCACTATACTAATTAATAAACACATTATTTATCTGTCTGATGTGCTTTTTATAGTACATCAAAAGTATTTTTTTAACATCCAATTATGCTGTCAAACACGACAAGGACTGAGAAAAAAAAAAAAAAAAAAAACATGATTGATTTTTTTTTTTTTTTAGGTGAGACTACATTAAATTTACACAAAGTTAGTATTGGACTTGAATAACATAACATAACATAATCAAATGTTGAATAATTATAAGCAAGATACTACTTGGAAAAGTCTTAAGGGGCACAATGACTGTGGTTCCAGCCGGACAGTGAGGATTTTTTTTTTTTTTTTTTTTACCATTTTACCCTTTCTACAGTTTAGAGTGAGCCTCTGCATCAAAACAACAGAACTGTACACTACAATCACTCAGAGTTATTTATGGTATGACCTTTCAGCACTATATCTTCTAATATTTTTTATCTAGAGCCAAACGCATTACATTCTTTCTGCATTAAGTTCTTTCTGCTCTGTGAAAATTGCTTCTTTCTTCTTTCAAACAAACATTATTTGTTTGTTTTTAGTTGACACTTATTTTAAGCAAAATTTTTGCTCTCGGGGCCCACATCTCTGATGACTCTTTTGACGGTTTAGAATTTTTTTTCTTTTACAAAGTCCTGCTGCTGCCCAGATGGAAATTTATAACGATTCCAAAAAAGTATTGTATAAATATAAAGACTAGACCTCTTGGAACAATAACTGAATACACCTGATATAGAGTTGACTGTTGCCAGGTTTTGTGATTTTTACAGAATGTTTCATACTTGATGTTCAACTATAATATAGCCTAGATAACTGTTCAACTATAATGCATGGTTTCACATCAGAGAGAGACATACTTGTGAATATTGTGAATATATACGCACTACAACAAAACAGATATTTGTTAAAAATACACTGACATTCACCACCACAGAAAAACTCATTTTAGCTATATAAACCCATACGCCATGTTCCAAAACCTTGCTGCCTTATTAGTAGGACTGCAGCAAATTATTATTTTGATAATCGATTAATCTAATGATTATTACTAGAGTACACTGTAGAGCTCCACACTGCTGTAATCAGATGCATTCTTAACTGCTGCTTTCTCACTGCTGTCATTTTTTTGCTATGTTTATTTCGTTATTGAGAGGAAAGTGCGCAGTATTTATATATATTCACCCAAACGCAGCTCAGCAGCTTCAGATTTGTCTTCTTCTCTTGAATTGCATCCAATTGGGCTGAATTACAGTCTTGTGCTACAGCACTCTAATGGTCAAACCGCATCAGGTAATATGAGATCAAACAACAACAACATTTGTTGATAATTTTTCATATTGGCCATGACGTCGATAAGCCCTAAATAAGAAACATCAAAAGTAACATATGCAGATAGGGTGCCACAGAAACCCCATGGAGCACCGCTAATACGTTGCTATGCTTATGGCACAATATTACACACAAGCATAAAACACTGATAACATAAGTTCTGTAGAAGTGCTACGGCAGTGCCATAATTTCTCATGGTCATTTATCTTCCTCCTGCAGGACAGGACATCTGAGATGAAGCAGCAGTGATGCTGTTCTGCACAGGAACTGAGCAGACAAACAGATGCCTGAGCGCTGAGAGGTTAGGCCAGGTCAAGCGGTTCATTCACAGAGAAGACGAGAAAGAATTTGCTCCATGTACCATTTGTTCATGCTTGGACAGGAGACAGAGACGAGCTTCACCCCGAAAGACCTGCTTTGACTAGAAAAGGTGACCTTCCTCTGCTTTCTATCCGCTTATCCGCACTCATGAGAAAGCGAACATTACTCAAGGTGAAGGGGACACACTTAGGCTTTGCTTTTGAAAGGTATTCGGCTGTATATGACAGCAGATATTGGAGTGCGGAAGAAATTTCTGAGTAATTTATGCATCTTAATATGAGTGATTTTTTTGCTAAATGTAATTTAAGCATAATTAAAGTAAGGGTCCTGTGGTGAAACGTCAAAAAAGACCATGGGGATTAGAAACAGCATGTTAATGACACTCACAATTGGCAGATAGATTTATAAATGCTGCATCGTCACCTGCTCACAGCCATGGAAATGGAAAAAACATGCAATCTTCCAACAGATTTTTTTTAGCAGTAACATGGAAAAAATGAGATGATTAAACAGCTTGTTGTTAGCCAAGAATAAACAGTGCAGTCTACAGAAGAAGATCAAATGGGACAAACCAGTTCATGGCTATAATGAACGACATCATTCGGAGCCATGCATTGAATAATAATAACGGAGGCCAAAGTTTCCAGAGAGGCACAAGTCTGCACGTGCCATTAGACCACAGGGTTTAACAGCACTTTTACAGGAAAAAATGTATCTTTCGTTCTGAAAATTACTGAAAGTTTCCTGTCATATGGAGGTGATCCCAGTAAAAAAAGAAAAGAAAAAAGCTAGGAACCATTACCAAGGACAACACTAAAACTTGCATGAAAGTAAAAGAGTGTGAGGATGACGGTTAAATGGACGCCTTCTTAATCCAGGTGGATTATTTGTTACTGTACAGGGTGTGTTTGGCACAAAACTGTTCTAATTACAGGACATGGACCGGGGAATGAACTGAGCAACAATACTCAAGCCATTTGGGAACAGATTTTTTAGTTCTAATCCTTGCAAAGAAGCTCATATTTAAAAGGGGTGAAACGTGCACAGATATAGGGTAGCAACAAATGGTGGCAGTATATGCAGTGATACCCACAACCCCCTCGCATTTTTGTCCAAAATGTCCCATCTGGAGAGTGCAACAAAAGGCTTGTTGAGTCTGAGGCATGGTGGGACAGTGGTGACCCACAGAATCTAATCCCTCAGGGCAAATCACACTCTCAAACCAAGTCTTGAACAAGAGGAATTACAATCAGCACTACTTAGACAGCTGGAGGAGGGGAGAAGTCTACTAAACACTAAGGATTGCATCTCTCTCTATAACCTGTGCATCTAAGACTATTCTCCTGGCGAGTCTTAAGGCCATTGAGGCTGAGCTGACACGGATTAGAAGAAAGCTTTTCAAATGACAAGTGAATGTCGGCCAGGAATAGCCACAAACATACCACATGCATTTTCACGTTCACAGTTGCATTAGGTCCTCAGCAAAATTGCAGTTAGCAATATCAGTAAAATTTCTTGGTATCTATAACAAATTTGTTACTATAGCAAAAGCTATTTCAAAAAAAAAAAAATTATATATATATAATATATATATATATATATATATATATATATATATATATATATATATATATATTAAATAAAGTAATCATTATTAGCATGATTACTTAAATAACACAAATTAAGAAAACACTAGCATGTTAATGTCACATATATATATTCTGACATTAGTTATTGGTTATTAAATGTGTTTGAAAGCAACGCATATCAGCATGTACCAGACTGACTCTGTAATGGTGCGGCAGAAAAGCTGATCTGATAACACTAGTCCTCTAACAGAGCAACATTAAAGTAATGCCTGAATAAATGAATCCGTGTGTTTACTCTGAATTTCAGAATAGCTAATGGTGACTGAAAATCATTCAGACAGCAATTTCCAGACATTCATGTCAGGGTGTCTTCTTTTTTCTTCCTCTTCAGAATCTCGCTCAGCAGGAGCTTTGTCACACATTTACCAATTAAAAATGTCAGAAGGGATGACTGAATAATTGACTGCTTCTGATTTTTCTTGAAGCTGGCTGAAATTCTAACACAAGCACTCACACAAACATGAACTACTGTAATGAAATGAACTGGGATAACGTGGGAATACATTTGCAGTAGAAAGCATATGTTCCTTCACAGCTTCAGTAAGGTCTGCCTCCCTTATCTATTTAATAAGTGAAGCCCCAGAAAAATGTTTGGTTACATAATTATCATGAGTAACAATCGGGATGAAGGATACATGGTTTCACGTTTGATCCGATGCAAGCAGAACAGCAGTTTGTCAGTATTTTTGAAGCTATTATTTTAAGCTACTGTCCGAGTCCATCAACTGACTGCCTCCTTTAATTAAAAAAGTAAAATAAAAAATAAGAAATTGACTATTAAGGATTCCTGCTGAGAATCACGTCTGTGAGTCTCTTGACAAAGCACACGAGCAATCAAAAGGAAAAACTGTATTTATGTAATCATAAAAACCTAGTTTTCTGTAACTTAATGTTGTTCTTGAGCCAGTATAGAAAGACAGTTCTTATATTAAGATGCATATCCACTGATCTGGGAATCCTCAGCCTTTTCATTCTCTACCTCTCCCTCCTGCTTGTAAGCAGCATAAAAGGGCTCATTCATGTAACAGCATTCATCCACCGCACGCAATGCTCCCAAGAATTTTGTGTAAAATGTAAAGAAATATGAGAGTGTTGCACTAAAATCCGAAAACAAGTGGTCACAGAAGACGCTTTTGAAACACGTGATAATTCCAGGTGGAAACGGTAACGAGTCTCGACTGACCACTGATGATCAGATCGCTGAAAACAACTCAATACCAGGAGGAAACAGGCCTAACATCTACATGTGCTTTGAAGAAAAGTATTCTTTTCTCATGAAAGGTGTATTTAAGAAGACATTCAGGTCTTTACTATCAGACCTTTTCCTCCAGTCGATTATAGCTCACTATCAGATGAGCTGCTCTTTAGGGTTTCTGAAGTCTGCACAGTCAGTCAAGACTACAAATGTTGTTTGAAGGGTGGAAGAATGATCACTAGAGAGCGCAAAAACTGAGATAAAAAAGGGGGCTCCTACCCACAAAGATTTTGAAACACTTGGGGCTCTGGAAACATATGTTGAGAAGCGTGATCGATATATAAAAGCTGTCAATATGGTTTGATTTAGAGAAATGACAGGGATTGAAAGGAATGAATCTCTGGCTTGTGGCTTTACTCCTCACATCCATCAAACAGAACAATAGAGAAATGCAGCACTTTATTTCAGAGTGTCCTGACCCAGCTGTGTTTACTCTTATGATTAGTGTTAAAAGAACAGCTGCCGGACCCAGTGTCAGCTGGATGCACCCTCCTTCCCTCACACACACACACACACACACACACACACCTGATCTGCACTGTGTTATAATAAAAAAAGATAAGATTCTCAAAATCGGTAGGAAATGTTTCTGTGTGTGGGTTTGGAATGACACAACAGCAAGTAAATGCCAGATTGCAAATGCCGTTTTTTTAAAGCTACTTTTTCACATGTACTCACATTACTCACAATAACTCTAACAACTAATTGTACACATTAATTCAGCTTCCCTGGCATTGTTGATCTTCATTATTTGTATAAATCCTGCTGGAAACTCCTAAGATTTGACAGATGTATTAGTATGTATTATCATAAAGCTTTCAATTTGTCACCATTTCTTTTTTCATTGACCTAGACATGAAAAACCATATGTTTAGCTAGGTTAGTCTCTCTCTGGTGAATCATGAACGGTTGGAATTTATATAGGGATTTGTGACTCAACAAGCCATCATTTTGTTGGACATGATGTCAGAAGACAGTCTAAAGGCGCAGGGAAAAAACATTATGTTTATTGTTAGAGGAACATGTCTGTGATTTGGCAGTCTGTCCTTGGACAGCCTGGAAAGATGGTTAGGAAAAAAACATTGACTGGCCGCTAGACTGTGGCTCACTGCCTCCAGGACGCATTCAACACCCGTCTTACCTCACCTGCTTTTTATAGCCAGCTCTAAAAACAGCCAGATCCATGCACAGAGGCTGCCCTTGTGCAATTACTTTTGAGCCAAATATAATCTCTAGAAGACGGAAACACATCATCAAATTGACCAAGATTACCCGTTAATGGTCAGAACATAAAAGACTTAAGTTTAACAGAACGACAAAAGCCTTCTCATGTGGACAAGCTTGAAAAACAACATTCGACTTACAGTGACTTACAGTTAGTGAACATTAAAAGAATTAGAAAAGAAATTCATAATGGCTGTCCCACAGAATCTACCTAAACAGTAAGAGACACACATACTCGCTGTACAATAGAGAATTTACAGCACCTTATAAGGGGAAAATGCGTAAAGGGTGGACATGATATACGGTTTTCCAAAGAGTGGTTTGCTTCACAGAATTAGGGCCAGGAACTTTGAGGGCAAGTTGTAAAAATAGGTTTGTAATGTTTCTTGTGGCAATGAATTGAAGTAGTGTTTTAAAACAGACGCTCAAGACATGTCTCAACTCCTCAACTTAAATAGGTACAGCATGATCCAGATATCACACGAAAACTATACCTTCCTTCTTCAATTTAGTTCAATAAGGCCTCAAATCATAAATTGGACTCACACTTTATTGAGCGAGTAAACCATGGTTTTACACTAGTCAAAAAATAACAGTGAAGACTCTACAATTAGGAACAGACTCTGTAAGTAAAAGTAAAACCTCTATAGCTCTTGAAAAAAACATTTGAATGAATTCATTAATTAATTGGATCACCCTTAGGAGTTACAAAGCAGACATCAGTCATGACAGAGAGAGGTCTCTCTGTGCCGAATAGCATGCCTGGACCTTCCTTCTGAGGTCAGCTTGTGTTTGTTCTAATCCTGACACTCCACAGGGTTCAATAGCCCTTTTGTCATGATGGTATTCCTCTCAAATTTAACACCACACCCTACCACTACATCTTCCTACTTGAAGGTTAACGTTAATGATGCGATCACCATGTGAGACCAACTGTCCACCTTTCATAAATGAGTAGAACAAGGCAGACTAGTTAATAAAATAACACATAAGGAATAGACTACTTTATGACTTGTATATGTAAGCTAAAGAGAACATGATCAATTTGCCATCTGATTCTTTTCTTTGTTGGAAAGCTGAATAACAATTTCAATTTGTATATTACAGTTTGCATATCATTTGCTTGAGAACAGAAGTAGGTCATTTAGTGTTTTCCTTTCATTGTTTATCAAATCACTTTATTTTCACATGCTATAGGCATAATATACAATGATAAAATCGCCATTTCCTTGAGCGGGACAATTCAGTATTTTATTCTACAGAGTAGGGAAGAAGACACAAATGATGCGTTTTAACTATTTTCAACTACCAACCAATTATGATTTTATAAAAACAATTTTTTTATTAAAATTAAAGTTTAAATTACCTCTGAAAACTAAAAATGTACTTTTCAGATAATTATTATTTTCTTAATTAGTACAGACATCAGAGTTTAATTTTTTAATATCGCAATTTCTTTTTTTCTTCTTTTTTTTACGACAAAAGCATTTATTTATATGTAAACTATTTTATTAGCCTACTTTATTTCAAGCTAACAATAAAAAGAACTAATGAGGTGTTGAACACATTAAAATTAGTGAAAAATATAGCTAAGTGTTTATACTTAAGTTACAAAATGTTAGTTTTAGATGATACTTGGGCACTTTATAATAAACATTTAAGCATATAAACACAAAACAATACGAAACACAATTTCATAACTTTAAACTTCGCTCAAAGGAAGGGGGGGGGGGTCTAGTTGTAGTTTACTATATAAAACCAAAATACCGTTACAGATAAAGTCATATTAAACACAATGCACACAAAACCTATTTAGATATGATGAAATAGCCTACCGCAGACAAAAACACAGATAACTTTTACTTACCAGATATTACAAAACAGCCACAGGATAGGGAATCAAAGAGCAACTTCTGTGTTATTTCTGAGAACGCATTCATTTGAATCAACGCTTTTTCAAGGACAAAGTTTTAATCCAGTTCTCTTCTCTAAAGATTGAGCACGCAAACTCTGACTGCTCAACTCTCACGACGCTGCGTGGACAGATTGACACGCCCCTAAACTTAAAAGACACCAGAGTTAACCAATGAGATTGAAGCTGTCGCAAACCTAATTAGATTATGCGCAGAGAAGAACCAATCCCGTTTCAGGAGGAGAGGACCTCACAGTGTTTATCCGAGTAACGCGTGTTTGGTTGCTGGGTTACATTATTAAGGCTATTTAGATCTCTGTTTGGTGACAGGCATCTACTCTTAAATTGACTCGTGTTTGGACCTGAAGGTTTGCGGCTGTGCAGTTTTTATTAGATTTTTGAGAAAAGAAAAAAAAAAGTTCTGAGGTTTCCAAATGGTGCATTTCAAAATCCTTCTTCAGTTATTGCATGAATCCTAAATTATGTTTGCTCCCATATATATCCGATGATTCACTCTCACATGGTAACAGCTTCAGTTTATGACCACATGATGGTTTATGAGGAAATTAAAGAAAGACATTTCAGAAAGATGTTGCTGTATTCATGAGTAGGCCTACATTACACACTAGTCAACAAATATACACTTATACCCTCATAGAAACAGTTGTACATAGTTATAAACACAATTTGTAAGGTTATCATGTGTTGATCAAGTGTTGAATGCTGTGGGCTTTCAAGAGTGTGTGTGAGAGAGAATCTTTGAGGATTTCTGCACAAAATGTGAAATGACACAATAAATCGATCTCAGGTTTCTCTGCCGCCTCAGTGCTGTCTCTTAGCAAACCTCAAACCACTCTCTAATCCACACAACATCTGAACAGCCACAAAGTTGAGCTCATAAATTATGTCCAAACATTTCATAATACTGCACAAATTTAATTAGCATGTTAAAACTGAATCTTTAATTCAGACCTTACCAAAGCTATTTTATATTAATTAATAAAAAAATAATAATTAAAAAAATCTACATACCTAAATGTGAGTAGCATGTATATCATCCTTGATTTATTCATTTCTGTGGTATATAATATGTATATAGTGCACAGTATGCAAACTTTGTGAGTGCATGGAATACCCCAATGACACAGAATAGATGCCAAAATGAGCAGTTAATAATAAGACTTATCAGGACAGCCTGCATTGTAATGCACTTAATATGACCTGACGTTTCTAGCAGGATGGATGGGAGAGAATTACTGCACTGATTTGAAGCATCTCTTTTTAGCTTGTAAAATGATAAAGGAAAAGATCATCCAAAAATAAAAATTCTGTCATCATAAACTCATCTAAACCTGGAACATAAGAATTTTGGCATTCAAAAAACATTGGACCCACCCCACTGACTTTCATTGTAAGAGATTTAACGTTCCAGTGTTTTAATCTTTGGGTGAACTATACTTAAAAAAAAAAATGGATTAAAAACTAAATGCACATTAGCCATACCCTGGAGACTGTGTGTGTGTGTGTGTGTGTGTGTATATGTATATATATATATATATTATATATATATATATATATATATATATATATATATATATATATATATATATATAAAAGATTAACCATGTACTTAAAATAGACTGCAATCCAGTTAATCTATATATATCCTAGCTGCAGCATGGCACAATGTCCTCAGAGGTTTTGTAAGGTTAGGTAGCATAGGCATCCAACTATTCATAGAAAAACAGTACGCAATGCTTTCTTGTTTTAATTAAGATTTTAAGGTCAGGGTCTTTAAAAAATAAAATAAATACAAGCAAACAGGTAATATATAAATCTTTTCTATATAAAAATATTTTCTATATAAAGCTTTTAGCTTTTTTTGTTAATTAAAACGTCTTCTCTTATTTTATTAAATTGTATTATTGCTTCCTTTTTTCTATTTAATTCTATTGAAATGTGTGCAGTTTTGAAGTTTTGTCAATACTGTACATCAAACAGTATGTCTGTTCTTTGTAGATTAATTTTGTCATATTTGAATGATATGATGGATATGTCTTAATTGCTTTCCAACCCTGGGAAATGCGACTGGCATTGCTTTCACCAGAAAAGGCCATTTCTCGTGTGCTGAAGAGTCTGAAAATGTCTTCTTGAGAAAAAATGGATGCAGCCATTCAAACACAGATTTCATCAGTAATATGCTCGATCAAACATTATCCCCTTTGCTTCAGCATTATCAGAGTGAGTACGACAAATGTTAATGTGACCTATCTGTTATTTGCAATGAAGCTTGTTTCTCATTTTCGCGGCTGTCCCTGAGGAAAAGCTCTGAGCTCTCTGTGAGCATAGGGACAGAAAGGTGTGAGACTAGATTACGCATGCATGAGCTGTTGGGACATCCCCCTTTGTCTTCCCCCAATCAATAAAATAGCCAGCATGGAGACCTAGAGCCCATAGACCCACTCCCACATGTACGTCTCCGGAGCAGTGTGCAGGGTCTTTGTGTGTTAGATGTGTAATGCCCCCTGATGTTAGTCATTCTCCTTCAATTCTCACATGGTCAGACTGGTGTGAGCTGGTGCATTGCTCATGTGGAGTGTTTTACGCATGCAGGATTCCCAGAGGAGAGAGAGAGAGAGCTGGGAGAGAGATCACAGCTCAGATTTCATGAGCCAAAAAATTAGACTTCATGGCCAGGCAAAAAAGAGGAGCCTGGATTAGCTGATCTTAAAAATCAAATATTAAAATACATGCAGTACCAGCCAAATGTTTAAATGCACTTGACTGAATTGATATTTCTCATGGCCTTAACTCTATAAAACCTGATTTATTATATTTGAAATGTATTTCTAAGGCCCCTATATTATCAACATGAATAAATCTTTGTTGAAAAACTTCAACTTTATTGATTTAACACATTTCTTGTTGTTGGTAATATTTCACTTACTGTACCGAAGCAACATTTTTTATATGTTTTACCCACAAAATTTAAATTACAGATCTTTGATCATGAAAATAAGCATTTGGATTTCATCTTAAAACATATTATTGGGAGATATAGATTGATGACTGATATTAGATGCATTTTATGCAATTATATAAAGATTGTATCGAATTATGTAACAAGCTATGAGAATTTAATTTTACTTTATATAAATGTCAGCATTTTCCTCCTCGAATATGACCTCCATGTTTCCTTATATCATATTTTATGCAGGTTTTGTTTTCAGATTTTATACATCTATATCCAACTATATACAGTTCTGTGCAAAGTCTTAGGCCACTAGTATTTTTGCTGTAGTGTGTGAGTAGGAAAGATTATTTTTTCCAAACAGGATTCTTGAAGTGTCTTGGAAACACTGCCACAGTTCTTCTGGACTGAGTCTGTCTCAGTTTCTTCTGTTTCTTCGTGTTATTCCAGACAGACTGATGATGATCAGATCACATCTCTGTGTGGAGCACTGGCTGTTGTCAGACAAAAATCTCACTGCATCATTACAATTAATGGCTAAATTAATGTTTGGAAATGTAAACTGATATTTACTACTGACACACTACAGCAAAACAGAAATAATTGAATTCAAACCATTTTTTGTTGGTGTCACCTCATGAAGTTCACCAAAACATGCTCAATGGGGCGTTGTGGGACATTTTTCTGATTATGGTGGCTCAAAATTAATTTGTCTTTTCCCAACAAATGTGCAGATAATTGTGGGCTGTGTGTGTTTTATCAGGCATTATAAGAAGCAAATATTCTTATCAAAATAAACGTGAACTAAATATAAACATGCTTGCATTGCCTCTTGCATTGTTTGGTGGGAAAGACAAGTGTAGGTCGTGAATTAACAAATTAAAGAGATCTCTCGCTAATACTAACTATTTCCCTCTCTGTAACTCAGATGGGCCTGTCTCAAAAGAATTTGTAAAAAAAAAACAGACCTAATTAAGCTTTATTTATTAGTTTACTTGTTTTTTTATCTCTAAATTTATTTTATCTTTCTAATCAGGGTTAAAACATATCAGAAATATTCATAAAACTGTGAATTTATTCTGTCCCATGCAGGGTGAGACCCCAGCGGACCAAAGGCCATATGCCAGGTCACAGATTTCAGTGCGAAGAGAGCTCTAAAGATATGGTCCCAGGCCACAAGGGGATCGAACCGGAAAAAGATTCATTTTCTTATTTCATGCTTTGATGAATCCATATCCAGGGACTTGTTAAATGATGCTGAAGCTCAAAGTACGATCTCTAATCTGACCGCTTGTTTGGTTAGCAGCGTGTGGAGGAGGGCACAGGGGAGCACAGATGCTTGCCGTCATTAATAAGCATGATCATGAATAATTAATCTCCCTAAAACTGAGTGAATACTGATGAGGTAAACTGAAGGGCCAGATTGAAGTAACCACAGGGGAGGGAGGCTAAAAGACTTAAAGTCATGAGAACATTGGTGTCCAAATGTTGGCCTCGTCAATGCTGCAGATTTGAAACTAAGAGGAAAACTCATCCAACACAGCATCTGATTTGAGTTATTTAGAGTAAGTTAAAATGCAATAGATAATCCTTATTTTTTGATCATACCTTATGGATGCAATTATATATTGAAATCAACTCACAGTGACTCTTCAATGTAAAAACTATTTAGGTTTTCAGTTATTGTATTTAAAAAATATTGGTATAATTTGGTTAATTTTAATAAATCATTACATTTTAATAATTTGGTGTGTGTGTGTGTGTGTGTGTGTATGTATACACACACACACACATACACACAGAGTGCTTAATTTTCACAAACAAGCACTACATGCCAAGCAAGTTTGTTACTAAAACAATTTTGGTTCAAACTGGAAGTCAAGTTAGCCCAAAGGCTGAAAACATGTACATCTGTTTAAAACAAACAAAAACCCTGGAGAGGTTCTTTAGAGGAAACAATAAGACTTTTGTCACTAAGCACAAAACCAGGTGTCAAAGCCTGAGGCGCTGCATTAGTCAGTGTGCCCTGTGATGGACTAGAACAGTTGGTGTCCTATAAAACCACCCAACTGCTGTTTGTCATAGGAACTGTTTTCCTGTTTTTTTAAATCATACAAGACCTTAAGGAGGGGCCAATTACAATGGAATTAAAAAAGAAAAAGTAAAAAATATTCCTTGGGAAAACTTCAAATGCCATTTTACACGATCTTTATACAAGTTCTCCTCAGTGAGAGCTTACGAGGAAATTTGATCTGTTTGTTTTTCTATCGATCGAAACTGACCCCCCCCCCCTCTAAAATTCGGGGGAATTGTGCAATGGTATTAAGCTACTGACATTATGCTATTCCCCAGAGCTGAGAAACTTCACATCAGAAATATATAGTGAGTCCCAACCATGATTTTAGATCTGACTGTTTAGCACATCCGTGCATGAAGGCCAGTGGACCGTCCTCAGAAATACTCCAAGGTCTAGAAAGTAAGAAGCAGAGGAGTCAGTCTGACCTCTACTGGTTATGCTCTGCATCTGATGAAAAAATACCTTCATTTGAGGAGTGACTGAACTCCACCATTGTCATTTTATTTCAGATATTAAAAGTACATTTAATTCAGATAGCAAACAGCAACTATATTGATTTGGACCACCAACAGTGGTACCGACAGCAAGGTCCGAACTCACTGTCAGTGTCAATGAGCTGACACATGCAAGTTACCCTAACAATACATCATTTCTGAAAGCAACAGTTTTCTAACTTCAAATACAAATCCAAACTACAGATTTTAAACTGAGAAAATCAGTATTTATAAAAATGAAACAGTACATAAAGCCTTGCCTTTGAATGGCTCACAGGGCTGTCAGATGCAGATATACTACACAATGAACAGCCACATGAAACAATTCAACAGACATAAAACTAATGCACTAATTACAGTTTAAGTGTGTATCAAGGTAGTTGCGATTGACCTCATTACTGTACTGACATATTTCTGAATAAAATTAACAAAAAACAACAACGTAGTGTGGAACTTAATGGTATTTATTCTTAGGCTGGGTCTATTCTTGGGAAAAGTGAGCTGCATGTCTGATGAACTGGTTTGACTGCAGCATGGCTTTACATTTGTCTGCAGAGAGTTGTTGTTCATAGTGTGTGACAGGGTGAGCAAATTATGACAATGATTTTGACCTTGTAATATTTAATTTTAAAAAGAATGCACGGAAGAATCATTCATAATAATTAAACTAATGTTTGAAACTTTTAAAGCAATGTAAAAAACAAACAAAAAAACATTTACAAGAAATTGTACCAAGTTGTATAATGACGAATGGAATGTCATCTACATTACAGGCAATATTACTGTGATCAGGCACATGGAGAATCAAGGTAGACCTTAATATGATGGATATACGGACTCCACAATAACACTTTCACAAGTAACCTCCATTGCCTTTATTTGGCTCATACAGATTCTGATGCACCCTCCTCTTTCCTCTTCTTCCTTATCGATTTCATCTCTCTTCTAAATATTTTCTGCAGGTTTTCATTAAGGTCAATTGAAGACTTTAAGACCAAGTAAAGAAATTTTAAGAGCAAATGGTTATTGATATAAGTTCTCTAAATGTAAGTCTCAGAAAATGAGTTGTTTTAAGCAACAGTTTGAAAATACAACATCAGATCTCCATTAGTTTTTAATTCATTATTTAAAAAAAAAAAGCTTAATGAGAGTAATAGAAATAACTTTTACTGTACCTTTCGATCACACTGCAAAAAGTGCTGTTCTTCCTCAGTATATTTGTCTTGTTTTTCCAGTGTAAACGTCTGAAGCTTTTTTTTGTCAAGACGCGTGACTGATCAAGTAAAATTATGATTAAAATCTGGTTGTTTTAAAAAAATAAAAAAAAATCTACTTAATTCAAAGGGAAAAGTAAAGGATTTGACACTTATACTAATGTGTGTTCATCTTTTAAGCATAAGCTCACTTCATTTGTCCAATTCCTCAAAAAGAACACTTATTTCATAACTAAATTTATAACTATGTTGATTTTGTATTTTGATTTAAGGCTGTTTAGATATTCGTACTGAGAAACAGATCAACAATACTGTGGTAGATCAATTTCTTTTGCAATGTTATGCATGCAACATTTAATGTCATGGCTTTACAAATTAAAAGACTCTCTGCTTTGATTTAAGACTTGAAGGCCTTAAAGGGATAGTTGACCCAAAAATGAAAATTTCATCATCATTGACTTGCCCTCAAGTTGTTCCAAAGCTAAACGAATTCCTTTCTTCTGCTGAACACAAAAGAAGATTTTGAAAACTGTGGGTTACCAAACAGAAACGGCTTGAGGCTGAGTAAATGATGACGACATTTTCATTTTGGGGTGTACTCTCGCCTTAATTTGTGGAAGGGTGAATTAATACTTTTAAAAACCATATTAAAGACCTGCAAAGTCTATTTTGAGCACTTTTAGCACTGCCTGGATAAAAAGCATTGAATTCATCTGTGAGCCTATTTATTTAGTTTTGACTGTTGACATTTTTTCTTATCAGGGTTTAATGTGGAATTGGTTTGGATTGGTTTAACTGATTTGGAACTAATGTGAACAGGGTTTATAGTGTTGGGTAACGACAACGAGTGTCAACAACTGAAAAAAAGCAGCTAATAAGCTGAGACAGATCTAAAGAAGGATTTCTCCTCAACCATTTCGACTGCAGCTTTGCAAGGTAGTACATTGACTTAGGATAAAATAAAGCCTAACTATTTGTTTCAGAAGTGAGAAGAATGCTATACCAGCGATTACAAATCTATTCACTTTGAGTTTATATTGGAAGATAGCTTGATCAAAAATAAATGTTTGAAGCATGCACTGTTAATTGGACATAGACGCTGTCTGAACATCAACCTTCTCAAATGCTCTGCTCTAAATCTAAAGGTTCATTTAAATAAAAATGCCAGGATTTACATGTGTCACTGTAGTTGGCTCAGTGCATCCACCGATATCTTTCATTGTTAATGTGGAAATCTTAAATCCTCCGTTTTTAATCAGTAGGTTATGGAGTGGTTACACTGGTTTTTATCTGAAACCAAATGTAGATTTCTGCTGATTAAACAACTCTGTAGCCTCAGTGATTTTCTAGAGCTAATAATACAGTGCCTCCTCCTCCAGTATTCATGCCAGGAGCAGATGGCTGGATAAACAGCACCATCAAACTGCCAGGTTATAAACCGGAAGTATGTTCGTGGACATACATGGCCAGGTACATTATGAGAGTATTTAGTTTCGCACAGGCTATCTCATGAATCATGAGATGTCACTGACATTGGCTTACAGATTTGCCATCAGATCAAGATACTATTAAATCGCATACCATCATAGCAGGTACTACATTTGACAAGACTTACTTTGTTCTATAAAGAATCCATGCATGTAGTGAATGTAATCCAGCTGTAATTTTGTCACGGTCAAGAATCAGTTTCATTGCTTCACCATCTATGAATCATGTCCTGGGGCCTTGTGGAATAGTTAGGTTTCCACTGGACACATTTTATATAGTAGGTCACACAGGTTCACCTACAGTTTTAATGATTTCTCCAAATGTAGACATGCTACTCATCTCACACTGTTTTTTGGCTACTATATTGCATATGAATTTTGGCATTCATAAACCACAGCAGAAGGGAGTAAGTTTTCTCCCATCAAAAAAAAATTCATAAAAGAATAAAGTGGTTCAATCTTCTCAAGAGACTTGATCATTTTATATGATAGAAAATTTGAGCTTTTATTCACATTAACACTCATAAGTGAACATACTTTGAACACATCAAATATATTAAATGGAAGTGCAACCATGCTTACTTCATGCACAAGATCATTGTCTTGATTGCAAATAAATGCACAGACACTATTTAACTGAACAGAGATGACATCACTGAATTCAATGATGATCTGCCTTTATCATTTTGCATTATTGACACTGTTTTCCTAATGAATGTTGTTCAGTTGCTTTGACGCAATGTATTTTGTTTAAAGTGCTATATAAATAAAGGTGACTTTGAACTAATCATGTTTGTCTTTTATTCCAATGTATTATTTTTATGACATTTTTGAAGCCTGAATATTTTGGTCGCATGGATTTTTATTGAATAGATAAAAGTGAGATACTATATTAATACTGAGATATATATATATATATATAAACAGTCTCAACAGTCTCTGTTCAAATAATGAACTAGGCTTATTTGAGGTGTTATTGGCATTTGGGCCACCCATTTAACACAGTTCTGTTAAAGCATTTCTGACTGCTTGGCACAACATGTCACCTACCTTCCTGTTACTCCAAAACTGAGAAAAAAAATAAAGAATTTGCTGAAACTGGACCTGTGCAAACTACATGCAAATCTATTTTTTTTTTTAATTATTATTATTTTTTAATAAAAATATCTAATTCCTACAGCAGAAATGCACTGACAATATCACGGTGTCAGTTAATACAAGGATATCTCAGGAACTACTCAAAGCAATGATTTTCTGTTCATTTTGATTTATATGCACACAAACACGCACAAAAAAAAAAAAAAGACACTCTTTGAATCAGACTGAATCTTAAACTCTTAATTAGTAATAAGTGAATAGGACCGCGCTTTTCATAAATGAACTTTTACAGTGAGGAAAATAAGTATTTGAACACCCTGCTATTTTGCAAGTTCTCCCACTTGGAAATCATGGAGGGGTCTGAAACTTTCGTCGTAGGTACATCTCCACTGTGAGATACATAATCAAAAAAAAAAAAAAAAATCCAGAAATCACAATGTATGATTTTTTTTACTATTTATTTGTATGATACAGCTGCAAATAAGTATTTGAACACCTGAGAAAATCAATGTTAATATTTGGTACAGTAGCCTTTTTTGTTTGCAATTACAGAGGTCAAACATTTCCTGTAGTTTTTCACCAGGTTTGCACACACTGTAGGAGGGATTTTGGCCCACTCCTCCACACAGATCTTCTCTAGATCAGTCAGGTTTCTGGCCTGTCGCTGAGAAACAGGGAGTTTGAGCTCCCTCCAAAGATTCTCTATTTGGTTTAGGTCTGGAGACTGGCTAGGCCACGCCAGAACAGAGCCACTCCTTGGTTATCCTGGCTGTGTGCTTCAGGTCATTGTCATGTTGGAAGACCCAGCCTCGACCCATCTTCATTGCTCTAACTGAGGGAAGGAGGTAGTTTCCCACAATCTTGCAATACATGGTCCCGTTCATCCTCTCCTTAATACAGTGCAGTCGCCCTGTCCCATGGCTGAAAAAAACACCAAAGCATGATGCTATCACCGCCATGCTTCACAGTAGGGATGATGTTCTTGGGATGGTACTCATCATTCTTCTTCCTCCAAACACGTTTAGTGGAATTAAAACCAAAAAGTTCTATTTTGGTCTCATCTGACCACATGACTTTCTCCCATGACTCCTCTGGATCATCCAAATGGTCATTGGCAAACTTAAGACGGGCCTGGACATGTGCTGGTTTAAGCAGGGGAACCTTCCGTGCCATGCATGATTTCACACCATGACGTCTTAGTATATTACCAACAGTAACCTTGGAAAGTAACGGTGGTCCCAGCTCTTTTCAGGTCATCGACCAGCTCCTCCTGTGTAGTTCTGGGCTGATTTCTCACCTTTCTTAGGATCATTGAGACCCCACGAGGTGAGATCTTGCATGGAGCCCCAGTCCGTGGGAGATTGACAGTCATGTTTATCTTCTTCCATTTTCTAATGATTGCTCCAACAGTGGACCTTTTTTCACCAACCTGGTTGGCAATTTCCCTGTAGCACTTTCCAGCCTTGTGGAAGTGTACAACTTGGTCTCTAGTGTCTTTGAACAGCTCTTTGGTCTTGGCCATGTTAATAGTTGGATTCTTACTGATTGTATGGGGTGGACAGGTGTCTTTATGCAGCTAACGACCCCAAACAGGTGCATCTAATGGAGTGGAGGTGGACATTTTAAAGGCAGACTAACAGGTCTTTGAGGGTCAGAATACTAGCTGATAGACAGGTGTTTAAATACTTATTTTCAGCTGTATCATACAAATAAATGGTAAAAAAAAAAAATTTATACGTTGTGATTTCTGGACATATTTAGATAATTTCTCTCACAGTGGACATGCACCTACGATGACCCCCTCCATGATTTCCAAGTGGGAGAACTTGCAAAATAGCAGGGTGTTCAAATACTTCTTTTCCTCACTGTATATAAAATTAGGCTTACATGCAATAAATTTAGAAGAAAGCAAGACTTTTAAATTAGTCAAAACTATATTCACAAGGAAAAAATACTCATTTGTATATTTGCTTTCTATATTTTTATTCCTGTAAGTAAATGACTCTGTATTAACAGTCTATTGAAACTATTTCACAATTTTGGAGAAAGTAAAACAATATTGTGTGACTGAACACTAGCAGTGTGTATTTGATATATTCAGTGTGTGTGTGTGTGTGTGTGAGACAAGTGAAGCTGTATCAAAACAGATGTGTGCATTACATATTTCCGATGCATTAAAGCTTATCTATTGATGAAATGGGAGTCGGTGAGAAGTTCTAAACTCAAACCGAACAGCAAACATCTGGTGGCCACCCATAGTTTAGATCAGTTCACAGCCTAAAACATTTCATCTTATCCACGACACTTGGGCCATTATCACTTGGCTCTTGGCTTTAATGGGTTGTGTGCAGATGGTTTTTCTTCTCGATACAAAACACAGTCCTAAAGAATGTTTTTTTTACAACCAGAGCATGTTTATTTGAAACTAAAACAAATTCCACCCAACATCCATATTTCCTTTGAACGCCTTTTCTGAGCTCTTGTATTTCCAAGGAAGTTTGATGAAGAAAAATCACAGACATTTAATATTGGGATAATACATCGTAGTTTAATTATTTTTTTTTGTCCTTTTCAAAGCAACTAAAAACGCAGTACTGTTCTCACTGTATTTGATGTACGTATATTCTGCTTTAGAGACAAGAAGCATTGGACACCACACAATCATTCATTTCAAATTTTGCAGCTGCAGTTTTGAAAAAGAAAAGACGAAAAAAAAAGCCAGTGCTGATTTCAAGTAATGCAATCAATCCAAAGGAGACAGCCAGAATCCTTACACTCTTCCATAGGAAGGTCAAACCTCTTTTCATCCTGCATTTACAATTAGGCTACACAATATTTTGGCAAGCAATTGTCAAAGAAAAAAAAAACACCTAGTTAAAACAATGGGGCTGCTTTAAAAACTAAAAACAGGGAATAAAAAAAAATATTAAAATCCCACCTACCAATTATATCCTCTAGTGTGAGCCGCCTAGAATGCATATACATTTGAAGCTTGAGAAGCAAGAATCATTCGTTAAGGTGTCTGCTAAGATCTAGTGAACTGAGTGGGTCCTGTGAGAGCTTTTAAAACGATTACAGAGATGACTATACAAAATGATCTTTACCTACTGAGTGATGATTATGTTTCCTCAGTGTCTGTTTTCTCTAGCTCAGGTTCAGTCTCAGCGTTCACCTTTGGCCCAGTCTGTTCAGTGTCTGCATCCACAGAGGGGGAAACAGACAATTCTGGGGTCTTCTCTCCTGTCAAGGGCTCATTCTGGAAGCAGGTGGGTGTGGAGGGAAGGGATGGAGAGGGGCTACAAGAGGGCTCTTCAGCGGTCAGGCACGCAGGTTCCAAAATGTTTAGCTGAGGTTTTGAATCAGTCTCCATTCCATTGACACATGACGCTCCGTCCTGCTCTTGACTACTTGCCGTCTCTTGAGGGGGGCTGAGTGACTTGGGCTGTGACTGCAGCTCTGGTGTTACCTCTGGTTGGGGTTCAGCATCTCGTTCTGTTGGCTGTGGTTCCTGATGAGGCTGGTGTTGGGTCATTTGCACTTGTTTCTGTGCATGAGGCAGAGCGATCGATGGGGTCGGCAGAGGGAGCAGCGGCTGAGACTTGGGAAGCAGCGGTTGGGGCTGAGATTGTGAAGAAACGGGTGTCCAGCGCTCTTTGTCCTTCTCATTCTCCCTCTCTCGCTCCCGTTCTCGGTCTCTCTCACGATTGCGCTCTCTGCCGCGTTCACGGTCCCGATTCCTGTCCCTCTCTCTTTCGCGCTCTCGGTCTCGCTCACGGCTTTGGCGATTGCCATTCATTTCACCTCGGAAGTCCATGTCCCTGTCATCTCGGTCCCAAGGTCTGCGACGATCATCGTAGTCCTGGTGCATGTTGGCATTAAAAGAAGGCCCAGTTCCGCGATTCCAAGCGGGTCCTGATGAACCTCCGCTGCGGCCCTCAAAACGATTCTGAAAGTTAGGGTTGGAACGATCCTCCTGGAAACCCTTTGGAGGCCCACCAGACATCCCCCTCATGTCTCGCTCATCAAAGTCCCCCCTGGGTGGTCCCCAGCGACTTTCTGCCCTGAAGCCTCCGGACATATTCTCTCTTCTACCTTCTCGACCTTCAGCTTGCATGACTGTTCTCGGAGGTCGTTCTAGTAAAGGTGGTCTGGGAGGCACAGGTTCAGTACGCATCTCCAAAGGAGGCGTCTTTAACAACCCCGTGCTCTGCTTCTCTGGCGGTGGAAAGCGATAGTCCTGATCTCCTTCTTGTTGGGCACCTCCATCTGACCTGGGTGGTGTTTCATTATCAGTCTTAGCCAGACTTTCAGCTCCAGCAGACGAAGGGTTAGGAGCCCTTGAGAAAGTGCTCTCAGCGCGGTTGAACTGCTCCATTTGAGAGAATGGAACCCGAACCCGGGCTTGGGCTTGAAGTGAAGCATCCAGGATGTTGTTGGTCTGGTGTGCAAGGCCTGGCTGCATGAGCAGGGGGAAGCGGCCCCCGTGTCCCTGGAGCAGGTTGGGTCTCAGTTCCAGAGGAAGCAGCCCTGCCATCCTCTGGCCAGAGAGAGGATGTGTTAGAGATGCAGAAGGGTGCATACCCAGCAGACCCATTCTACTGCGCACTGCATTCTGCATTCCTGCAACGACAACAAAAACAAGTACAAAGATAAATACAACATGTCTCATATTGGTGTGAATAAAAATGTGCTCAATGACAACCTTCCTCTCCACCAAATCCATAAAATATCACTGGCATCCATGTTTAGATAGCACGCAGATGCATCATCCCAAGCTTAAAATATAACACTCAAGTCATATGAATTGCTGCAAGATTCTCCTTTTGTGTTTTACAGAAATATATATCAGCATATGGTTTGCTAGCTGTATATGACTTGTACTGACATTAAGTAAAATGTTCTTATAAACCCATTTACCCTGTAGTGTCATCTCAGAAGCTGTCTCCATCGTTTCTGCCGACTGTGGCATTTTGTCTGTGCTGCTCTGCTGATGCTGTGCTCCCACAGGGTTAAAGACTCCAGCCCCGGGCATTGCTGACGAAATAAAACTCCCAGGAATAGTACTGGTGGGAGGAATCATGGCTCCAAACGGAGAATCCTTGCTGTTCTCTTGAGTGGTTGGCAACGAAGGCTGCACTAGAGCTATAAAGACGACAGATAAAAGGAACTTGAAAACTGGACCTTAAGGACAGTGCTTTCACAAGCAACATTAAGAATAACTTATTTTAGAGGCTGGTTAACATACAGGTCTGAGCTGAAGCAAGACTGGTTCCAACTGCAGACGGTCCTACTCCTGGTGTGGCCATGAAACCTGTGAAAGAGAAATTTACTAATTGATGTACATTTAAAAAAAAAAAAGTTTTCAATCCTTCGTACAGTTAAAAACTTCATTATTTAGTATTCAGGTTGGCACCATGTACCTGGAGGAGGCTGTGAGGCATTAAACCCTGCCCTTAGAAAAGGTGGAGGGGGACCAAAGCCTGGTGGGGGCATGGTCATGGTGACAGGGAAGGATGGAGGCATAAGGCCAACAGCAGGGACCGTCTGTGCCACTGGAATCTAAACCAAAATAAGCCATCAATAGTTAAGGAAACAGTCATTCATTATTAACTCCGCTGTCCTCATGCACCATTGACTATTTTAAAGTCATAGATTAATGGCTAGACACCACCATCACTATTATCTCAATTAATTAATTAATTAAATCACATACAACAGTAAGAAACCTAAACACTTTTGACTCCATCTGTCATGGCAATACCTGCATGGGCATCATAGTGACAGGCTGGGTAAAGGCCTCACTGGGCGTGCTGCTTGCTGTACTGGTTTCAGCTGTAACAGCCTGGCTCGGAGTCTCTTTGGTGGTCTCAGTATTTCTCTGGGATTCCCATTCTGCATAATAAAAAACAGTATTGTTATGAATGGGAGAAGTACTGTGTAGAAAATCAAATATATAATCAACACATACCAAACTTTCAGCTGCTGAACAAGTAAATTCTTCTCACCATTGTTGACTGTCTCCTGGTCAATCATGCCTCCCTCTGCAAAGTCATCCAGATCATCCAGTTTGACCTTCTCCCATGGGATATAAGTCACCCCAAGGTCCACATCCCAGAACTGCTTATACTCCTGTTTCACCCCTTTATTGAGGGCCCAGGCAATCTGCAAGCAATGAAACATTTAGACACATTCCCCTCCCCAAAATGATAAAGATCATTGCAAAGATTAAGTCAGTGAACATTCTTCACACATACTTTGATGACCTTTGAACCGATTTTGTAAGAGCCTGTCCCCAGTTTCTGAAGGGCGCGGTATGCATCCTGACGATGAACCATACAGATGTAAGCACAGCCTCTGGGAGGAATCATCTAAAAGAAAAAACACTAACATTCAGACTTCACAGACTTCAGTTCAGATTCACAAACTATTAAATAAACAACACCTGAAGACCTACTAAACTTCAGCCAAAATTATCTGGAGATTTCAAAAATGCCTCTTGGCTAGATGGCATTACTGATCGAATTAAAAAAGTAAACTAATTTAAAGAACATTCTCAAGTTTACAGAAACTCGACTCACATTGATGGATTCAATCTGGCCAAACTCTTCGAAGAGGTTAGTAAGATCTTGTTGGGTGGCTTTCTTGTCCACTTGGCCGACCCATAGAGTAGTGCTGCAAACTGAAAGAGGCAGAAAGAAACCCTTTAAGTGCTTTCCAGTGGTAATACATCACTGACACAAGTAAGAAGTGCTTTATTATTTTTGGATGAATTATCGCTTTAAGCTAACAGACCAAAGCAACAGTCAGTCAGTAAATGTGGAGGCTCATATGAACATTATTTGATACTAATCTTAACAGTCTCAACCATAGCACAATTACATTTCATAAGATCATTCTATAATAATTTAATTCACTTATTTTATACGCGTCAACCCTTTAAACAAGTTTGACATGACTAATTTTTTCTAAACTTGACCCTTATAAATTCAGAAAGCACAGGTGGACATGTAATCATACCACTCAGAACCCTTGAGCGGATCGGAGGAAGTCCTTTTTTCTGCCGTTCCTTTTCTCTTTCCCGTGCTCGTCGCTCACTGGAATAAGAACGTGAGGACTTCCTCTTTCTGTCCCTTGAGCGAGACCGTGATCTCTTCCTGTGTTTGCGCTTTCGGGACCCAGAACGAGACCTTGACCTCCTTCTCTTAGGTGACCTGAGGATGTGAAGAGATTTTCACATGAGTGCTCTTTACCTGCGTCTGAAAAATGGAAATAAGACAAGAACTATTTGGCGAAATTGCTACACCAACCTGGAGCGAGATCTCGAGCGTGTCCTTGAACGGGTGCTGCTGGTTTTCTTCTCCTCAGCCTCAAAGAGCTCCTCATCTACAGTATCCTGTCCCTCATCAATATCCATGTCCTGCAAGATACACAAGTGAACTTGACGTTTCCACTGTCCACTTGTCACTCAGCTTTAGTGCCGTCAAACCATTAATCACTTCAGTTTTTGTTTACATGATCTGTCTATACTGTGTATATTTATTATGTATATATAAATACACACACATTCGGTATCTATTTTGAAAATATGAAACTATTGCCAATACATTACTATTATAGGCTTATCCTCCCAACTGAAGTTTGATCTCTGATCATACCTGCTGCTGGTTATCAATGGAGTCATCCATTTTTGCTTCTTGTTCTGGGAGCTGTGGTGGGGCGCTGCTCTGGCCAGGAGGGGCTGAATTTTCAGAACCAAAGAGGGCATCCTGGCTCTCCATGGTCATAGACTGTCAAAAATAACAAGGCACATTAATAAACATCAAAATACGAGAATGGCATAATGGCTCGAACACATTATGCAGAGAAAGAATGACAGTTTTATGTACCTTCTGTTGATGCTGCTGGTGCTCCATTAGCTGCTTCTGAAACTGCTCGAGGTTTTGCTGCTGAAGATGCTCGGCCAGCTGATGAAATATTGAGTTATTGATGGACTCCGGTACCACAGGTCTGAAAGAGATAGTAAGAACATGTCTCTGAAAAATAACATAACGGAGAACAGTAGCAGACAAAGAAAAAACAAAAACATACAACTGAGATGATGTAGCATCTTTCTTAGAATCCTCGCTGTGTTCCGACTCGTTCCCAAAATCAAACTGACCCAACAGCTTCTACAACACAACAGAGTAATAATGTGTTATGCAAGAGTTAATCTATTTCAGCCAGCAGTGCTCCTAAAAGCTCCCTCACCTTGTTAAAGGAGGAGACTCTCTGTTCCAGCGGGTTGAGCGTGTTGGCTGCTGCGGCTGCAGTGAGCTGTGCAGTCAGGGCCTGAAGCTGCACCACCAAACCTGCATCCAGCGCCTGCAGCAGAGAGGGCTGAGGCTTCTGCTGCTGCATCTGGAGGCTCTGAACCAGCTGCTGTAACTAGAACCACACATATACACACACCAGTCAGAAATACAGCTGTGCAGAGAACACAGTGTTTTCAGCAGTGGAGGAATCTAACCTGCTGGCCCTGGGGACTCTGTAAGATCTGGGCGACCGCAGCCACTGTGTCTGTGTTGGAGATCTGAGACGCCCAGTCCGGGAGACTCTGCACTATGTTGGCTGGGGTGGCAGGAGTTGCTGGAGTTCCTTTAGCGAGCAGCAGAAAATATACAGTATGTAATATACTTTTAAACAAGTAGTCATGCTCAATTCTTGCCTCAAGGTGTCAGCATAAACTGGAAGATGCTACAAGTTCAATCCGAATTTTGAGCACTAGGGAAAACATTCAGACTTTTAGACTCTGGGTTTCTGTGATTAAGGGGATGACATACACTGAAAAAGGAGTATACTGTATAGAAATGAAAAAAAGTGTACATCAGAGCATCAACCAGACTATCCTGCTCTTCAGTCAAGATGAATGTGAAAAGGTCTATTAATTATGAAACCGTGTAGAGCATTTAAAACCACTCAAATTGCCACAGCTTTGGATTTCTAACAATATTAGGTTACTAAAGCAACATTTAAGGTAATGAGTTAGTGTTTGATACAGTAACTCAGGTTACACTGAACTTCCCGCACCATAAGGAACGCAGCTGTGCCTGTGGGTATGCTGAAGGCATGGTGAGACCTTTTTTTTTTTTTTTTAGACAACTAGATATTTGGTCAACAACTTGATTACACTCAAAAATGTGTTTGTTCAATAAAATTGAAGGAAAGATTTTCCACAGAATTGGTAAATTAGCACAACAAGAATAAAACAAGTTAAACTAATTGTTGTTCTGTGTCATCCTTACTAGCAATAGTGCATCTAATGCTAAAGAAAATGTCGTTTATTATTATATACAACATGTAAGATGAGTAAGTAACTGTTGACTTGTATCAGTACTGCCATTAACACAGTTTTTGCTCTTGGAGTGAAGCAATAAACATCATGGCCATCATGTAGCAGAAACTATCCTAAATCTCCAATATTACTGAACATTAAACACTGACAATTAGGGCTGCAGCTAATGATTATTTTTATTGTCAACTAAACTATTGATTATTTTTTCCCTGATTGGTCAACTAATCGATCAATTATTTTCTAGTCAGTTGACGAATTCTTTAGTAAACTATGTTACGAGTAACTTCTGCTATACATCTTTTAATATTTTATTCAAACGTTTTCTCATAATCAATACTTTACAAGAAATAACAATAAAGAAAATAACAATAAAGAAAATTAATAAGAAAAGCGAAAGATAACAAAAAAAAAATAAAAAAAAATGAACAAATAAAAAATAAAAGATAATTAAAAAAATAATTAATAAAAGAAAAAGAAAGCAAGGAAGCAAAAAATAAATAAAGAAAGAGAAAAAGAATTACAGGGCAGTGATACAATAAAATCAATAGAAATGCACATTAAGGCAGCATTCACAGTTACTGTTTGGGACAGATGAGAGACTTAAAATGTTTTATTTATTCAGCAGATTAAAACATCTTAAGACAGCTGAAATCACAACCTCACTTAGGACACCAGAGCGACAGAATCAACAATGGTGTCATAACAGTTGACAACTTAAGTAGGGATAACTAGGCTGGTTGTATAGAAGGGATACAGCTAAAACCGGAAGCTAACGAGAAATAAAATGTTCTCCCTGCAGGCTCTCGAAATGGGCGTGACACGTTGACGCATTCCATGCTAATCAACATATTTTCATAATTGACGTAATCGATGAGGCCAACGGACCATTGCAGTCCTACTAACAATCTTTCTCTTTACTGAAAAACACAACCAATAACACTTAAAAACTGACTCTTAATGCAATCCCAAGCAAAGAATGCTGGGAACGTCAGACCCACTGCCCAGTTAGTTCCCCAGTCACCATAAATGATTCATGTAGTAACGAATATAAAACATGTTGCCACGGCAGTGTTTTGTTGTTTAACTGAAGAAGCATTATGAGTGAATAACTTACCAGGAGTAGTGCTGTTGACAGGAACAGCACTGCTGGCAGAGACGGGTGTAACGCTGGGGGGCGGGTGTCCTGCTGCCATATCCAGTAGAGGCTGGATGATGTCACTCTTGAAGACATTGTTTTTCTGCCATAGATTTAGTACTCGGACAATCTTACTCTGCAACCCAATATAGAAAATGGAAAATCAGCAAATGGAAAAAAAAGTGTCTAGACAAGAGCTGATTACAGGGGCAAGACAAACAAACGCACCTTGTCATCAGCTGGGCAGCGGTAGAGGTTTTGAAACGTGTTAATGATGTTCTTACTAAAACGTGGAGCGAAAACATCTTTCTCTTGACCAAACTGGTGACGAGACTGCCGTACAATGGAGTCGACGACATACAGACCGGGGACTTTGTATTCAGGCTTGCACTACACATAGAAAAGTAAGAAAAGTAGTGAATGATGAAAACGTGTGTTGGGTACTGGGCTTCAAACCTCCACATAATACATGATATTTGAAAGTTAACATGACAGCCAGTGATATTCCATGCATTATAAATGAAAACCATCAGTTTTGGATCAGACAGCAAGGCTAAACCACACTGAGCTCTGGGTTTGTCTGTGCAAAAGACACTTTCACATTAGGCATGTTTAAAAGATCTCATTAAATAGCTAATAAAAGTCTTTAGTGGAAAAATTTTACTTTTAAATGTTATAGACTTTATTCTACATGTAGCAATTCACACATGAAAATAAAAATATAGCTTGGAAACTCTTGAGCTCTCTCCAGGCATTTTCCAAATATCTATAGGTTTTTTACATTTGCAAGATAACAACAACTGACCTTTTGAATGAATTTCTCCACACTTTGGACGACATGTTTGTAGAACTGAAAGAGATAAAAAAAAAAAAAAACTCAATCTTTAATATGAAGATTAAGAAGAACACATTAACAGCATTCACCTTCATCTGGGAACTGACCACATCAACTACAGTGGTTCCCAATCCTGGTCCTGGAGAACCCCCAACACTGCACGTTTTTGGCGTCTCTCTTCTTGGAATCTCCACTAATGAACTGATGAGTTGAATTACATGTGTTTGAATAAGGAGACATCTAAAATGTGCAGTGTTAGGGGTTCTCCAGGACCAGGATTGGGAACCACTGAAATAAAAGAACCAGAGCTGGACATAATGTACAAAGACCATTGAAATATATCAGTTTTAGTTTCTCAGTGACTTATGTCACATGGGTTCAAAATAAATTTCCTTTCCTCAGCACTACATTGCATTTGGGTAAGTTGACAAACATAAGATTGTTTTAAAAATACAAGGTCTCTGACAGTATGCATTAAGTAAAAAACTGTAGCCTATATCTTCAGTGTTTCCCCTGCCATTATACTCTCCCTTTAAGGTAAAGTTATTTTATTTTATTCCATTTTCTATAAAGTGCATGACTAAAGATCACAGTCATTTAAGGTTACGTTTCTAAAGGACAGGTCTATAGATTGTTATTTTGTTAAACCAAATAGGCTCATTTTATTTATCTTATTTACTAGGGGTGTAACGATATCACAAACCGAACCGAAAGATCGCGATACACCACCCACGATACGAATCGCGGAACTCTCGTGGCGTACCGCGGTACTCTCACGCCTCCTGCTGCCCAATGTTGAGGTTAATGTTACTTATCTTTTACTAACTAATCTATTAATCAAATTTATTCCTATACATTTGATTAAATTGTATTGGTAACGACTAAAGAGCTTTTTAAATGCTGTTCTAAATATTATATTCCAAAGTTACTGTTTTCCAAGTGCATGTCATGTCACAGGACTTGGGAGTGAGCGTCACACTCGGTTACTACTGCATACACAGGATGGCTGCTCCGCCATGAGATTGCAGATCCCACGGACACATTTAAGTCTCTTGTGTGGTAACATTTTGGTTTTCCAGTGGAGTACAGGAATGGAATTTGTGTAGTAGACAAAGCACACACAATCTGTCGTAACTGTTTCTCAAAACTCGACAGGAAATGTGTAATATGCAAGCGCATCTCAGGAGACATCACCCCAACATTAATATTAGCGGCACACATAAGAAGCCTCAAAAACAGGAAGCTTTTCCCACTGCCTCCAGAATGAAGCTACAAGCTAACTCTGACTTTGCTCAAACAACTACATAGGCAATAGGTGTTTTCATGGCACAAGATATGCAGCCGTTTTCCGTTGTTGAGAATGACGGATATCATTCATAACTCATACAAAAATGAACCGACACTCAGTGAAAACATGCCTCACAGACATAATAAATATATCTATAGAAAGCTGTAAATGACTACTTAACGAAATAAAACAAATCTTAAACAAAAACTCTCATTATAATCATAACCTGTGAAGATCTTCTCGGCGCATCTAATGAGGAAATCGCGAGACAGGCAACTTCAGAAAACGCTAGTTTATTAGTAAATAATAAAAATATCTCCCTACTATTTACCAGTCACATTTATGGTAATTACTTTTCCCAGTGCTTTGCGGCAAGCTTGAGCTTATTGCGTGTATTTGAACGCAGAACTGTTCAGCTGCGGGACACCGTCGAGTCGCTCTTCACAGGCGCAGTAGCGCGGTCTCGCGTTGTTTCCACCAGCGCGGCAATTTTGTTTCATCACTTATTAATGGATGTCTAAAATATAAAAGTAAGCAGAAGAATAAAAAAGGGGTTAGGCCCGGCCCGCATCTGAACTATGACGTGAAAATTGGTCACAGAGAAGCAGTTAGATGTGGCATCCAGCAGTGATGATCCTACAGCAAAAAAGGCTGAACTGTTTGGACAGTTATATCCAGTGGAGCAAGGCACTCCTGCACCCTATAATGTTTGTCATATTAAATGTCTCAATATCAAATGGTGAAAGATACTTATATATATTTTACTTATAATAGCCTATATTTAATTTTAGTTTACTCAGATAGGCTGATTGCACTAAAGAGATAAACGTTTTATTCTGACTAGTCTACATTGGAAGTATTTATTTCATTTTCTTTTTACTCAGGTATGCTGACTGCACAAAAAATGTGAAGCCAGAGTTAATAAAGAAAAAGACAAGTTATTTTTGTTGTTATAATGAAGTTAAGTGAATATTGTTCCTTAGCATTGCTGGTAAAATGACATGCACCCTGCAACCACAGCAAACCGAACCGAACCGTGGCTCCAAAATCGTAAACCGAACCGTGCCATTGGTGTATCGTTATACCCCTATTAATTACATGAAGACATGTTTCTGTCTCTAACAGGTCGTGCATTTCTCTCTTTTTCGTGCATGGAGGAGTTCTGCACAGATGAGCGAGCGCGCACGCACACACACACAGGTCGGCACACTCCCACCAGCAAACAGAGAGTGTGCGTCGGAAAATGTAACGTCAACCATTTGAAAAGCAGACAAAAATATCTGTTTTAAAGTGGCACACTTTGTGGATAACTGAACTAAGAATCTGAACATTTCTATTTATGACAATGTACAGCTCAAATAATTGTTGTTATATTGACTGCAATTAAATATTTAAGGTAAGATGTAGGTTACAGGATTAAGGACTAGAACAAAATAAGATTTAGAATGCTTGTGTCATGCTTCCATGACTGTTTACTGCATTTCTGAATAAATCAAATGTAAATTGTCAACATTTTGCACTACATATATGAAACATTAAAGAGGTCATATGATGCCATTTAAATTTTTTACTTTCTCTTTGTAGTGTTACAAGTTTTGGTGCATACAGAATATTAGGGATGCTCCGATCACGATCGGCCGATCGTTAATGCGCATCTCGTCAGTAAAGCCGGTTCTCTAATCAGCGGTTAATTCCCTCAGGTGCGTGATTTCACATAGAGCAGCTGTTACTACACAGAGCCGTTGTTAACTGAGAAGACGTGCCAATAAACGCTGAAAATTAACGTGAATTGCGCATCTTCTCTATTAACAACGGCTCTGTGTAGTAACAGCTGCTCTATGTGAAATCACGCACCTGATGGAATTAACCGCTGATTAAAAAACCGGCTTAACTGACGAGATGCGCATAACGATCGAGAATTTCTGTAAAGTTGCTAAGAATAAAGTCTCAAATCTAAAGAGATTCTCTTTATAAAAGTTAAGACGTTTAAACATGTCCCCACTGTCTACTACTAAAGCTGCCAAAATGTTCACACAAAGGAGGCGGCGCAACTTTTGTTCCACATAGAAAATGAAGCATTAAATGGCAAGTTCAAGTTAAACTAAATAGATTGTTGTAAATATTACACATTGTACCTTAAATACAAATATACAAATGTGATATTAAAAAAAAAAAAAAAAAAAAAAAAACTTTCTACAATAACAGGGCCCTATACAACTTTTTCTTGGTTTTTCTGATAATCAAATAAAGGCATAAAACATTTAATTTATCCTAATTTAATGAATTTAACCCTTTCTTTTTTGGCAAACAAGGTGCACAACATAGGTTAAATGTTAAAATGAAAAAGAGAACAAATGTGATTGTTCCTTTAAAAATATTTAGTAGTATTGTTTTTACATTGAGTCTAAAGACTGCACTAAGTAAAACATTTTATTTCTTCACATTAAAATACTTATTTTTGCTCGTTGCTGTAAAGAACTTGTATCTGCTGTGTATGTGATATGATGGTATTTTACTTAAACTAAATGTGAAAATGCTAAAAAGGGACATCCCTAGTGTGTTCATGTTGTAATATAGTGAAACGGCAGAGACTGAAAACACTGCAAGCATCGTCCACACTTTAGTTTGTGTGTAGTAAAGAAAACAATGTGGTTAGTCTGCCGACATGCAGCTCAACTGCGCTCACGGTGACTCGAGTTCGATTCCCGACTGAATGTCCTTTGCCAATCCTGCTCCCTCTCTCCTCCCAGTGCTTTCCTGTCGTCTCTCTCTACTGTCCTATCTATTAAAAATGCCTAAATAAAAAGCCTATAGAAATGTCTAAAGAAAAAATTAAAACCATGCGCCTGCGCCATCCGCCATCATGGGGCCTTATGCATGATGTCAAATGCTTCTGCAGATTTGTAATATTACCATTGCATTTTCCCTTAGCATTGCAAATCACACATATTGCTATTGCACACATTGCGTTCTTGTCAACAGGATGTAGCACTGAATGAATGACAGGCTTTCTGTTGTAACATCACACAAGGTAAAAAAAAAAAGAGGGTGAAACCTAGTGAAGACTAATGATGAGATAGAAGTTAATCAGATCTTGTGTTAAATGTTGGCTGAAATAAATACTGGAAAATATTAATTTGCGACTTTTGAAAACAGTTATCGAATAAACTTTTTTGAAAAAAGTTGTCAGCTACCACAACCATTTTTGATAACTTTCACTAGCATTTCATGACCTCCAGAATATTCTGTATTCCATCTTCAAGCATTCTTTTTTATTCAACACATGAACTAAACATTGTTGAAAGATCTTTGATCAAAAAGGTGAAATAATATTGCATTTATATATGCTACATCTGAGTCATATTTAGTACGATGATCAAAGCATAGATGCAGCAGATGTCTTCCATCAGCATCCCAAAGCTTGCACAGTCTAACATTTACCACTTGACTAACATTTCACTCCATAACATAAGGCCGTTTTTATTTATATGTGGTTAATTGTTGATGGTCACAATTTTTCATGCATTTGCTTGCATATGAAATCACTAATGCATTTTCCTCATCTGTGTTTTTGAATTGGACATTCTGGACTTATTCAGGAAATGTGTAATGACATCCCCAAGTGTATAACAGTAAGAGTACAGAAAATGTCATGTTTGGCGAGAAAAGAGTTAAAAGAAGACACTCAAATGTCTTTGTGTGATACACGAGAACCAATGCAGTCTGTTCTAGCACCTCAAAGTTCCATATTAAGCATTTTTTGATTGATTGTTTGGAATGATTTACAGCTTATTTTTATCTACAGTCAGACTATCCAAGGCGTGGCCATAACGAGTTACTACAGATTGCGATCTACTTCACCTTTTACTGATAGGCAAACTTTCTGCATGGCCCTGTATACATTGGATTGATTTTAATAATTAGAACTAGATAGTAAAGTTTGTTTTCAAACTTTAAGTTGGCTTGAAAAAGCCTGGCCAGAAAGTTAGAAAAATGTAGAAAGTTTGAAAAGCTTAAAAAGTTTTAAAAATGTAAAAGTTTGAAAAGTTAAGAAGTTTAAAAAAGAAAGTGATTAACATATTACTAGCATTATAAGCAAGTGACTACCATGTCGTTAGCATGATTAGCAAAGTTTTTAACATGTTTCTAGCATGTTGAGAGCATGATTTTAGCATGATTAGCATTTTGCTAGCATGTTTCTAGCATGTGACTAGCATGTTTCTAGCATGATTAGCATGTTGCTAGCATTCCACTAGCATGTTTGTAGAATGATTAGCACGTTGTTAACATTTCGGTAGCATTTTGTTAGCATGATTAGCATGTTACTAATATGTTTGTAGCATGATTAGCATGTTGCTAGCATGTTGCTAGCATGTTTGTAGCATTATTAGCATTTTGCTAACATGTTACTAGTATGATTAGCATGTTGCTAGCATGTTGCTAGCATTTTTGTAGCATGATTAGCATGTTGTTAGCATGTAACTAACATTTTGCTAGCATGATTAGCATGTTGCTAGCATGTTGCTATCATTTTTGTAGCATGATTAGCATGTTGTTAGCATGTAACTAACATTTTGCTCGCATGATTAGCATGTTGCTAGCATGTTTCTAGCATGATTAGCATGTGGCTAGCATGTCTCTAGCATGTTGTTAGCATGTTTCTAGCATGATTAGCATGTTGCTAGCATGTCGCTAACATTTTGCTACCATGATTAGCATGTTGCTAGCATGTTTGTAGCATGATTAGCATGTTGCTAGCATGTTTCTAGCATGATTAGCATGTTGTTAGCATGTTTCTAGCATGATTAGCATGTGGCTAGCATGTCTCTAGCATGTTTCTAGCATGATTAGCATGTTGCTAGCATGTCGCTAACATTTTGCTAGCATGATTAGCATGATTAGCATGTTGCTAGCATGTTGCTAGCATGATTAGCATGTTGGTAACATGTTTCTAGCATGATTAGCATGTGGCTAGCATGTCTCTAGCATGTTGTTAGCATTTTTCTAGCATGATTAGCATGTTGCTAGCATGTTGTTAGCATGTTTCTAGCATGATTAGCATGTTGCTAGCATGTCTCTAACATTTTGCTAGCATAATTAGCTTGTTGCTAGCATGTTTGTAGCATGATTAGCATGTTTCTAACATGTTTCTAGTATGATTAGCATGTGGCTAGCATGTCTCTAGCATGTTGTTAGCATGTTTCTAGCATGATTAGCATGTTGCTAGCATGTCGCTAACATTTTGCAAGCAATATTAGCATGTTGCTAGCATGTTTGTAGCATGATTAGCATGCTGCTAACATGTTTCTAGCATGATTAGCATGTGGCTAGCATGTCTCTAGCATGTTGTTAGCATGTTTGTAGCATGATTAGCATGTTGCTAGCATGTCGCTAACATTTTGCTAGCATGATTAGCATGTTTGTAGCATGTTTGTAGCATGATTAGCATGTTGTTAACATTTTAGTAGCATGATTAGCATGTGGCTAGCATGTCTCTAGCATGATTTTCATGTTGCTAGCATTTTATTAACATGATTAGCAAGTGACTAGCATGTCGTTAGCATGTTTGTAGCATGATTAGTATACAACTAGCATGTTGCTAGCATGATTAACATGTGACTAGCATGTGGCTAGCATGGCTAGCAAGTGACTAACATGTTTCTATGCTAATCCAGGTAAAACCAGTTGATTCAGTTAGAAACCAGCTAAGACCAGCGTGACAGTGGCCAAAACTACTTTAAAACCATGTTAAAAGCATGTTTTTGACATGATTATCAAGTTACTAACATGTTGTTAACATGTTTCTATGATAATCGAGCTAAAACCAGTTGATTCAGTTAGAAACCAGCTAAGACCAGCTTGACAGTGGCCAAAACCACTTTAAACCATGTTAGAAGTATGTTTCTAGTCTGATTAGCAAGTTACTTGCATGTTATTAACATGTTTCTATGATAATCTAGTTAAAACCAGTTGATTCAGTAAAGAAAACCACCTAAAACCAGCTAAGACCAGCTAAAGCCAGCTTGACAGTGGCCAAAACCACTTTAAACCATGTTAGAAGTATGTTTCTAGTCTGATTATCAAGTTACTAACATGTTGTTAACATGTTTCTATGATAATCTAGCTAAAACCAGTTGATTCAGTAAAGAAAACCACCTAAAACCAGCTAAGACCAGCTAAGGCCAGCGTGACAGTGGCCAAAACCACTTTAAAACTTGTTAGAAGTATGTTTCTAGTCTGATTAGTGAGTAACTAGCATGTTGTTAGCATGTTTCTATGCGAATCTGGCAAAAACCAGCTAAAAACAGTGGATTCAGTAAAAACCAGCTAAAACCCAGCTAAGACCAGCGTGAGAGTGGTCAAAACCACTTAAAAACCAGTTTGGGAGACTAGCCAAAACAACTGATCAGCTTAGGCTGGTTTTAGCTGTATTCTCAGTAGAGAGTTTTTAAGGTTTGCCCTGGTAGTAGACAGCTTAAATATATTATAAGCCTTATTTTTCAAAAGTTTGTACCCCCGTAATGAAAGTCTATGGGATTTAAGGTGGTTTTGGTAGTCTGGTTTACGAAAACCATAAGCCGAATCAGTTAGAAAAGATATAGCAACCCGAGTCAGACCAGTCTGAAGGTCTGACCCGAGTTTGGTGGTTCTAGCTTGAAAGCTCTAGGAGGAGATAGTGTTTAAAATTTGGCTCAGAAGAATAATAATAATAATAATAATAACTAGAATTAAAAGTTAGTGAACTAACTTTGATGTTGGCTTGGCCATCTTGGCCATGGAGCAAAAGAGCCAAAGTACTTGTGTGCCCAACATTGAGTTGCCCCGCTGCAAAATTAATACACATAATAATGCCATAAAAAAATACACCTGCAACAGTCTTTTTCCATGCTCCCTTGCTGTTTTCTTTTTTTAATAAAAAGCCTGGGCTATGATAACAGCTATGACAGGGTTGTCTAGCTGGATGTGAAATAAGTCTTGCCTATTTTTCTCGTGTATGTATTTCACAGTCCTGCCACCGTTGCGTTGTGGGCAACGACACACAAGATTACTGAAACAATGCATTTTAAATCAAGGAGATCATAAGGGGTCCAAGCACAATGGTTTGTATAGATGATGCAGTTACACACTGTTTAAAATTGTTTAATTTGTACTGTATGTTCATTCTATTTATTTATTTGTGCTATTTACATAATGTTTACTTTTTTTAAGTTTGTTTTTGTTAATGTAAAATAGCACTGCATAGTCTTCACTGTAAGATAAAATACACAATCAAACCAAAATGTATTCAGACACCTTCAACATTTCTCACATAATCACAGTTTATTTGCTGTAGTTTAGAAACTGGTAATAATATATGACAATAACTCAGAACAAATTCATCTTGATAATTTCGGATAACTTTGATAAAAAGATATGTAATGGAATCAACCAAAACTTCAGACTGTCAGTATGACAATATTTACACAACTATCAATACTTTGTTGAACAGTTACCAAGCAAGAAATGCTTAATTTGGTTCAGTCTGTGGTGTGAAAAGGTTGCATTAACAATTAAAGAAAGAAACACTTAAGCAAAACATGGGCAGGTCCTTAATTATTATTATTATTAAATCAATTTCACTGGTAGCCTACTGTATGAAGAATTAGTGGGTATAATATTTCACAGATCACTATTTTGCCATACTCACTTACATAAATGAACTAGTGGCCTGCACCCACTAGTAAAACAATTCTATCTTATTTTTGGATTGACTTTGGATAAATTCTTGTACTACAAGGTAATTCAGTCAAGAGCAGTGAGTGATTACTTTCATTTTCATACATTAAAGACTCTGACAGCAGAGCTAGTAAATTAGGCGCGGTGCCTTTAAGAGACAAACGCATCCATTATGATGATACACATCCGATTTTTTTTTTGCAAATCTTTACTTTCACTTAAGACATAACCACATACTTATTCGAACACACTTTCCAACACGGGTATTTCGACATATTTTGTATGTATTTGTTGTCGGTACAAAAGCAAGAAGACTTTGAGACGCGTCTCTGCTTGCTCCCTGAACAACACCGCGCTGCTGAATTGAGCTCTTTTGCTTTTCGCTTGCTTTATTTAAACTGCGATTTGAATTTGTTCGTTCAGGTCCAGGAGGAAGTGAACGTCCTGAACGACAGCTCTCTTCAGTGTTGCTGTCCCTGTCCGCGATACGCGCGGCTCTCTCTCGTGCACACGCGCCATCATCTGCTCAGTTCAGTCTCCCGCAGCGCGGGGCTGAAGCCAACTTGATGTGTTGAATGCTCGGAGCACGTTATAAAACGTATTCTTAAAATACACATTTCTGTTTTAATAAATGGTCATATTAAATCATAGCATAACACATAAGTAGGTACAAAAATAATCAGTGATGCATGCGACCCTTTTGGTCTCAGTGTAAATCCCTGCTTTACCATGTTATGCAACGCTGAGCAATTGCTGCGACGTTAAGCCTGACAGAGAAATCTCACAAGCACATATAAACACTCATTTTCATATGTGTAATATATTCTTCTAATTGTTTTGTGCCGTTTCGCTGCAGTGTTTTAATGTGAAAGGCTGTAAATGTGTACTTCAAGTGTTCAGACAAATACATCGCGAGCTCATCTGTGACGTTCAGCATGATGATTCAGTTAGAAACCAGCTAAGACCAGCGTGACAGTGGCCGAAACTACTTTAAAACCATATAATATATTATTCTAATTGTTTTGTGCCGTTTCGCTGCAGTGTTTTAATGCGAAAGGCTGTAAATTCTCTGTGGACTTCAAGTGTTCAGAGAAATACATCGCCAGCTCGCGAGCAGTTGGCTGCCGCGAATATATAATGTTATTACTTTAAACAGTTCAGAAACATCTGAATTTAGCTCTTGGTGTGTTCTAACGTGTGGATTGCGTGTAATCGCGTTTTTAAAAGGTCTTAAATAAGAATGAATTCGCTAGTTCTCGGCTCCGTGTAGACAGCCTGGGCTGAGCAGCAGTATTTTTAACCAGTTTAAAAGTGAAACGAAACCCGACTCCGCCCCTAAATGTTATTTTTAACCAGTTTAAAAGTGAAACGAAACCCGACTCCGCCCCTAAATGTCATTGCAACTGTAGGGGCGCAATTTTTCTCAGACAATGTAAGTCTATGGGTAATGAATTTTGACATTTAAAAATTAATAAAAAAAAAACTTTAAGTCTGATCAGTCTGAAAAGATATAGCAACCATCACCGCTCTATCCCGCAGGTGTCTGCCGAGTTTGGGGCTTGTGGCTTTAAAGCCCTAGGAGGAGTAGCGTTTAGAATTTCTGTCAGAAAAATAATAATAAGAAAAAAAAGAAGAAGTTTAAATAGCATAACAGTATGTTGGCTTGTTGCCAAGCCAACATAATAATAAGATTAAATAGTAGATCAGTAAGTTGGCTTTTTCAAGCCAACTTAATTAGGGGTGTGCTGGACCAAACGGTTAATGGGGCACATTCTAAATGAAAGTGATCATCCCTATCACCTTTGGAGAATATGCCCCAGATTTGTTAATGGACACCGGCATAAAATAAATATATAAACAAACAACAACAACAACAAAAATAATAATAAATCACAACATGTATATTATATACATTAAATAGTTTAAATAAGTTGTTCAGATGAACAAAGCACGAGGTTTTCTTGCATAATTAACATTTTAATTGTTTGGTCAGACAGTTCATATATAATATTCACATTAATCGGGGAGTAAACGTGGAGTTATGTTCTGTATGCTAAATATGAAAACGAGGGTATTTGCACAGCACCTATAACTGCGCTTTGTGTCTGCTGATTTCTGATCGAGACTTACATGCTTGGCTAACTGACTCTGTATACTCATTCTTTTCGTTCATAAACAAGATTTATCAGTTCATTAAAAAAAATCCAACCCGTGCATCACTAGGCTGCATGTGTGAGCACGAGTGATACTGTAGCCGCCAGTCCACGACTGGTAGAAAAAGATGACGCTCAAAGCTCACTGGCTGAGTTTTCTCCTCTGAAAGAAAAGATTGCACAACTGACAGAATAAGTTACAATATCTGAGGTATTGCTGCTAAATTTTATTTGCTTCTTTTTTTTTTTACTTGAATGCCATTGCTTAAACTGATATTATTTATCTTTTGACATTTAATCTTCTGATTTTAATATAATCGCCGTTCATAGTTTTATGATAAATGAAAATGATCAATAAAAATTCAAGATAAATGTATCACTCTTATGTTTCTTATGATAACTGAGGTAATGCTGCTAAATGTATTCTTTCTTTACCTTGAATGTCATTGCTCTAATTTATTTTTTATATTTTGATATTTCATATTTTGTTCAAATATTTAACATATATGCTGTTCATATGTTCATTTATTAGTGTGTTATATGATTAGAATGTTGTCCCGGTTTAAAAAAAAAGCACAGCAATGACATTGGAGAGTGTATTTTCCCTTTTCAGGAAAAGTATTGAAAAAAAATAACAAAATTGCAATTCTTGACTAGGTATCGGTATCAAAACAATAATTTTGGTATCGTGACAACACTATATCAAGGGTTTTAAAATAACTCGTAAGACAGAGTTAACGCATACAGTTTAAAGCAGTTTGACCCATCTGATGCTCTGACAGCAAATCCACTTTTGCTATTTTAATGACTGAAAAACGGTCCGTGCGCCAGGGTGCATTTTTGGAATGGTTTGTCCCTATTCTCTTAATGAGTAATGGCCGTAACATTCAATACACCAATCAGAGTGTCATCTCCCATTCCCTTTAAGAGCGAGATGCGCTTGAGTCAGGGCGGATCGATATTTACATGGCAGAATTTGTTGGCGGAAAAGCTTTTGCAAATAGGTAGCCTAATTCTAATACACGCAATGACTATCCATCATTACATTTTTATATTTATGTAGCCTACTACAATACCTACCTACAATAATATTCTTTTACACTGTAATCCTTTAGTTTTTAATATTTGGCATGTTTGTGTGATGCATCCCTCTGTGTAACAAGCAAAGTCAACGCACACTTTGGACCTGCCCAGGGGCGCATTTTCTACCAAAGTGCACTTTAAATAACAACAAATATTGCGCCATTGACTTTAGACCAGGTTTGAGTTGGTCTTTGGCGCAGTTTATTTTCAGCTCCTTAAAATAGCATTGCGCCAGCAATGTGCCTGAAAACACCAATTTTTTAGACCAGCACGCCCATGGGCGCACACATTTGTTAATTAAAATTACGTGGCGCTGGACAGGAAAATGTGAACGGCGATGGATTGAAACTAGCAAACACACTTGTGCTGCACCTTGCGTCGCATTGCGCCGGGTGTATTATAGAGCCCTTGGAGTCAGAATTTATCCAGTGAGCGCAGACATAGAACTCAAATCAAAAACAAACACCTCCCTATTGGACAATACATTCATAAGCTCAACAGAAACTTGTATGATTGGTAAAAATGCTCATTGGTGTAAATCGTATGTATAAAAAAAAAAAAAAGGAATGATGCAACAATTATATAAAGCCACAATTGATGCTTTTCATTTACCCTACTGACCCAAATATAAAACTATGTTTTTTTTCCTCTGAAATATATCTGAAAAAATGCAGTCGTCTTATATTCAGGATCTAGACTTTGACATGTCAATAATATAGGTAGCGCCAGAAACACATAAAACAAGTGTGCCATGAAATAAGTAATGTAATTAGGCATGTCGCGATAGTCAATAAATCAATCGCAGGATAAAAAAAAATGAGCTAAATTTTTTCGCCGGTGATAATTTCTTTTTTTAATTTATATTAAAAAATTTAACATGTCATGATGTGGAGTTAGTCTGGAGCACCCTCTCCAATGGCACAGATGTCCCGGGAATAAAGAGATAACATCTCGCTAGAGTGACCAGATTTGGGAATCGCCTTTCATTTGCGTCTCAAGTGATATTGCATTGTACTTGCACTAACGTTACTGCTTTATTTTAATACCGTGTAGCATATTTTGCAAGGAACTTCGTTGCCCAAGCTCTCGAAATGGGCTTACGTTTCGCTCGCTTCATTTGGCTTGCTCAGTTAAATAAGTCTGTAGGCTTGTAGTTGCGTATGTCAATGTGCCCAGTGAGTTGCTAAGCATCCGTCAGCTGCGATCTGTGTTAAAACAAGGATATTTCAGTAATGGATTTTCCACCACTAAAAAAACCCTTGATGTAACTCTGCTAAAAGATTTAGTTTAAAGAGAAAAAACTCTGCATAATAAAAGTTTATTGATCTTTGAAAAGGTGTACCCGAGTTATTATGCCATTATCATTATATTAGTTGAAACTTGTCTTAGAACGACAATATTATTATTTATTGCGTAAATTTCTCTAACAATTAATAATCCAGCTAAATTTGTTATCGTGAAAGCCCTAAATGTAATATGTTGTAAAGATTGCAAATCAAAAGAAAAGGAAAATGCTCACAGTGGCATGATTCGTGACTGTCATTAGCCTAATGGGACCAAACTTTCTCTGTAAATGATTTTAAAACAAAGACAGAACCCAGATTTGAAGACTACAATAAGATCTCACTTCTACCGTTAATAAAAATTTTGGTAGGCTACCATGGATGGACTAAATGTTAGAAAATTCAAATGGGCTACCTGTTATTTTTAAGGTATATCAAAAAGTGTATATTTTTAAGTGTGATTATTGTTGGTACATTTTAACGATACTCATACTTTCAAAATTAAGATTAAAAATAGGAAAAATATGCAAATTTAAAATTTAAGAAAAAAAAATAGTTTTACAGAGAGAGAGAGAGAGAAAAAGAGAGAGAGAGAAATATTTGTTTTAAAAAAGGTACATCTGAAAAAGGGGGGCGTAGGTCGTATTATAATCAGGTCAATACGGTAATCCACATTCACTTTATTTGTGACAGGCATAACAGATTTAGTTTATTTGTCCTCATCTTGGATTCGGAGTGCATTTGTGTTGGTTTTTTCATTTTTGCCCCAAGCTAGGGCTGTCGCGGTTGATAAATTTCCCCTGCGGTTATTATGGGTGGCTCAATAGCACGATATGCGGTATTATCGCCATTTTTTTTTTTTTTTTTTTTTTTTACATACCTAATTTATCCTGATTTTGCCGCATACAAAGCTCTATCATTGAGTTATGTAGCATATATTGTTGCTATTTTAACTGACAGAGAGACACGTTTTAAAACATTTTTGTTTATTGTTAAATGCCAAACAGCAACAAGAACGTGTTTTCCAATACACTTTTTTTTAAAGAAATCAAAGAGTTCTAACATGTATTACACATGTATCTGCGCATGACTTTGGACAGCAGGGGAAATCTAGACTGATTATCGTGCCACCACTGGCCCACCAGGACAGTGGATTCGTGTTGGAGTCGATGCACTCCGAGCAGAAAGCGTGTGAGCTCGTTATCTGCTCACGCTCTCTTGGGTATGGGCACTGACGTGGAGGTTGTCCGTGACTTCAGCAGGTATGCCTGTTACTTTCACGCCAGTATTTTACAGATTTCACAAAGGCTTCAGCTACTCTTAACTGTCGGCCGGTCTCAGCTGTTCTTTTTGATGTTGCTCCGCGACCTGATGCTTGAGCTGCGCTGGATGACAGGGGACACTCTTAAAACGATTACCGTGAAAAACGCTTAAAATGGCATCAAGACAGTGATATTAACAGACCAAACTTACTAAAAATCATACTAATAAAGTATACTATCAATAAAAAAGTCAGATGAGCCCTGGATATGAATGCAACTCGTTTAATAACACGTTAAGCCTTATGATGGTTTTCTATGGGAGGAAAAGGCGTTGAATTCATATTCAGGGATCATCACATTTTTTGTAGATAGTATACTTTATTAATATGAGGTTTAGTGAGTTTGGTCTTTTAATATCACTGTATTAGTACATTAAACCACGTTAAGCGTTTTAGAATGTCCCACAGACCTCAAACTAATACTGTTCATTTTCTGGTTGACTATGTCTTTTGTTCATTTTTCTGAAAAGTGTCATATGCACATAAGCCAGTCCTTCCAGAAAAACGCTGATATTTGTTGTGATTTTTTGGCCAAAAATCCTTGATTTTGCGGCAGGTTTTCTTAAAATATGCAATGAAATATGCGGGATATTTATGCAATTTTATGCGATGAAATTGCGGGAACTTGCAAAAACTGCGGTTTGATGAAAAAGAGAAAAAAAGGTAATCCCCCCCCCAACACCCAGTTCTCACTAGGCTATTACTTTACTGTAAAGAGTTATTACTTACGACTAACTATGATAAGCAAGCATACTAAATCATTCTGTTTTATTTCAGACCTTAATTAACAAATGGCTCAAACTTACAAAACATTGAGTCAAACAAGTTCTCTAGCTTTACAAAAGGAATATTCAACAACTTCTGTAAAAATGAATAAATAAAATATTTTAAAAAATGCTGTTTTACAGGAATTGTAAAGTGCAATATCTTACTGCAACGTAAATTATTTTTACAAAATATACTTACAACTGTAAGGTTCTGGTACAATTCTGTAACAAAGAAGTGCAATTTTACAACTGTAGAGGTGCAACAACTTCTGAATGAAACCACAACAGTCCACTGTGAAAATTAAAACTAACTTCGTAGCCTCTAACACTGGCCTATCATTCGCCATACTCATCCCCATCCCTCTCTCAAAAAAATTTGTAACACTGTGTAACGGTCTTTTGCGCTTATTTTTGTTATGAGAATGATTTTCGTGCTTCACCCTGGTTTCACCGCGGGGTTCGCAGATGATGTTCACGTGGCGTAAATTACGTCACTTCATAAGGTTCCCATTGGGAAATAATGGGGATTTACTTGTGTGAAGTAAACGCAACATTTTTCAACTTTCTGCTAAGATATATGTGACTTTTTGCAACGTCACATATATGTGAATTTTTGTTTTTCTGGAGTGACTGATAAGCTGACAGTCACCACTTATAAGGTACTACTAAATATTGTAGAAACTTAATTTTCTGTCAAGTTGCTTTGCAATGATTTGTATTGTAAGAAGCGCTATACAAATAAACTTGAATCGAATACAAGTGACAGCAACCGCTGAATTGCAGACTATGCTAACAAGAACTAAGGGTGCTCCGATCAGCTATTTAGGGAAGTCGTGGCCTAATGGTTAGAGGGTTGGACTCCCAATCGAAGGGTTGTGAGTTCTAGTCTCGTTCTAGTCTCGGCCGGACGGAATTGTGGGTGGGGATAGTGCTTGAATAGCTCTCTCTCCACCTTCAATACCACGACTTAGATGCCCTTGAGCAAGGCATCGAACCCCCAACTGCTCCCCGGGCGCCGCAGCATAAATCACAAAACAGTGTGTGTGTGTGTGTGTTCACTGCTCTGTGTGTGTGCATTTCGGATGGGTTAAATGCAGAGCACAAATTCTGAGTATGGGTCACCATACTTGGCTGAATATCACTTCACTTCTTCTACGGATCCCAATCGGCCGGTAATCTCTTTGGGATGACTGATCAACAGTCTCTAAAATGGCTTAAAACCAATCTCAAGCTGATGACGTGCCTGCTGTGAGTAGGTTTGGCACCTTCTCAGTCTCTGTCCAGTGGGTGGTTAAATAATTATAATGCTTTAGGTTAGGCACAATAAATTTCTTCATTAAATAACTGTTAAATTAGAAAAAGTTTATGTGAGATAATAACCGCATGCTTTCTCTTTCTCTCTCAAAAAGTGAGCTGCTTGCTGCACAGATGACACAGGAATTATCACTTGCACTATCAAGGTAGTGTCGCATCATCACTAAAGTTTACAAGCTGCATTTTGTTCCTTTTTAATTCTTGCCAGTGTTTAAACCATTCAGTGCTTGTGCGTTCTTTCCTGGAGACTGTGTACTCATGAACACTTACAGCACACACACACATAATGCCAGGTCACATTACTTTGTTTGCAGTGTGTATTTAATGCGTATTTTCTCCACACTCATGTTAACGGTTTAAAGCATTCACACTGCACACATGTTTGCGGTCTGGCAGTGCAGAAGTTGTTTCCGCACAAGTCTATTTTTTGCTGTAAAAGGGCATTGTTTGCGGTAAATATGAACATGCATTGGCACAAAAATTTAGTAATTACACCATAAATTAAAATCTACTGTGTTTCACAGCTAACACATAGGCTGTCTTTTTGGCTAGTTTTTTTTTTTTTTTTTTTTTTTTTTTTTTTTTTAATTCTTGATGAACTGCAGGATTGCTGTTAATAAAGATTTAAAAGAAAAACAAAAGGCAGTAGAGCTGACTGTTTCTGTCAATGGTAAGTTTTAATTTAGAATGTTTGTGATAGTGTAAGAAAAGCATTTTAAATGTTTTGCTTTAGCAATTTAATATATAAATCTAGAAGTAAATGCAAAGATAAAAAGCACCGAATTATTGTTGAAAGATTGTATAACTGTACTGTGTCACAATGTTGAAAATCACAATGTTGAAAAAGCATTTTGAGTGAAGTTTGGATTTAAAATCAAAATAATGGATAAATGTGTTTGTGGTAAACAGCCATGGATCAGGAGCAGACTCCAGTGTGAAAGCAAAGTCTGTGCTGCTTCTGTACCACACATGGACTACATACGCACTGTAAATGGAGTATGTGTGAACCTCAAATACAGCTCACAAAATCAGGCTTGCAATGTGTAAGCTATTGTGCAACAACTGCACTATTGTAAAAACAAAAATACAGTCTATGATCAAATATTTAGGTGAGAAGTATTTTTGAGAATAAAAAAAGCCCCCCTCCACCCCTCAAATAAATAAAAAAATCCTCTCAAAAGAGTCACCTACGAGAAGAATGAATATATTCACTATAAATAATTCTACATTATAAAGATTGGTATCGGTGATCGGACCAGCAGACATTGCTTTCTGTGATCGGCGATCAGTCTCAAAAATCCTGAGCAGAGCACCCCTACCAAGAACCATGGGTTCAGCTAAAATCATCTTTAGTATTCTGCTGAAGAAAGTCAGTCACCTATAACTTATGTAAATTAACAATTAAGAATTATTCCTTTAATTAGGCCTGGGTGATAAAATGGTATCAGTATTTATTGACGGCACACCTTTATCAATAATCAATACTTGATACAGCGCATGATACAGGCGCTACATATGAATGCATGCTGAAATAAGTGCTGGGCCTGCCTGCGACTAGGAGATAGTGAATAATAAATAAAAAAAAGTCAATTTTATAATAAACATTTGCACGAATGCAAAAACAGTGTAATCAAATTTTAGGTGTGCATCAGTGAGCATTTACAGTGGTGCACGAGATGCGGTGATGGTTAATGTAAGTTTCATTGTTGCATTTTAATGTTTTGTTATTCTGTCCAGTTGAAAACCATTTGATGTGCCGCTGTGGAGTTATTCAAAAGATCAGAGAAATACAGAAGCATGGAGAATATTTTGATTAGCTTAGAACCATGACTGCTGCTATCGTGTCTCACACAAGATGTATAGAAAACCATGCAAAGTTAAAAGAGATTCAACTTTTAGAATACATGTTGCAAATCTACGGAGATTTAATCCATTTCACTGCATCTCATATGTTTTTAAATGCAATCTGTATGATAGGCGCTTCAGCTCTTTGTATTAAGCTATGCATAAATTAGGGCTGCACGATATATCGTTTCAGCATTGATATTGCGATGTGCAAATCTGCAGGATGAGCGATGTTCACTATAGGCTACTGATCGTTATATTTATACTGATTGTTTTCTATGCACACACAGAGACAGAGTATACACCAGACGTGACAGCTGTACAGAGATACCCTTTTTAAATAAATTTAGTAGAGCTACTGCAAGCAATTTTCAGTGCTTGAAATCTATATATCCTTTGTTTAAACTTCTGAAACGACTGCCATTTTCCACGTATTTTTAGGTGTGACGTGAATGGCCCTGTGTCAGTATGTCATAAAGAGAAAGTGGCATCAGTTTTTACATGGTGACAATTGCCAGGTTTCCATCCAAAGATGCAAAAAAGATGCGCAAAATTGGAATATCGCACAAAACATTTGCGAACAAGCACTGTTTCCATCCAACAAGTCAAAGAGAACAAAATAGTCACTTCCTGATAACCTGGCACTATACATCACTAAGAAAAGTAGGAGAAGCTACTGAATACAATAATTTTCCTATATAATAAATGACATGCACCTCAGAAAGAGGAGACAAAACACAATGAATGCGGTTATTGCTTTTGGAGGTGGATGCTGCTGTTTGGGAACGCAGTTATTTAACAGTTCTGGGAAGCAATTATACAGAAATACTTTGATGACAGACTTGGCATTTCCGAAAGACCATATAACATTTCAGATGCTGTGGAAAGAGATCGGTCCGCTGGTTAGTCTGGATTTACTGTCCGATAGCGCAAAGTCCCATGACTTTTTTGATGCACTTGGAAGAATTTATTCACAAAATGCAATTCCACCTCCCATTATTCACATGAACCCTTTTTCACATGTGAATTATCCTTAAGATTTAACCTTAAAAGGAGACATATGCCCTTTTTGAAAGTGAAAGTGACGTGACATTCAGCCAAGTATGATGACCCATACTCAGAATTCGTGCTCTGCATTTAACCCATCCAAAGTGCACACACCTGAAGCAGTGGGCAGTCATTTATGCTGCGGCGCCGGGGAGCAGTTGGGGGTTCGGTGCCTTGCTCAAGGGCACCTAAGTCGTGGTATTGAGGGTGGAGAGAGCACTGTACATGCACTCCCCCCACCTACAATTGGTGCCAGCCTGAGACTCGAACTCACAACCCTTTCGATTGCGAGTCCGACTCTCTAACCATTAGGCCACATCTTCCCCACCATATGTATTACAAGTCTCTGGTGTCCCCAGAATGTGTCTGAAATTTCAGCTCAAAATACTTTTCCAGAATAGAGCTGCGCCATTGCAGCTCGGACCTGCTAAAAAAATCTGTTTTGGTACTTATTATCATTTTCATCAAGCTGAAATCATGCGTTTTAAACCATATCAGGTTTTCTGAGTGCACACATCTGAAGCACATGGACAGAAGACAGCGGTCACAGCATGTGAGTACTAAACTAAGTTCTAATTTACACACAAGTTTACGTTAAAAACATACACGAGTTACCAAAAACAGTCTATGTCATGTCTGTGAAGGTAAACTGCTGGGAAATAAATTGCATGCTTATTTTAGATCTGTGTGACAGCAGCAATATACAGTAAATAAATCAAATCCACTGCTCTCTTGCCTCTTGAGGTTGGGACTCTAAACAGTGTTCTGTGCAGCCAAAGACAGAACATAGTTAGCATGTTTTGCTCAAACTTTTGCCCTTGCATTAGAGCTGGTACACTGTTGTCACTTGTAAAATCAAAAGGATGGCACCATGGGTTGAAACTTACAAGGTGAATGGGTGGTAATATTATAATGAGAACCCTTTACCACGTTATCAATGGAGCGAAATCAAGCACACTTGTTTCAGACGCTTGCAGAAAAACTCTTTTTCATGTTTCCTTGGTGGGTAGAAGCACCAGGGTTGATTTTCATGGTATGTCACCTTTAATAATAAAAGATTTAGCCTTCATAATCCACAGGAATATCAGGTTATGTATATGACCATGTGTAGTACATTACCTATAAAATCATTTAGTTTAGACTTAAGTAAGGTGAAACCAGCACAAAACAATTTGTTAGCAAGCTGCTAATTTTATCCAGACATGGCAGAAAATTAGATTATTAGTTAAAATAAACTTTTACATTTTCTTTCATGAATAAGCAAGCAAACGGTTTCTTCGCATTTATTTTAGTTATGGTCAGTATTGGGCTCACAGGTCATGTGGGTAGGGTGTGTGGATGCCCATCAGCCACCACCGAAGACCCAAGAAAAACCCTGAATGAACAATCAATATCAAGCTCCTATTCTACTGACAACCACTACATAACAACTGTAACTATATTGTCAGTTGCAAAAGTAAATAAGATTAAAGATGCTAAAATCCATAACCCCAGGATGTCATATCATATCGAAGTATTCAAATTATGAGTCTATTCATCAAATCTAAATTAAAAGATTTTCAAATGAACTAGGTGTGAAAGATGTCTGCACTCACGCAGGACCCAACCAGATTTCTTGGGACGAATAATTTCAGAATAAAACTACATAGCGGTCGTTAACTCTAGTGTAATTGGAACGCGAGAAGGTGGTCTAACAATATCCCATTCTCCTTTCAGAACAGCATTTCTGTGCCTTACTCATTATCAAACACTAGTACAGCCTGCACTCAGGATTGTTATGCATGGGCCGCACACATGGACCAGTGCTTTCTGAGTCATGCATTTTATTTGCTGGATCTGTAAATCCCGGATCAGTGGATCCGCCACTAAATAAAAAAAGGTTAGTGCGACTTTTTTTTCCCCTCAGAATTGTGCGATATAAACTTGCAATTGCAAGACATAAAGCCACAACTGGGAAATATAAACTTCTGAGAACACCCCCCCCCCCATCTCGCAATTGTAAGAAGATCAGAATTGCGAGGTTTTTATGTCACAATTGTGAGTTTATATCATGCAATTCTGAATTGAGAGAAGTTGCAATAACCTTTTTCAGTGGCGGAGACAGGCTTCCATAGTCATCTCTCTCTTTCAGTAGTTGAAATTTAAATGTGAGATTCTGGAAACGAGATCTAAACAAAGAGTGAATACATAGCGAAGTCCCCCTCAGACCTCTAGTGTGAAACTCTATTTAGCACTGGACCAGCACTTACAACCATATTCTACTGCTGTCAACGTGGCCCTTTTGAAAACAATGGAATACTTCACTCCACCCAAGAACCACTTAAGACACTCTTCACAAACATCCATAGAGAAAAGTTAACAACAAACATCAGATTTACTATCATAGTTTGATTCAAATAAACATTTTTATTGTTCAGATATATAGTTTGCTGAAAGGAGTTTGCTGTGTTTAACTGTGATCTGAGCTGCTCTCTGAAACACCGGACCATAAGCAGCATAGTGTAAATGAACACACACAATGCCACGCTTCATTCAGAGTCTGAAACACAAAGCACAACAGACTATATACTTATGCATACTACATAATGCACAGCCTTTTGAGATTTTGAGAATCACAAATTATTTTTTATAATCACATTAGTCTTTTAGTCTTCTCTCTCTCCAAATGTGCACACGTGTTTGTGTGCATGAGAGCGAGGCAGAACAAAGTAGTTCTGCAGCACTCTACTTCCACTCCTAGTCCCTGCAGACACTCTAGATGTGCCAAGCTTTTTCCCTCTTATTTGCTTACATTTTTCCCAGCAGCTTCAATGGTGTCGAAAAGTAAGCTATTTTGTGTATACTGTGGCACTGCTTTAGGTTAGTGACATATTAGAACAAAAAAAAACAACAACTGCATGAACGTTAAAAAGGCACAGGATGCTATTATGCACAAATAAGCCACAAAACAACTCACAAAGTCCCGATGTGGACACACAGACAGCTTCCACAGCATGCAATTCAGTAGACACGGTTTAAGTCTCAAGTACGGCTGGGTATTGAGACAATTTCATTATTTACGTCGATTTCAGCTCAAAAGCTGTGATTCAATTGAATTTGATATAGATTAATTTGGATATATGCAATCAGATACAGACAGTACTGTTCAAGTCAATATTTCTTCCAAATAATTTTTTTTTGCAACTAATGCTATGAACTATAAAATAAACCCTATCAGTTGTCATATGTAAACAAATATATTTAAACTGCACATAAAGCAGTTTTAATAATAAAAAAAAATGCATATATACACATTATCATAAAATGTGACAATACTATATATTTTGATGTCTTTCCGCGGTTGAATCAATTTCAATAAAATTTGTCAACTCGGCTCAAGAGTTTAGTTAATGTCAACAGTTGGGAAAGAAATCTGATGTGTGTAACACATCCTTCATACTTGTGATACAATCTGTGGCTTACAAAACCCTTTGTATCACAGAAGAACAAAATAATGTACAGCTCTGAGTAACGCTATGATAGAACACATGCTCCTCAACTCAAGAGCACTGGTTTCTGCAGACTTGTTGTCAGTGGTCATTAATTAACTTTTTTTTATATATATATAAATAATCTTTGTTAATCTCCAGTTTGTGCGCTCCAAGTAATTGTAGTGCAGAACTGTGCTACACAGACTATAACTAGAAAGAGATACAGGCCTAAATTACTGTCTAATAATGACTGGCCAAGCATAACATAGCATACTTCACTCGTCTTGCGACATTACATTTTTCTAAAAACTTGCAGAAATATGCACTATTTAAAAAATATATAAATAATTTTACTTAAAACAAGGCCAAATCATGAAAAAACAAAAACAACAAAAACATTCTAGTTTAGTAATTGCTTAACACATGCCCTGACAATACTGGCTTCCAATATTAAACTGATACTGAAAATGTAATTCAGATGTTGAACAATTTAAATGCCAATACTAGCTGATAATATATATTTGTGTATAATATAATATATATATAAAATGATAATGCATAGAACTAGTTGTTATCATAGTACTTTAAAGTCACTCAAAAAGAGGTAATTCTTTCAAATTGATGTTCAAGATGACAATCAACACATCTTCCTCAGAGATATGACATGCTCACGAACTACATCTCTTACTTGGCTAAATGCAAACTAACAGCCTAAATGATCTAAAATTGAAGTGTAACATCTCCCAACAAACTCAAGTTAAAAGAGCTTTCCAGACAAACTTAAAGTTGTCACCACCATGAAGTGTTACTAAGATTAACACCTGCGGAAATAAAATGAAGCACGGCCATTTAAACGCCATCAGTCCACCCTCACAATTAATAAATACAGTAGAGAAGCAGTGAACCCAGGGGACCATAAGGGCCCCCCTACACTTCTGCCTGTATTTAAAGAGCGTTTTGAGTCATATCTTAAGCGGCTTCTTCCATCCTCCTTTTGAAACAGCCCATCTCCTACCTAAGCTGGTTAGGGGTTCCCTTATCTCTTTGAAACTCTCTCTCGCCCCATCCTCCTGCTTCACTTTCAGTGCTTTGGGGGAGCTGGGAGAGCTGCTGAGGGAAGGGGAAAGAGGTGTTATTCACAGAAAAACAAACAAGACATTAGGAGTTCAATATACCAAGTATGCAACAATGGCAATGTCGCAAAAACACCAACAAGTGAGAGAAAACGGATACACATGACTTGTATTCAGGTTTTGCCATGATTTAGACACAGAATAAATGAAAAACAAAGTGGACATTGCAAATGAAAGTAAGTATTGGAGTGGTCCACTGTATTTGGCATAAATGCATTCTCCAAATCAGTTACGCTAGTACTCACTAGAGATGTAACAATTAACAAAATTTTTCTTTACCAAAATGAGATTTAAGGCAAATTATAAATAAATGTGTCCTTTTATTATTGGCTTGAAAAAATCCTGCATGTTTCTTTGCGAAAATGAAATATAAAACCATAATAATATACTAATATAGCATATTGTTGCTCTTTTGTTTGTTTTGATTGCATGTACTCCAAATCATATAAATAACACAACAATAAATCTCTTCATATAAACAAAATAAGGCTTTGTCTGTGCTCTTTCCATTTAAAATGAGAGGCAACCACTGCATTTTAATCATGATCCAAACAAAGATGCTGCCTACATGCAACATGGGCAGTCTTTAAATTAGTTTGTATAATTTCAAAATTTGAAGCAAAAACAGAATGATTTCACTTCAGTTGTGAAACCATACATAAATAGTATCTGCATGAAACAGAAACAGCAGATGAGCTGAACGAGATGCAGATTTACTCTCTGCCAGCAGGTGGCGCTTAGAGCGCGTCCTTGGTTTCTGCTGTAAACAAAACAGCGCTGCACTTATGAACTTTAATATGCATTATACAGAGGCAAAATTTAAAGAAAAAAAATACCATCTAAAAGTTACCCTCAGACATTCATTCCTATGAACTCCTACCCCTAAATGAATCACTATTTGTTTAGCATCTCAACCGATGTGAATCCACATATTTAAATTAATTTTCAACCGGCTGATGGTTATTACATCCCTAGTACTCACAGTAGCTACTTTTACATTATAAATCTGATATCTGAAACCACAGAAAATTATTTAGTTCTAGGTGTACCGCTGCCATTACCACAGGAAAAAAGATGACCTTAGCCATCTTCAAGAATCTGCTTAAAACACATCTCTTCCATCTTTATTTGATCCTCTAACTTTAGCACTCACTATTTTAATTCTTTTTTTTTTATTCTAACTAGCTTTCTAATATTTTTGTATTCAGTGTTTTTTTTCTCATTTATACAATTAACAAAAAAATAAATAAATAAATACCTTTAACACTATCTTCCGCTATTCTTTTTCTGTTCAATCGGTTTTGTTTTTATTTATATTATTTAAAAGCCCTTGCTACGTGTACTGCATTTAAGCTAACTGAGACTTGTTATAGCCCTTCCATATCATTGCTCTTTTGTTGTTTGTAGTTGCTTTCATTGTCCTCATCTTTAAGTCGCTTTGGATAAAAGCGTCTGCTAAATGACTAAATGATTTAGTCATCCCCCCTCCCCGTGCACTCTCTCTAGCCCCTTTCACACAGAACGGTGGTCCCGGAAAATTGCCGGATTGCCTTCTTCATGAATGCGAACATGTCCCGGAATTGATAATAGGATCGATTCCGGGTTGGGGACCTAGTAACATTGCCGGGTTCAGTCCCGAAATTAGCTCTGTGTGAACAAAAACCAGAAGCAATGCTGTAAAGGGTGTGTCGTAGTGATGACGTATGTTATCGTGCAACTCTTTTACCGGGTGAAAGAATGAAAAAATATACTGTAATGAAGCAGAGATCAGTTAGCTCCTTATATCCACACTTAAGTGGAGATTGTTCGCCCGTTTAAGTGAAAGTTAACATGCCTAGTGTTTTCGACTTGTACATTACACGTCACTCCCTGATGTCGTGTGTCTTTACTGGACCTTTACGGGTTGTGTGTGAATGCACACACATATTCAGGGAAATCACTGGCAGTGTGAATGAACTAAAATATAACGATCCGGGAATAATTTCCAGGATAATTTCCATTACCCGTGTATTATCCAGAATCTTAGTGTGAAAGGGCCTCAAGTCTGTCGTTCATCTCCTTCACTCAAAATCAACTGACATGACGGTAAGAGGACAGAAGACTTTTTTTTTTTTTTTACTTAATTACTATATGTGTGAATTGTGCTAAAAATAAAACAATCTAGCTAAGTTTAAATAAAAGAAAAAGCATTTTCCATGTTGAAAAATCTTTTTGCAATGTCCTAACAACCAGTATCAGCCCAAAAACTCATGAAATAACACCTCATTTTAACTAATCCAGTTTAATGCATGGTTGAAACAACTGTACTGTTCAACACTGAACTCACATGCATTGGTGTACAAGTAAATAATTTACTCACAACACCTTATAAAAGAGGAGCAATATTGCATTTATTTCAGTTATGGTCAGGCTCACAGATCTTAGGGTACTTTTTACTGTGTGTGAATAAAATCCTCTGCCAACACCTTGTCAGTCATCTGTCCTTACTCTACTCACATTCAAGCATCTATGGCGATATTCACGGTAAGAACCAGTTAATCCATACACAAGTCTGTTTTACAAGTTGCAGGGGCCAATTAAGAATCTTCAGTTCATCTAACCTGCATGTCTTTGGGCAGTGGGAGGAAACCGGAGTAAACCCACTGACACAGGGTGAACATACAAACTCCACAGTCTCTCTTCTCACATGATAAGTGAAATCTCACTTCTATATGAATTGTAGCATACAAATGAACCAAACTGCTTTTATCTCTATAAAAATGCAAACCAAAGGTGGGGGCAGTGGGAGTGTTATGTAACTGGTATATTTTTGGACATTGTGTAACACTAATAACACAGACTACCCTACTATCATGGTTTAACATTTCTAATAATTTATTAGACATGGCTTTTAAGTAAAGACAGTAAACTAATGAAGTCCAAGAATGTGAGCTCTAGTTTGTCTTCACTAAAGCGCTAGGGTTCTGACCGCTATCAAAATAAAAGCCATACTTTACACTTAACAGTCAAGCAGAATAACGTATTGAAAAATGTCAAATAAGTTGATAAATGAACTAATAAATATATTTAAAAAAAATGTTTTTGTTTTTTGCAGTGGTGCAGCAACGATCTTGCATAGAAATGCACATAACACTTGTTTATACAGTTGTTTCACAAAAGAAAAAAAAAAAAAAAAGGGACTTTGAGTTAGTTTAGGATGGCTTAGGATAAAATGTTCCAATTACCTAAGGACTTCCAATTATCTAAAAACAGAAGTTCTTCAAGTACATGACATTTTACTGCTAAAGGCAGCAGAATAACTGCTATCAGCATGTCACGATGCACTAGGATTCCACTGACAAGCTATTCTATCCATTCACACCAGACAGAACAAAATGAATCACGAAACAAAGCCAATCAGAAGAGCGTGTGGGCCGGCCCTTTCTCTCTGTTAGCACTCTGTTGTCTCAGACACTCGATGGAATGTATTAGTACTTTTTTTTTTTTTTTTTTTTTACACACCATTAATATACTATAGGCGTTGTACTTTCAGAACTCGGGAGATTTTTAAAACGTGATGTGCTGTTGTGGTAGACCAGTTTCAAGTCTATGAGAGTCCGTTCAAGACATTATTCAAACTTTACTCATGCACACATCATCAAACTCTCTCTTGTACACTACTTTAAGGTCTTTGATACACCATCAAAGCTTTCACACGCACTATCAAACTCTCATTCACTACTATACCGCCTCAACACACTATCAAACTCTCTCGCTCACACTACCAAACTCATTCACACAAGCAAGGGCTGTGTGATGTGGAAAAAAAAATACTATAGCAATATGTTTGATCAATTTTACGATTTATTTATATATATATATATATATATATATATATATATATATATATATATATATATATATATATATATATATATATATATAAATCCCGTGTACAGGGATTTTTTTTTTTCCTTTTTTGCCATGCATTGGTCATAGAGTTCATTGTAGCAGTGCCTCAGGTGTTGAAATATATTTGTTATACATTATACATGTTCACATGTACTCAGTTTGCAATGTGTATACAGTATGTGTATGTGGTGCAGAAGCAGCAGCGAGAGCGCGTTATTGTAACGCAAAAACACATAAAAAAAATGCGCGAGTGTGAATCTCTCAGCTCACACGCAGATTTCCTTTGCTCTGTCACAAAACCAGAGGCGCGTGCTCAGATATATGGTGTTCTAGCCCGGAGAGAGTGTGCGCACTTAAAACGTGTATCCTCTCGCTCAAACTGCGTTCTGTGCGCTCACAACTCTCTCTATGCTCATGCGCTAGATATTAAGTATTTTCGCACCTTTCCATTTCTAACCTTTTCTGTTCACATCTTTCACTACGTGCAGATAATCCGTTAACATGGGCTCTGGAAAGATACGCATCACAGACGGGGTGTGTGAACCGCGAGTTACGTAGGCATATGCCTGGTCTGCTCTGACTTTTTACTATTTATTTGTTTCTAAAAACTCTAAAACTGTATTTGTCATAACTCTGTTAAATATCTCATCAAAAAGAGTTTACCGCCTAAATCTTTTTTTTTTCGTAAACGTTAAAACCAGCACAATCTAATAAACAATTTCTCATGGATACAGGATTTGGGCATAGAGGACATGTTGGAGGAACTTCTAGTATTAAAAACTTGTATGCCATCCTAGAAGGACCTGGGGCCTATTTCAGAAAGGAGGTTAAGTGAAAATGGAGTATGTTAACCCTGAAATTCAGGTTCACCGTTTCAGAATGGGAGGTTGGTCAAACCCGAGAAAGCAGGGTAAGTCCGTTCTGAAAGAGAGGTAACTTATACTCAGAGTCAGGTACCATGGTAACCGGGGATTTTTTCGGTAAACCCAGAGTTTATTTTGGTCTTCTCCCCCATTTTAAAGCACAAGCGATGTCTAAATACCTCATTCATGCATGCTGGAAAACTGTTTTTCTTATGAAGTATTTTTGTTCTCCTTATTTCAAGATATAAGAAAATTATACAAGATATTTAGTCTTGTTTCCTGAGGAGATCTAAATTAAGTGCATTTTACTTAAGTAAAATTATCTGCCAGTGTGGTAATAAAAATAATCTTAATGCAAATGGAAAACAAAACTATTTGGAGTGACTAAAATGTTCCAAAAATGGAAGTAAAGTGCCTTAAGAGTGTTTAATAAAGATAAATGTATTTATAGAGCTGTTTGCACTTAGCCTACTGTAAATAGGATCTATCGCTAAGAAAGTAAGTTAATTCCACTTATGCCAGTGTAAATAGCTGCTGCCGTAATTTTCTTACTCTACTGGCAGATCATTTATAAAATAAAATAAAAATTCACCTAAATAATTATTCATTACTTTCATTTTTTTTCCCGTGAGAAACCATGAAAATGAATAGCCTATTAGTTCAATAACCTACTGTTCTGCCAGTTTTCACCTGTGATATTATATCAGTGATAAGAATTAAACTTGTATTGAGTCTGAAGTATGCAGACGTCTTTTTGCCGGAAGCTGTTGCCATGGTGAATCATCATTTCAGATCAACCTACTCAGAGTTGACTGAACTTACACAGTTCAGCTGTTCAGAACCCGAAAACTCAGAGTTTCCCATCTCACAGTAAGTCAACTTTGAGTTCAAGTTTTGAAACGGACCTCTGTTCTACAGAGGGTATAAACCAGGGTTCCTCAAATCTCGCCCTGGAGGTCGAATGTGCTGCAGAATTTAGCTCCAGCCCTGATCAAAGTCACCTGACTGTGATCTCCTGATGATCCCAAAGACATTGATTGGCATTGATTTGAATGCTCAGGTGTGTTTGACTAAGGTTAGAGCTAAACTCTGTAGGAAAATGGATCTTGAGGTCCAGATTTGAGGATCCCTGGTATAAACAATCTTGTTGTATCGGTTTAAAAATTAACAGAAATTAATTTTTCCAAAAGTTGGGTTAATTTCATGCAATCTATTTTTATTGTTTATAGATCCCTTCCCGTTTGCCATTTGTTATTAACATTAACAAATTATCAGTTTTAAATAAGAGGTTCTGCACAAATTTTTAAATTCTGTCAATTAAAGGTCTTTTTGCAGCTCAACTGATTTTAACAGCACTGAACTGCATTTTAAACTACAGTAATAATAAACCAGTGCATAGGTTCTAGTTTCTTCGCTCACAGACCAGATTAATCAATGATGGAATTAATTTGTGCTTATTTTCATTCAATGCAATCATAGCTTAATCCTTAATACAGTCACACACACTTTTAATGTTTATATACATTAAGTTATAATGTAAGTTTTGATGATGATAGCTTCATGGTTAATATACCGACATGTAGCGCAACTGCATCTCCGATGACCTGAGTTTGAACATATCTGCATACTCTGAATCTGTATTTCTCTGTAGTAAAAAAACTACTTAAGATTCACCCTGGTTAAAAGAAGTCAGTTGTATGTCAACTCTTTGACAGACTCAGCTTGTACACTGCTATAGACATCTTTAATAATTATAATTAATATCCATTCATTTTCATTTTAGGCTGAACAATAGCAAAGTCTTTTGGAAATTATCCAATAATGCCATTATTGGCTTTTGCACTGCTTTAGTCATAATTTAAAAAGTGTTGGGGATAAATCTCTATAAATCATAATTGGGAATGGAGTAATAAGCTAAGAGACTCTATACAAACTGTTGTTATGTTACCTTGTTATTAAACTTACCTTTATAGCTTTAATTGCTGATTTTGTAATCTGGGTCATCTTTGCTTTGGAGATCGGTGGCTTGTATTCATTCAGTGAGTACAGCTGAAAAACATAAAACATTGCAATTTAACATTCTTTATTATCAATGTTATCAGTTTATACCGATGTGACCATGTTTAAACACTAGTAGGCCAATTCATATTTTTAATAACAGACAATAAATAACAAAAAATACTGCAATACTTTAGTTTTGTGCATTAAAATCTCATTGTCCTCTTTTAAACAACAGTTGGCTTAAAGGCATTAAGATGATATACTTTAGAGTTTTTTTTGGCATTTTCGCTACATGAATATACCGTAATTCAAGCTGCTTAACATAAAAATGCACATAATAGCTCATTAAGTGCTTTTAATTCCAATTTTAAAATGCAGATAGCCCTAGTTGATTCATACAGAAAAGACTTAGCTATTTAGTCAAATTATATGACCTACATGAGCTACTTCATTCAAGAACTTAAGTCTACCATAAAACTGAGGTTAAAGCTGTTTTACACTTTTAAATTTAGGTTTCAAAGGCGGGTGGGGGCTGGGGGGTGTACAATGATGCCACAGAAGTACCATTTAGGTCCCTCAAAGAACCTTTTGGAAAGCAGTTCTTAACCATTTTTTTCTTCGTGCAAGAACTTTTTATTAACCTAAAGAACCTTTTTTCCTACCATAGAGAACCATTTTGTGAAATATATAAAAAAATTGATTATATGAAATAATAAAAGGTTCCACTGTTGTTTTTCATAGAACTACTGATGACAATAAAGATTAGTAGCACTTCTGATCGTCTGCTGCTAACTGTTAGCAATCCGGTTGCAAAAAAACAAACAAACAAAAAAACAACCAAGTAAGTTGTGTCTCATAGCCTATTAGGACAACCTACAATATTTTAGTGAATCATATGCCTTTCTTGAGGCTGCAGCATTTGGTGCTCATTAGAAACGCGCCTGTGTTCCCGAAAAAATGGGCCTATGATGCCCTAACGCTGTCTAGATAACGTTAGGCTGCTCACCAAGCGGAAACATTAGCATTTGTATTAACAGGAATTCATAAAACAGGGCTAACGTGAAATATAATGAAGCCATAAGATACTACAACGTTAGATAATTAAATACATAAATATTACTTTTAGTTGCCTGACCAGTTTTCGTCAGCATGCTGAGCACTGATGACGAACAAAAAGGCAAGCTAACTTACAGTGATCTTGAGTGTTATTTACTTTATCTTTCCATGTTTAAATTGCAACGCAAAGATTCAAACATACTTTTAAAAATTAAATGTTGTGATTATGTAAGAAATACATGGTCTGCACCATGAAACCGGCTTGATGACAACAGCGGCCTACCCTCGAGTTTATCGTGTCTACAGTCATACAAACGAATATCATACAAACCTCGCCGTTAAACGCCTTGACGGCCTCCATTGTGTGGATACGATTCCGTTCTTTCAAACAGATCGAAAACAGTTAGCCTCTTCGTCCCTACAGTCGGCCTGACACACGCATGTCCTGGAGTTAGCGGTGGTCGAGATGGAGGAGGGCGATAATATGGCTGACAACGCGAAGGCAAACACAGACCGAAGCATTGCTGAGTCGACTCCTCCAGAGAGATTCAAGATTCATTGGTTAGGGAAACGAACAATGCCCTGTAAATCGTCTGTCGCAGAGCCTGAGGTGCCCATAGAGCGAATCACCACTGAATCGACTCCTTCAGAGAGATTCAAGATTAATTGGTTAAGGAAATGAACAATTCCCTGTAAATCATCTATAGCAGAGCCTGAGGTGCTCACAGACCGGAACATTGCTGAGTCGATACCTCCAGAGAGATTCAATATTCATTGGTTATGGAAATGAACAATGCCCTGTAAATCGTCTGTCGCAGAGCCTGAGGTGCCCATAGAGCGAAGCATCACTGAATCGACTCCTTCAGAGAGATTCAAGATTCATTGGTTAGGGAAATGAACAATGCCCTGTAAATCATCTATCGCAGAGCCTGAGCCGCAAAAGCTATTTAAAGGGTTAGTTCACCGAAAAATGAAAATGATGTCATTAACAACTCACCCTCATGTCGTTCCAAACTCGTAAGACCTCCGCTCATCTTCGGGACACAGTTTAAGATATTTTAGATTTAGTCCGAGAGATCTCAGTCCCTCCAATGAAACTGTGTGTACAGTATACTGTCCATGTCCAGAAAGGTAATAAAAACATCATCAAAGTAGCCCATGTGACATCGAGGGTCAGTTCGAATTTTTTGAAGCATCGAAAATACATTTTGGTCCAAAAATAGCAAAAAAAAAGAAAAAACAACTTTATTTATCATCGTCTTCTCTTCTGTGTCTGTTGTGAGAGAGTTCAAAACACAACAGTGTAGTGATATCGGGTTCACAAACGTATCATTCAATGTAATCAGATCTTCTTGAACCAGTTCACCAAATCAAACTGAATCGTTTAAAACGGTTCATGTCTCCAATACGCATTAATCCACAAATTACTAAAGCTGTTAACTTTTTTAATGTGGCTAACACTCCCTCTGAGTTAAAACAAACCACTCTCCCGGGAATAATTCATTTACTCAAACAGTACATTGACTGAACTGCTGTGAAGAGAGAACTGAAGATGAACACCGAGCCGAGCCAGATAACGAACAAATGATTAACTCGTTCATATTGAAAAAGAAACAGGCCCATTTCTGCCACTGAATAAAAAATATAAAAATAAAAAAGGTTATTCCAACATTTTAGCTCACAATTCTGACTTTTTTTTCTTCGCAGAATTGTGAGATATTGTGAGATATAAACTCGCAATTGCAAGTTAAAGTCCAATTTGGTGGGGGACTGATATGTTCTCAGAACTGCAATTGCAAGTTTATATTAAGCAATTCTGACTTTATTTCTCAGAATTGCGAGTTTATGTCTCACAGTTATGACTTTTAACTCACAATTGAGAAAAAAGTCAGAATTGCGAGTTTATGTCTCACAGTTATGACTTTTAACTCACAATTGAGAAAAAAGTCTGAATTGCGAGTTTGTATCACACAGTTAAGAGAAACAAAGTCTGAAATGTGAAATAAAACTTTTAAAATTATTTTTTTTCTTTTTTATTCAGTGGGGGAAACGAGCTTCCATACTGTTATCCAAAGCTACTAATACTGAAAATTCATCATTAGTGTCACAAATAAAATGAAAATGAACTCAACATTTGTTTAATAAAATTAGTTTATTAATAAGTGGAAAGAGAAACATAAGTGAGAAAGGTGGTGATGCTATCCTTGAAATTATAGTTGCTGTTAATGTATTTGTTGCAAATCAAATTATATAGTGAAGTTTTTAAAATATGTCTGTGTGGGTTATAAAACCGGCTGTCTCTTTTTTGAACCCTGCACTTATAGTAACATTTACCAAACATATACACACACACACATATATACATATATACATTAGGGCTGTGCATTGCCAAGAATCTGGCGATATGATACGCATCACGATACAGGGGTTGCAATACGGTATATTGTGATACACTGCGATACTGTAAGCAAGGCGATATATTGGGATATTTCTTATTTTAGGAATAGTATATTTTGTAAGGAATGCTGTCATTACACCACCATATGCAAACCTTGGCAATAAATAAATAAAAATTGTTTAACCAGAACACAGTGGGATCTGCATTTGCAGTAGTCAGTCCCTGTAACATTCAATGTTATTGAACCACTTTTTTGTGCAGTATGACTAAAGGGGATAAATTAAAGTGCTTGCAGGATCCTGATAAACAATGTAAAAACAATAAAAGCATAATCTAAAAAACCAAGCCTTGATCATTATAAAGAATATAATACAGGCTTGATACCTTTATCTCAAACGATGTCAGTTTAATTAAAGTGGGTACAGTATATAAAACAGTTGAAAAATATGGATTCAGTAATGTATATAAAAACAATAAAGGCATAATCTGAAAAACGAAGCCTTGTGCATTATACTGAATAATATTCTGTATATGTTACAGTTGGTTTGATTCCTTTAGATCAAAAGGTGTTGGGGTTTAATGGATTTATATTATTGCATACATTAAAAGTTGTAAAATTATTATAAAACACATAAAATTGTCATTCAAAAAGAAATTAAGACTTGTGCAACGTAAAGGGCATAGATTTATGACTATCTGAATTAGTTTGGGAACAAAACATAACAGCCTTAAAGAGTTTAATTGGCATAAAAAACCCCTGAATGTCTAATGAATGTCAAACTAACTTTACCACTGTCGAAAACCGTGACGCGAGCACCGCACCAACTACACAAAAAGCCCCTAAAATGAGAGAAACTGCAGCCTCGGATCCGCCGCTTGCCGCGTCCATAGACTGTATAAAAACAGGCCACGACCCATGTGAAGAGGCTCGCATGAGATATGAACTGGGACAAAATCATTCACCCTCCATTACTAGCAGTGTACTACATTAACGATAACATTAGTGGCGCACTCTAATACTAGTATTTCCTGTCACTCAGGATTTGTTCAGAGATGAAGACCATCTAGCGGTCGGGTGATAAAGTCGAAATGCAGCAAATGCCATGAATCTTGAATTATATATTTTTTTAAATATCGATATTCCATTTTTGAGAATCGATACAGTATCGGCAAACAAAATATTGCGGTACTAACGTGTATCGATATTTTCTTACACCCCTAATATACATATAAAATTAGCATATTGTGATAAAAGTTCATTATTTTAATGTAATGATAAAAATTAAGCTTTCATATATTTTAGATTCATTGCACACCAACTGAAATATTTCAGGTATTTTATCTTTTTTTTAATACTGATGATTTTGGCATACAGCTCATGAAAACCCAAAATTCCTATCTCAAAAAATTAGCATATTTCATCCAACCAATAAAAGAAAAGTGTTTTTAATACAAAAAAAGTCAACCTTCAAATAATTATGTTCAGTTATGCACTCAATACTTGGTCGGGAATCCTTTTGCAGAAATGACTGCTTCAGTGTGGCATGGCATGGAGGCAATCAGCCTGTGGCACTGCTGAGGTGTTATGGAGGCCCAGGATGCTTCGATAGCGGCCTTAAGCTCATCCAGAGTGTTGGGTCTTGCGTCTCTCAACTTTCTCTTCACAATATCCCACAGATTCTCTATCGAGTTCAGGTCAGGAGAGTTGGCAGGCCAATTGAGCACAGTAATACCATGGTCAGTAAACTATTTACCAGTGGTCTTGGCACTGTGAGCAGGTGCCAGGTCGTGCTGAAAAACGAAATCTTCATCTCCATAAAGCTTTTCAGCAGATGGAAGCATGAAGTGCTCCAAAGTCTCCTGGTAGCTAGCTGCATTGACCCTGCCCTTGATAAAACACAGTGGACCAACACCAGCAGCTGACATGGCACCCCAGACCATCACTGACTGTGGGTACTTGACACTGGACTTCAGGCATTTTGGCATTTCCTTCTCCCCAGTCTTCCTCCAGACTCTGGCACCTTGATTTCCGAATGACATGCAAAAATTTGCTTTCATCCGAAAAAGGTACTTCGGACCACTGAGCAACAGTCCAGTGCTGCTTCTCTGTAGCCCATTTCCTGCACACGCCTGTGCACGGTGGCTCTGGATGTTTCTACTCCAGACTCAGTCCACTGCTTCCGCAGGTCCCCCAAGGTCTGGAATCGGTCCTTCTCCACAATCTTCCTCAGGGTCCGGTCAACTCTTCTCGTTGTGCAGCGTTTTTTGCCACATTTTTTCCTTCCCACAGACTTCCCACTGAGGTGCCTTGATAAAGCACTCTGGGAACAGCCTATTCGTTCAGAAATTTCTTTCTGTGTCTTACCCTCTCGCTTGAGGATGTCAATGATGGCCTTCTGGACAGCAGTCAGGTCGGCAGTCTTACCCATGATTGCGGTTTTGAGTAATGAACCAGGCTGGGAGTTTTTAAAAGCCACAGGAATCTTTTGCAGGTGTTTAGAGTTAATTAGTTGATTCAGATGATTAGGTTAATAGGTCGTTTAGAGAACCTTTTCATGATATGCTAATTTTTTGAGATAGGAATTTTGGGTTTTCATGAGCTGTTTGCCAAAATCATCAGTATTAAAACAATAAAGGACCTGAAATATTTCAGTTGGTGTGCAATGAATCTAAAATATATGGAAGTTTAATTTTATCATTACATTATGGAAAATAATGAACTTTTATCACAATATGCTAATTTTTTGAGAAGGACCTCTATATATATATATATATATATATATATATATATATATATATATATATATATATATATATATATAGATATATATATATATATTTATATATATATATATATATATATATATATATATTAGGGGTGTAACGGTTCACAAAATTCATGGTTCGGTTTGATACGATACACTGATGTCACGGTTCAGTTCGGTACGGTTCAGTACGTTTTCGATACAGCAAAATGTAAAAACATCTCAACTTTTCAGAATGCCGCAAGCGCACTGCGGGTCATGTGACAAGAACTAACCAATCAGCTTCATTCTTTCCCGTAACAACGTTGAAAGCTCAGCCAAGATGAAGGAACAGCTGATCATAGTTGTATATGGATTGCAAGTTTTAAATAAATTTAGTAGCAGAGCTAGCCTACTGCAAGCGATTTTTAGAGCTGCAAATCCATTTATCCTTTGCTGAAATTTCCGCTACTTCATGGAGAGAGCAGCATGTCATTGTTGCGTAGCAAAGGCAGACGCCTCAGGGGCGCTTCTGCCCGAGGCTTTGGAAAGGAGGAGAAAGACGCGCCTAGCGTTTTCCACGTTTTTAGGCGCGATATGTGAAAGGCCCCTAAGGCGCTCGCTCACTCAGCACGCGCTGAAGGCTCGTTGCAAAATGTCTAATGCATTTAACAGACCAGAAATAGAAGATCCTCCAATAACCAACAGGTCTGGTGTTTGGGTGCACTTTGGATTCCCTGTAAGCTATAATGGTGATGATAGAATGAATGGTAAATAGTAAGGTCTCATATCCGCGGCTATAATGTAAATGTAACGTAAATTAAGCCTACCAATCGCTGCGGTGATGTCTTTTGCCCTGTTTGAGTCAGTTGGAAATGTCTGTCTAAATGCTGCGGGGATAGTTTGTTGCGTGTATGTTTCTCCTTTTTTTCATCTTTTCCCAGATACTGACACACTAAGGTGATGTCGGCGTAAATGAGTTGACATGTTTCAAGTATTCCCGCTGGTGTTTTTTTTTATTCCCACTGGTGTACCCTATTGTCATGTAGCAGATGTCACCGTTGTTTTTTTTATCCACCACTCTTTTGTCATCATCATTATAGCTTACAGGGAATCCAAAGTGCACTCAAACACCAGACCTGTTGGTTATTGGAGGATCTTCTATTTCTGGTCTGTTAAACGCACTGGCCACCGCGTACCGTGCATGAACTGCTCGCTCACTGTACCGAAACGAAAGCCTCGTACCGAACGGTTCAATACGAATATGCGTATCGTTACACCCCTAATATATAATTATATATATATATATATATATATATATATATATATATATATATATATATATATATATATATATATATATATATATATATATATAAACAAACTATGAACCCAGTCTATATGAAACATATACATTTCATATGAAAGGCATGACATTACATGAATATGTGTACAATATATCACAGCCAAACAAAACACTGCTTGTTGTCTAACAATAACATGGACAATAGCGGAGGATGGGAGCCAGGCCCCAGGCGAAGTTCTCCCCCTCCAATCTTCGAGATCTCCAACCAGAACTGCTTCGCTCCCCTCCGCGAGACGGGACGTGACGCTGTGATCATCGGAGACTCCATCGTCTGACACGTCCATGCTACGTTAGCCGAAGGTAAAGTGCACACTCATTTTTTCCCTGGTGCTCGTGTTCTCGATGTTTCTGCGCAGATACCCGCGATCCTGAAGGCCGACGAGAACCCCAGAGTGGTTGTGCTTCACGCCGGGGTTAACGACACCACGCTGCAGCAGACGGAGACGCTGAAGAGGGACTTCAGGAGCCTGATCGAGATGGTTCGCAGCACAACGCCCGCGGCGACGATCATCGTGTCAGGACCACTGCCCACGTATCAACGAGGACACGAAAGGTTCAGTAGACTTGTTGCTTTAAATGAATGGTTGTTGTCATGGTGTAAAGAACAGAGACTGCTATCGGTTAATAACTGGAATCATTTCTGGGAGCGTCCTAGGCTGTTTCACGCTGATGGCCTACACCCCAGCAGAATTGGAGCGGAGCTTCTCTCTGACAACATCTCCAGGACACTTCGCTCCATGTGACTGGTATATAATTCTTAAATAACTATTATGATGACTTTTGTTTCACCTGCTTATATGATAAAAGTACTTGTGCTGTACAATCTATTAAGACTGTGTCTGTTCCCCGAATAGTGAGGTCAAAATATAAATTTAATGTAGGATCTAGAAAAAATCTTATTGTGATTAAACCAAAAACATGAACAAAAACAATTTTTAAAGTTTGGGCTCATAAATATTAGATCACTCACACCCAAAGCAGTTATTGTAAATAAAATGATCACAGATAATAGTTTTGATGTACTTTGCTTGCCTGAAACCTGGCTAAAACCAAATGATTATTTTGGTCTAAATGAGTCTACTTCACCAAACTACTGTTATAAGCATGAGCCCCATCAGACTGGTCGTGGCGGAGGTGTTGCAACAATATATAGTTATATTCTCAATGTTACCCAGAAAACAGGATACAGGTTTAACTCATTTGAAATAACTTTTCTGCTTAATGTTACACTGTCAGACATGCAAAAGAAATCTAACGTATCTCTTGCTCTGGCTACTATGTATAGACCACCAGGGCCGTATACAGAATTCCTAAAATAATTTGCAGACCTTCTGGTTACAGTTGATAAATCGCTAATCAGGGGAGATTTTAATATTCATGTTGATAATACAAATGATGCATTAGGACTTGCGTTTACTGACCTAATGAACTCTTTTGGAGTCAAGCTAAATTTTTCCCGGGCCCACTCATGATTTTAATCATACACTAGATTTAATTATATCACATGGAATCGATCTTACTGATATAGATATCGTACCTCAAAGCGGTGATGTTACAGACCATTTCCTTCTATTGTGCATGCTGCGTATCACCGATATTAACTATGTCTCAGCGTTACCGTCTGGGCAGAACAATTGTTCCAGCCACCAAAGATAGATTTGCAAATAACCTGCCTGATCTATCTCAACTGCTATTTGTACCCAAAATACACATGAATTAGACGAAATGACTGACAACATGGGAACCATTTTCTCTAATACATTAGAAGCTGTTGCCCCCATCAAATTGAAAAAGGTTAGAGAAAAACGTACTGTTCCATGGTATAACAGTAATACTCACTCTCTCAAGAAAGTAACTCGTAGTCTTGAACACAAATGGAGAAAAACTAACTTGGTTAGTTTTTAGAATTGCATGTAAAAACAGTATGTCCAGTTATAGACAGGCTCCAAAACGTGCTAGGGCAAAGCTTATCCACAAACTCACAGAAGAAACAATCCAAGGTTTTTATTTAGCACAGTGGCTAAATTAAATTACCAGACGCCACCTGATTCAAATATTCCACCAACGTTTAATAGTAATGACTTTATGAATTTCTTCACTGATAAAATAGATAACATTAGAAATACAATAGCGAATGTAGATTCTACAGCGTCTAACACTTCAGTTTCATCCATCGCACACAAAGATAAACTGCAGTGCTTTACAAATATAGGACAGGAAGAGCTAAATAAACTTATCACTGTATCAAAACCAACGACATGTTTATTAGATCCTGTACCCAGTAAATTACTGAAAGAGTTGTTACCTGTAGCTGAAGAACCGCTTCTCAATATCATTAACTCGTTGTTATCTTTAGGTCACGTCCCAAAACGATTCAAACTGGCGGTTATTAAGTCTAAGAAACCAAAACTAGATCCTAGTGAACTGGCAAATTATAGGCCTACAGTATTTCAAATCTTCCATTTATGTCTAAAATTTTAGAAGAAGTTGTGTCTGCTCAATTGAGCACCTTGCTGCACAAAAATGATCTGTATGAAGAATTTCAGTCAGGTTTTAGGCCCCACCATAACACAGAAACTGCACTTGTTAAAATTACAAATAACCTGCTTCTTGCATCAGAACAAGGCTGCATCTCATTTCTAGTTTTACTTGATCTTAGTGCTGTGTTCGACACCATAGATCATGACATACTCATAGATCAATTACAAAACTATTGTCATGAAGGACTGGCATGAGGTGTCTGAGGTGGGTCTCGAACCCGGGTCTCCCAGTCAGGGAATGTTCTACTGGGAGGAACAGTTTCTTAGAAGACCCATGTGCAGAAGGAAGAGCAAACTCGGAGGCTCAGGTAACTCAAAGGCAGGCAGTCTTTACTTGGTCTCAGTAGTAGAATATAAACAAAATTTCAGTTACAGCTTTACAGCACAAAACAGAAGGTAGTCCAATGGGTAACTTGAAAATAAAACTCAACAGGTCTACAACACAGGTAATACGTACTGGGTAGGCTCAAGACTGAACACAGCACAATGAAACTGCCAAACTTAAATAGGTCAAAGTACAGGTGGAACACATTAACTTAATGAGCACTCTTAATTAAAGAGTTCACGGCCGTTAGCGCCACCTAGTGGCCTGGAGAGTTCTCTCATTAAGGTGCAGGGGGTGCCCACCAATGGTTGGGAGAGTAATTACACGTGGTAGCAGACAGCGCTCCCTAGTGGTTTGGAGAGTCATTACAGGAGGAGTCTTACAGTAGCCCATCTCTCAGGAACGGCTCCCGACGTTCCGTTGGCTCTGGTTGGAGTCATGGCGGTGGAACTCTCTGATCAGGTTTGGATCTAGGATGTCTTTAGCTGGCACCCAGGACCGCTCTTCTGGGCCATAACCCTCCCAGTCCACTAGGTATTGCATCCTTCCACGGACTTGACGTGAATCTAGCAGTCGACGGACCATATACACTGACTGCCCACCAATGACTTTGGGTAATGGGGGGGTGGGGGGGGCTTCTTAGCTGTGGACAGAGGAGAGCAGACAACAGGTTTCAAACGTGAAATGTGAAAAGTGGGGTGGATGCGCATAGACCTAGGTAAGAGTAGCTGGTAGGACACAGGGTTGATCTTCCTAAGTATCTTAAAAGGACCAATGAATCGGGGTGCCAGTTTCCGAGACTCTAGATGAAGTGGAAGATCCTTAGTTGACAACCACACCCTCTGACCTTGACGTAGTGATGGTCCAATTCTACGCCCCTGGTTGGCCTGTTTCTGCTGCTGTCGTGATGCTCTCAGCAAGGCTGTACGTGCTTTCCACCAGGCCTGACGACACCGCTTGACTAGTTGGGTTGCAGCTGGTACCTGGACCTCCAATTCCTGCTCGGGAAACAAAACTGGCGGAAACCCAAATTGACATTTGAATGGAGACATACCCAAGGATGAATGGTGTAGGGTGTTATGAACGAATTCAGCCCAGATCAGACGGGAGCTCCAGGTGCTTTGATTATTGGACACGAGGCACCTGAGGGTCTTCTCAATCTCTTGGTTAACCCGTTCTGTCTGACCATTAGACTGAGGGTGGAATCCAGAAGACAGACTGATGGATGCTCCAATCAGATGGCCAAAAGCTTTCCAAAATCGAGAAGTAAATTGTGACCCTCGATCAGAGACCATGTCTTGAGGAAACCCGTGGATCCTGAAGACATGCTGCATCATGAGGTCTGCGGTCTGACAAGCTGTGGGGATCTTAGGCAGAGGTATCAGATGACATGCTTTTGAGAATCGCTCTACCACCACCAAGATAACTGTGTTACCTTGTGATTTAGGAAGTCCAGTAACAAAGTCCAAGGAGATATGGGACCATGGACGTCTTGGGATGGGTAAAGGATGAAGTAGACCTTGAGGGTGGGCTTTAGGTTCCTTATTATGGGCGCATACAGAACAGCCAGACACGAATCTTCGGACATCCACCTGCATACTGGGCCACCAAACCCGTGTCTGGATGCGCTTTAAAGTTCTTGTAACTCCAGGGTGACCCGAGAGAAGAGATGCATGTCCCCACTGCAACACATCAGAGCGTACAACATTAGGAACAAAAAGGCGGCCTGGAGGGCCATTGTCAGGCTGTTGTCGTTGAGCCTTCCTTACTGCCACTTCTATTCCCCACTGAACCCCTGCCACCACCTTGGAGCTGGGAATGATGGGCATAGTTCTGTAGGGGAATTTACAGTTAAAACCCAAGGACCAGATATGTCGCAATGAAGACCAGGACTCAGAGATGAGTTCAGTTAATAATAATAATTTTACTTGAAGAAAATAGTTTGCAATTTCATCAGCAGAAGTCAGCTTCAACACTCTCGAAGGAGTTCGCAGGCCGCCCCCAGTACAATACAAAATCAACCACAGTTATACCCTGACAGAGGATACTAATTGCGTCAATACATGAGTCAACAAAATTCTGATTGGTTCCAAAACCTAGATAAAACTCTCCAAAGACGTATATCTGATATGCTGGACATTGGCAGTTGATCGTTTGTCCTGGGACTGTCTGAGCTTCTCCCTGTACAGACAGATACTAACACACATACACAGAGAACTTATCTAAAATTCAAGGCTTTCTAGCACTGGCAAGTGTCTTATAATTACGATTGGATACACACACATAATATGTGGACATTAATCTTGAGGAAAAGAAATACAGCACACATAAGGTTACACATTTCACTCTTGCTATAACTTGATTAATAGTCAAACAAGAAATCATGTAATAATGTAATTAATATCAGTATGAAGGATATGGCAACTCGGCATCCACTCCTTCAGTCCCCCGTTTTAGATCAATGCGGGGTCTAATACCCCACATCTGGTCTAATAAATGAGGTCAGGTGTAGTTGTGATGCATGCTAATAATGCAGGCTGTTGGTCAACTTAAACATGTGCATATACTTAAAATCTCTGGTACTGGCTGACATTTCTAGTAATAAACACATTATTTTGTACAAAATACTTCCCATATACATTCTTACTTCCCATATACATTCATCTACTTACTTAATCCCACAATATCGGCACTTGCACTAGTCTTTCTTCACATAATGTCTTTTCCAGTTAATCATTCTGTGTGTCCCTCTACCTGGAAAAGAGTCCTCAATCCATATATACTTTCATCAACATACCTTTGTAAATACCTCTCTTCCTACTACAGCTACTTCACACTTACCCTCTAAAACAAAACATTTATCCAATAGCCTTAAGACTAAATTTGCATATTCATTAACCAGATTTAACAAATCATTAAAGAAAACCGAATACACTATAACCAATTCATTTTTTTAACCCTTAAGAAGGATATTTGCCTTATTTGTTTTCTTTTAACATGTTTTATACAACTATGATGAATTTTAGTTAATTTGGTCATATCTTAAAATAAACTCATTACAATAAATGTATATATATTATTCTCTGGAAGCCGGGCTAAATGAATAACCACTGTTATTGCATTCCTGACATATGTCAGACTCTCAGTCACCTCACAGATACCAAATATAGACATTGCTTATAACCTAAATCCCAGTAAAGATACCCTTATTTTATGAAAATCTATAATTTTCCCGATCAATGGTACAATTATAGAGATTGAATATCCATTTTACCCTTTCATTCCAAACTTGGTGTTAAAAACACAAAAATAAACAAACCAAAAATAAGTAGGTTCAATATTGAGCCATATTAAAAAAATAAAAATAAAAATAATCATAATCATTATTTCCTCGAAAACCTAGAGCAGTTCCTAGTTTATTACTTAATAGCCATTTTATTAAGTTTCACTTTCACCGCGAATCCATTTGCAGTCATCATAGTTCACATGCTGTTTAAACATACATTAACCATAAACCTAAACTTGTCATTGTTAACAACATTTGATCAAAATTACATTTTAAGTATCGAAGTGTCTAACTTCAAAAATACAACTAACCTGTCCACTTATTGTCATGCATGTATTTTATACCAGGACATTACTGTTAACCATACTCATTGCCTTATTATTACCCTTTTTTTATGTAAATCTTGTCAATTATCATACCATATTACTGTACTCAGACTATATTAATGACACATTCAGAAGCAAATCCTCAATACTTAGTATAAAGTCAATTTAATTCTCACTGTTTTGTCAGTTAGAAATGCTTACAGATCAGCTACCTGATCAATGTCTTTAAAACCCTCGTTCATGTTTGTCATTTGGCAGTGATATTTATTTACTCAAAATTATTATAAACTAAAAAAGAGCAGACAGATTTCCCAATACTATTACTAAATGAACAATACTATTACTTAGTTCTAAACAGCCAAATATTTATTAAAGAGACATCCTCAGTTTCTGGAAATTTGTATTGAAACAGTATACATTATCAAAAAGCCCTGTCAGTGTTCACAATATTAATTTGATTTGACTTGACCAGGTGTTCATAAGCAGCTCTATAGAGCCTATTACAATTGTGTTGTTTAAACAAAATTTATTTTTTTTTATTTTTTTTGCTGTGCTATTTCAATTAATTCAAACCTCTTGTTATGGTATTCCTCCATTAAGGGGCTATCCCAGAAGATCCACACATTTTTGTTCAACTTATCTCTGTTCTACATAAACCAAACTGTTGCGTCATTCAGACCTTGAAGAGCCCCAAAGCCTTACGGCTGCTTTTGTTTTGCACTATATTACATAAACCAGATTCACTCCTTTGTTTTCCCACCCGGCTTCTCTATGTGAGGGTGCTCTCTGGATAATTTGGTTAGTGCCAATCTGTCACTGTTTTTCTGCCGTCAAGTCTAAAATATTTACCTTTACCATTCAAACAACAAAGTGTTAACTTGTTAAAATTTAGACCCTCATTTAAATTTAGGCATGGATTTTAAACCCATTTTGGACGGCAAACTTAAATTTCACAAATCCAATCATATAAACACTCTTAAACATATTAATCCAGAGAGTGATTTAAATCAGCATTATAAAAGACAAAACAAGTCATTATTACCAGTAGCAGACAGAGCTGGATAACCAATCCACTTAAAGCTCGTCCCATGTTCGGCATTGTCTTTTCATTAGTTTCACTCAGAATTACCGACTTCTGTAAAGTAATTTCACTCAACACATCTTTAATGATAAAACACTCATTCCAGAGGTTAGTGACTCAACTTAAACAAAACAGGAACAGAATTGTCCCCCAAAAATTTATAGTAGCCATCCTCATGCGTGCACATACCTAACACATTAATATTTTAACAGCTCATATTTAAGGTTTGCTTTTGGAATTAAATCAGAAGGATTTAAACTTAAACATTGTCTGTGCATTTTACCTAGTTTGAACCTAGTCTCTTATCTAATCTCAAAGTTTGCCTGTTCTTTAATGATTTTTATTTAGAGTAAAATCAGCTTGGTTGTTTTGGTCTTCAAATCATTGCTCTGTTTTGGTTACTCTGACTTAGCAGGCCAATAAAAGAAGAAGAGCACCATCCCTGCCTCCACTCAAGCACTCTCTCTCTCTCTCTTACTGTGCAAAATATTATTTATTTATTTATTTATTTTGACAATTTTTGCCAAACTTTAACTTAGACTATAATATCAAATTCATTACAACATATAACCCTAAATCATTCAAATAGGTTAAAAATGTCAAAGTTTCTATATCTCAAATCTCAGTTTAAACTGTTTAAAATACATAATGCTAGGAAAATTTCTTTAAAATTATTTTTACCTTACATGCTTAATTCCCTTAACCTTTGTTATCTAAACCATCTCTTGATTAAGCAGAAGCAGTCTTCATTTTTAGCCACCACCATATCTTGTAATCATTTTATGCCATGCCTAATGACCTGCATGAGTAAACACTATGATATAGACATATTAGTTCAATATAATTTTAGCCTCATAAGAAATTTTGTCTCAAAATAATGACTGTCATCACATGGTCTCAGATGGTTCTTGACAGCCCATTGCCATTAACTCTTTATAAATAAGGCTCTTTTCCTCAGGGTGTGATCCCCTGGCATAGTTGCATCAAGTTGTGGACGCTTGTCACAACAATCAGTTAAGGAATGCGGTTGCTGGTGATCAGGTCTGGAGGAGCTCACATTTTGAGGCAGATTGCTGTACTTCATACAGTTCCCCTCTTATGCCGCGTTTCCACCGAAATTACCCGGAACATTTGTACCAGGAACTTTTTTTCCCAGGAACTTTTTTCCCCCCAGACCTGTTGCTTTCTGCGTTTCCACCGCGGTGTAAAGTACCGGGTAGATTAGGCAAATAGACTGGTGACGTAGGTCTGCGCGCGTTTCTCAATACAAAGTACCGCTGATAAAAAAAAAATTAAAAAAAAGTACGCTGATTTTGGACGTGCATCCTCGGTAGTTGGTTCAGACTTTGTGCATTCGTCTCAGGAGTGTGATGTCCGCGACGACGCAAGTCCGGTAAATCTATAAACAGCAGAGTACTTGATAACTTCAGTCTGCTCGTCATGGCTACTGCAATTTTCCTTACTGTATATTTACAATAAAACGAAATATGATATCAAATACCACTGCCTCCTTTCGTTTTCATTTAAGCATAATAACAACTGCAGAAATGTACTTAGTTCAGGGAAATGTGTATATGCAGCCATTACAATGAAACGAAAAGTTATATAAATTTGCCTTTTTTATTTTCATTTTAACATATAGATAAATTGAATACAGACCAAAGAAAACCTGTTAGATTTACCCCGCAGCTGAATTATATTTTATGTTTAACCACTAAAGACACATCAGAGCCAGCGGCACATATCAGAAGGTCTATCCCAGGAGAGGCTGCTTCTCGGCGGATACATGAGGACTGAGCTCCCGCTGATCGAGTGGAGCTCACCGTCTACGAGATCGGCGAAACACATTTTTTAAATAGGCATGATCTTTATAAATAAACCATAGATTTGAGTTTTAAACAACTACTTCTCGCCTGAAATACTTTTAAAATTACATTTCATGACACAATAACAGTAATATTTGAAAATTATCCGAATAAATGGTGGTTGAACTCAACCAATGCTGCGTGAACTCAGATTGCTTTGGCTACTGCAATTTTCCCCTCAGTATATTTACAATAAAACGAAATAGGATATAAAATACCACTGCCTCCTTTCATTTTCATTTAAACATAATAACAGCTGTAGAAATGTACTTAGTTCAGGGATATGTGTAACGTTATATACAGCCATTACAATGAAAGAAATATTATATAGACTTGCCTTTTTATTTTCATTTTAACATATAGATAAATTGAATACAGACCAAAGAAAACCTGTTAGATTTACCCCGCAGCTGAATTATATTTTATGTTTAACCACTAAAGACACATCAGAGCCAGCGGGGCATATCAGAAGGTCTATCCCAGGAGAGGCTGCTCTCTGCGGATACATGAGGACTGAGCTCCCGCTGATCGAGTGGAGCTCATCGTCTACGAGATCGGCGAAACACATTTTTAAATAGGCGCTGTCTTTATAAATAAACCACAGATTTGAGTTTCAAACAACTACATTCTCGCCTGAAATACTTTTAAAATTACATTTCATGACACAATAACAGTAATATTTTGAAAATGTTGATCCGAATAAATGGTGGTTGAACTCAACCAATGCTGCGTGAACTCAACCAATCAGCATGTTTAGCGCCAAAGTCCCGCCCCCGAAAGTTCCTGAACTTTAAAAAAGTACCACCTCGCCAGCAGGGACTTTCTGGGGGGCATTTTTTTACCCGGAACTTTTATTTAGTTCCTGGTTCCTGCGGTGGAAACACACCAAGTACCGGACCAAGTCCCTAGTTCCTGGGTAAAGTTCCTGCGGTGGAAACGCGGCTTTAATGATGCTCTAGGCCTATCAAGCATCCGCTCAACTCCACTACCATCTCACATATAACACCTCCCTTCAGGGCAGGTGCCCAGTGGCGGTGACCCCCTGTCTTAGGTTTTTAGCCTTAGGTTCCTAAGGCTTTCTAGCACTGGCAAGTGTCTTATCATTACGATTGGATACACACACATAATATGTGGACATTAATTTTGAGGAAAAGAAATACAGCACACATAAGGTTACACATTTCACTCTTGCTATAACTTGATTAATAGTCAAACAAGAAATCATGTAATAATATAATATAATATCAGTATGAAGGATATGGCAACTCGGCATCCACTCCTTCAGTTCTTTTCTGCTTGGGTGAGTCGACTTGAAAAAAAGGCACAAGGATGAAGCTTATTGTCACTCTTGGCCTTTTGAGACAAAGACAAATACAAATTTTGTTCAGCATCTCTCGTAGAACATCATTAATGAATGCCTGGAAGATGGCTGGGGCATTGACTAGACCAAAGGGCATTACCTGATACTCATAGTGGCCAGTTGGGGTGTTGAACGCCGTCTTCCACTCATCCCCAGCACGGATCCTGACCAGGTGGTAGGCATTCCTAAGATCCAGTTTGGTGAATATTGTGGCACCTTGTAGAAGTTCAAAGGCAGAGGTCATCAATGGCAGTGGGTAACGATTCTTTATAGTGATACGATTTAAACCCTGGTAGTCAATACATGGACGGAGACTGTCATCCTTCTTTCCCACAAAGAAAAACCCAGCGCCTGCCGGTGAGGTTGAAGGGCGGATGAATCCAATGTCAACAGCCTTGTTGATATATTCCTCCATTGCGGCTCTTTCTGGGGCAGACAACGAGAATAGCCTCCCTCGAGGTGGACAAGTGCCAGGATGCAGTTCAATGGCACAATCATACAGTCTATGGGGAGGAAGAGAGGCAGCACGTTCCTTGCTGAACACGTCACAGAGGTCTGCATACTCTTGGGGGACACGGGATAACTCGGGAGAGGTAGCAAGATCTGTGGAAGCCACTTGTCTCAGTCCAGATATAGCCAGGCTCTCGTTGGATGGGGAGGTTGCCTGTGGCTCAAGAGGATGGCAGAGAGACAAGCCAGACACACAGCCACACAGCAGTTAGGCCCACACTCACTTATCTGGTTGGAAGACCAGTCCATTTTTGGATTATGCAGAGCTAGCCAAGGATACCCAAGGATCAAAGGGAACTCGGGAGAATTAATAAAAAAAAACTATCTCTTCTATATGAGAACCTACTTGAAAATAGAGGAATGTGGTGCACTGGCTTACCTGGCCAGGACCTAGGTGCCTTCCATCCAATGCGGTAACAGTTAAAGGGTCATGGAGAGTGATGGGCTGAATCTTTAACTGTGTTGCCAATGCGGAATCCATGAAATTTCCTGCAGCACCAGAGTCTATGAAAGCCATGAGCTTGTGACGTTCATTGCCCCAGGAAATTGAGACATCAACCAAAAGGCCCGAAGCTGCTGGTCGGGGGTAAGTAATTACTCTCGTCCCAGGCCCCCTCTTCTTGGGCGAGAGCTGCCTTTTCCCGCCAGTTCAGGACAATTGGACCGGAAGTGACCGGACTCACCACAGTACAGGCAACACTTATCCCTCATTCGTCTCCCTCTCAGCCTGTGATAACCGGGTTCTTCCCAGCTGCATTGGCTCCTCAGGACACCCAATCAGTGAGGAAGTTTCCACAAAACCAGTGGGGGTGTGGATCGCGGGTAGTCGAGTCTCATGACAACGTTCACTTTGACGATCTCGAATGCAGTTGTCCAGTCTGATGGCAACATCAATTAGAGACTCCAAATCAGGGGCTGGGTCTCTGTAGGCCAGCATATCCTTTAACTCACATGATCGAGCACGATGGAATGTAGCTTTCAGGGCTCGCTGATCCCATTCACTCTCTGTAGCCAGGGTGCGGAACTCGATAGCAAATTCTGCAACACTGCAGGTTCCTTGTGCAAGTTGAAGAAGTCGATGATCAACCTCTGCTCCACTAACAGGGTGGTGGAAGACCTTCCTCATCTCAGCTATGAAGAGATCACTGTTAGACGTGAGAGGAGACCTCCTCTCCCAAAGAGCTGTAGCCCAATCCAGTGCCTTTCCAACAAGAAGGGTTATCATATAAACCACTCTGCTGCTCTCTGTAGGGAAACTGTTAGGTTGCAGTTGGAAAGCAAGGGTACACTGGGTAATGAATCCTCGACATCTCTCTGGGTTCCCATCATACCTCTCAAGGGCTGGAAGTCTAGGTTCGAGCAGGGAACCAGGTGGTGGAGCAGTACCTTGGGACTGGGCTGGCAGAATTGGAGCAATTTGAGGTATGGACTGGGTCTGTGGGTCTGTAAAGGCTTGAGATATGGATTGAAGTCTCAGATGCTGCAGAATCTCAGTCAGGATTTGTTCATGCTTATGAATGGCCGCAGCTTGGCTAGGCTTCTTCTGCTGGGTCTACTTCCATGGTTCAGTCTTGCTGTCATGAAAGACTGGCATGAGGTGTCTCGAACCCAGGCCTCCCAGTCAGGGAATGCTAGGTCTCTACCTCTGGTCTACTGGGAGGAACAGTTTCTTAGAAGACCCATGTGCAGAAGGAAGAGCAAACTCAGAGCTCTAGACTGACTAAAAAAATACTTGTCATCCAGTTTTTTATATCGACTATGCATTCCATTCATTTTTTAAGTTGGTGTGATTCACCGGGCCGCGAAGAAATATAGAGCTGAGTATCATCAGCATAACAGTGAAAGCTAACACTATGTTTCCTGATGATATCTCCAAAGGGTAACATATAATACGTGAATAGCGTTCACTAGTGAGTAGCGAGTTCACTAGTGAGTATACGTGAGTAGCGGCCCTAGTACCGAGCCTTGAGGTACTCCATACTGCACTTGTGATCAATATGGTACCTCTTCATTCACTGCTACGAATTGATGGCGGTCATATAAGTAAGATTTAAACCATGCTAATGCAATTCCATTAATGCCAACAAAGTGTTGAAGTCTATGCAAAAGAATGTTGTGATCAATTGTGTCAAACGCAACACTAAGATCAACAAATCACAAGGGTACAAAAACTGTACCCTTGAGGTTACAGTCCCAGTGACAAGCCATTGTACCCCTAAAGGTACAATTATGCATTTTATTTTCTGAGAGTGCACTCAGATTCCCCACGCAAGTTATTTTTTTAACTCAAATGCTGCACGTATCCCTCAAATACAGTGTAAAAAAGCTTATGTTCCCACAGTGCATGTATAATTATTTAGCACTCATTTAAAACAGTTGGGTTAAAAATGACAGGCGTGTTATATGGCACTAAACTTTTAAAAATAAAGGTACTTCACAGTGCCATATAAAATAACCTTTTTGTCTAAATGGTTCCATAAATATCCTGAAAAATGTTCGACCCATAACATCTGAAGAACCTTTCTGTTTCACAAAAGGATATTTGTGGTGAAAGAAACATATTATTATAAAAGGGTAAGAAAGAAATGGTTCTTTTATATGGTTCTTGGACTGAAAGGTTCTTTGTGGAACCAAAAACTGACATCGCTGACAAGAACCTTTTGAAGTACCTTCATTTTTAAGAGTGTAACCTGGGCTGGGTTATTGTTACCCAATGCGTTAGAGAAGTAAGTTTATTTTACCAATTAAATTGGGTTATAAACTAAGTAATTTGTTGGGTTATTTGGCCAAAATGTTACTTTAACCATTCTATTATTATTATTATTATGAAAATACAGCATTTCAGGACAGTATTTGCATACTGTATATTTAAAAAATTGCTTTATTTCCATTACATTTACAATACAGCTGCAAAGACGTCCATTGAATCACATTAATTTGTTGCTGTTGTTTCTAACTATATTCCATTAGTTGCAGTAATTATTACTTGCAATGTTAAAGGGGGGTGAAATGCTCGTTTTCACTCAATATCCTGTTAATCTTGAGTACCTATAGAGTAGTACTGCATCCTTCATAACTTCAAAAAGTCTTTAGTTTTATTATATTCATAAGAGAAAGATAGTCTGTACCAATTTTTCCCGGAAAAACACGACCGGCTGGAGGCGTGACGTGTGGGCGGAGCTAAAGAATCACGATCGCCAGTAGGCTTTTGCGTTGAGAGCGTTTGGAAGCTGACATTACCTTGAGGAAAAAACCATCATCCAAAACAAACCATGACTAACAGTCAGATTCAGCCATTTATTTATGATCCAGAATCAGATCCCAAGGCTGAAACTGAACGAGAGCAGCAGCAGCAACGACTCGCTCCGAGCGGGGCTCGAACCCGGGTCTCCGATGGGAGGCGGACGCAATAACAAGGAGGCAGAGATATTTGAAGCAGTTTTACTCACCGCCTGCGGTTCCAACACACGATCGTGACCCTTTTTCGTTGGGATTGCATCATCCTTAAGAAATAAACGATATGCAAATCCGTCGTCAAACTGGGCCTTGTTTGTAAAACAAGCATTTTCGAAATGCAGGGAACAAACACTTGCACAACTCCGTTGATGCTCTGTAAAAATAAACTCCATCCACTGGTCCCTTAATGCTGTTTTTTCTTTGGTAATCTGTGCAGAGTTGTCTTGCCTTGGCAACCAAAAACACACTCCTTTTGTGACATTTCGCGACGCTCTCGCTCTGCCTCTGATCAGTGAAGTCTGTTGTGCTCTCAGTGCTCTGCTATACGGGAGCGCGCGCTCTTCCGGGAGAAGTGCCCTTAAGACCCATATGAGGAAATTCCGCTCCATCTAACGTCACACAGAGCCATACTCGAAAAAAACTTTCCGAAACTTGTGACAAACCGGAAGGAGTATTTTTGGAACAGAAATACTCCTTCAAACGTACAACTTAATTTTTGAAACTTTGTCCATGTTTAGCATGGGAATCCAACTCTTTAACAGTGTAAAAAACTCAATATGCATGAAATAGCATTTCACCCCCCCTTTAAAGTTTACAGGAATCAGAATCACAATTTGTCTTTCATATGAAGGTAAATTATCTTTGTATGTTTGTTCAGCTGAAGAAAAACAGGTTTTGAACATCTATCTATCATCAAATATCTGTTTATTTCATATGTAACCTAATCAATGTTTCTTTGGATGTTTATATAATGGACACATTAGCAGTCCCCACAACTGAAGAAGAAACAGGCCCAAACTGATTTCATGTCTTCAAAAACATATTTTTATGTATATACAAATATTGAAAACAAAAATTATCATTAAAAGATTAAATGTTGCACTTACAATGCAAAAATGACTCTGGAAGGTGTTAAATTCAATCCATGAAAATCTGTAAGTTTTTACTTAAAGGTACAGGTTGTATGACTAGCCACGAGAGGGCGCACTACCAAAACAATAACAATCACGTTGTTTGATGACGGTAAGAAGTAGCGCGGAATGATGGCATTTGTTGTCTTCTACCAACCGTTGACGGCCATCAATCAGACGGAAAGATAAATCATGAATTTAATGCGAGTTCAATGATTTGCGTGAGTAGATTACATACAAAGTCAATATAAAGGCGCAATCAGACTATGGATCAGACGTGTCCTTGCGCAGGTCTAGAGAGGCGATGCCCCGCGTTTGGTGTGTATACCCCATAATAGTAATCTTGTTGATCGTTATAATAGCATACATTTTCTGTAAAGATACGAATCAAAACAACTCAGCTGTCGAGTAAAACACAAGCGAGAACAGCATCTTTTTCTAGTTGAAGTTTGTCACGAAGCTCTCTCCATCTAGAAAGTGCAACATCGATATTGATCCTAGCTCTTTCTTGTCCCAAACTCTTCTTGGTTCGTTTGGTTGGCCCGTATGTTTTCATTTACGGGAGCTGTCCTTGTCGACATAACCAGTGGAAGACTCCACCCTGAGCACGTCCGATCTCGGAAGCTAAGCAGGGTCGGGCCTGGTTAGTACTTGGATGGGAGACCGCCTGGGAATACCAGGTGCCGTAAGCTTTTGCTTTTCCTTCAGCTAACACGCTTTTCCAAGGCTCAGCTTTCATTCAAGTTCCTTTACACTTCTAAACGGATTTGCTGCTGCTTGTTTTTTGTTTGTTTTTTCTTCTCTGTGCCATCTTTCTGCTTGCGGTGTGACAAAGGACAGCTCAGCCTCGTCATTCTTCCTTTCTCCTGCAGGAGGCGATAGATTAATTTAATAATGACATTGGTGAGAGATGGGAGGAGGTAAAAAAATTAATTAAAGCTTTAAGCATAAGGTATAGTAAGAAAAGAAAAGAGAGGATGATGAAAGAGGAAAGGGAGCTCAGAGAACCAGTGAGGATAGAATTCAGCAGAGTAGATGATGAAGAAGGATATTGCATGGAAAAGTATATAGAAGTGAATATGAGGTAAAATGCAAAGGAGCAATCTTAAGAAGTAAGGTGAAATATGCACTAGAAGGAGAAAAGTGCACATGGTATTTCCTGGGTTTAGAAAAAAGGAGGCAAAGTAAGACATATATATATCCATGAAATATATTCAAAAAAGAGAGAGATAATAACAGACTATGTAGAGATCTTGGAGAGGGTGCAAGAGTTTTATAGTGAGTTGTATATGAGAGGATGTGTGGATAAGGCAAGTATAGACGAAAAATTGAAGTGTGTAGAGAGGGAGCTAGGGGAAGAAGAAAAGAGATTGTGTGATAGAGAGATAGAGGAAGAAGAGGTTATAGCTGCAATAGAAGGTTCAAGAAGTGGGAAAAGCCCAGGAAGTGATGGGATAAGGACAGAATTGTATAAATTATATAAAAATGACGTAGCACCAATTTTAGTGGAAGTATATAAGGGAATGGAGAGAACAGAAATAATACAAAGTAAAATGGTAGAGTGAGTGATAACACTAGTTTTTAAAAAGGGGAATAAATTAGATTTAGGACATTTTATGCCGATTAACTTGTTGAACACAGACTACAAAATACTTACCAAAGTTTTAGCAAATAGGATGAAAAGAGTAATAGGAGACATTATTCAGCCAACACAAAGCTACATCATTCCTGGAAGAGATATAGCAAATACAATTGGAACAATCAGAGATGTGACTGAGTATATGACGAGGGATGGGAAGGGTGGGATAGTGTTGGGGATAGACTGGAACAAGGCCTTTGATAGGGTCGAACACAAGTTTTTATTTAAGGTCTTAGAAAAGTTTGGTTTTGGGGAGAGAATGGTAGGATGCGTGAGGAGATTGTATGGAAGTGCAAGAAGCTTTGTAAAGGTGAACGGAATATTGACGGATACATTTGATGTGGGAAGGTCAGTGCGGCAAGGCTGCCCGCTATCCGCTTTAATATATGCCCTTGCAGTTGAACCTTTGGCATAATTAATTTAGAGAGACAAGAGAATAAGAGGAATTGAGTTGCCATATGGAGGGAAGTGTGTAATTAACCAGTATGCCGATGACACAACAGTGACAGTAAGGAAAATAACCAGTGTGGGAAAGGTCTTAGATTGGTAGAAAAATATGGAAAGGCATCAGGGGCAAAAATAAACGGAGAAAAATCTGAAATAATGTATATAAGAGAAGTAGAAAGAGCTGAAGTAGGTGTGAGGGTTGAGGAAAAGTACATGAAAGTGTTGGGTGTATATTAGGTGGTAGGTTTAAAGGAGGCAAGGGCATGGGCTGGAGTGATAAATATGATAAGAACAGTTTGTACTGCATGGAAAGGAAGAAAATGAAGGATAAAAGGGCAAAAAATTGTGGTTAATAATCTTATGCTGTCGGTATGTGTATATGTAATGAGTGTAATTGAAATGCCTGAGTGGGTGATGAATGAGTTAAATAAAATTGTACATGATTTCATATGGGAAGGGAAGGGAGTTAAAATTGCACAAAAAACATTGGTGGTGAGGAAACAGGAAGGTGGACTAAAGCTGATTGATTTAGAAACAAAAAATTTGGCAATAAGAATAAAAACTGTAAAAAAATATATGGAAGGAAGATGGGAGTTTGGTTGGAGAGAATTCTTAAAGAAATACATTGATGATTTTGGAAGAATGGGAGAGTATGGGTGGTATATGGGCTTTAAGCAGTCAATGACTGTGGGAATGCCAGACATATACAGGGAGGTGATGGAGGCATGGAGGCAATTCCTGCCAAAAGCATAGTATGATTGCACAGAGGTGCACACATTTATAAATTTGCCATTGTTTGTAAATGAGAAATTTAAACACAACAATAAAACATTGTATGAGCCCAAATTCTTAGAAGCCACAATAAGGCAAGTGAAGGATATTATGAAGTTATTCCAGGTTTTCTTAGAAATAATTGTATATATGACTGTAAGCAGAGCAGAGTAAAGGCGAACAATATATATGAAAGAATTAAAGCAAGTCTACCATCGAAATGGGTTATAGAAAAAAGTTGTGTAAAGAAAAAACAACAGGATTTGCCTGAGGTGTACATAATGAAAGACGGGAAAAAAATATAACATGAAAAGCATTAGCGTAAAGAAAGTCTATGACCGGTTTTAAATGGATCAAATAAAAGTGCCAGCATCTGAAAAAGTATGGAGTAGGGTGTTTGAAGACTTGGATGTAAAGAAAATATGGTCAAATATGGATATAAAATACAATACTATAGAATGTGAAAATAATGACTTCTTAATCAGAAACAGTAGAATCTATACAAATGTGGTACTAAACAAAATATATAATGCTAATAATGTGATTCGTGATGTAACGATGCATGAGACTTTTTTGCATTATTTTTTGAAATGTAATGAATTTAAAGATTTTTTTGTTTTGTTAAAAAGTCTGTTTAATAAGAATTTTTTTGGATGTGGATTTGGAGGAGGGATGGGGGAAATTATTTTTATTTGGAGTGTTTCAGAAGACAGCAATAGACTTTTGGTTTATCAATTATGTACTAAGCCATGTCAGATTAGCAGTTGTACTTAGACGGAATTATGCACACTTCGAAGGGAGAAAAGTCAAAATAAAAGACTTGTTCAAAGCAATAATGACAAGAGATATTGAAATGTGCTGTAAATATGGGGGAGATGATGTGTCAGGAATCATTCGACAGAATCCAGTAGCGAGTAGAAATAAGGTTTATTTAAACAGTCAGTAGACCAAACAGAATTGCTGGCAGACAACGAGCACCAAGCAGGTCCTAGGGAACACAACAGCTGCAGTGTAGACTCCAAGCAGGGCAGACCAGAAATGTGATGTGCTGAGACGATCCTCAAACATAAGCAGACCACAGATCAAGCAGACATATAAGCTGGATCTCCGAGCAATCCAAGAGCGTGACCAGAACTGCACAGAACAGTGATCAGAACACAGACAGCAAACCAAACGATCTGACACTGAACCTGACTGACACAGCCCTACATATAGGACTAGTAAACGAGACACACCTGCGACTGATCTGATTGCTCGTCAGCGCAGCTGGTGCTGATAGGCAATCAGATCAGTGCAGTACACACAAAATGAGCAAGCAAACCTGCGAACCGTGACATTACCCCACCCCCTAGGAGCGTCACCTGACACTCTCAGAGGGTCCTACCTGGCGATTGTAAGCATCAATAAGGGAATGATCCAATATGTCCCGGGCAGGAACCCAACTCCTCTCCTCCGGACCGTAACCCTCCCAGTCCACCAAGTACTGGAATCCACGTCCCCTCCGCCTTGAGTCCAGGATACGATTAACCGAATAGGCTGGTTCCCCATCTACGATTCGCGGCGGTGGGGGAACCGGGACAGGCGGATTTATAGTTGAACGAAAAACGGGCTTGATTTTAGATACGTGGAAGGCGGGGTGAATCCTCCGGTATGCCGGAGGGAGTTTGAGGCGGACCGTCACCGGACTAAGAATTTTGGTGATGGTAAACGGGCCGATGAATTTAGGAGCTAATTTTCTACAAACGGAGCGGAGAGGAATATCAGCAGATGAAAGCCACACTTTTTGACCAGCGACATAGACGGGAGGTTTCGACCGGTGGTGATCGGCCTGGACCTTAGTGCGCAAACCCACCTGGAGAAGGGTCTCTCTGGCCGTTCTCCAGATGTCTCTGCACCCCTGGACGAATTCGTGAGCAGAGGGGACCGCGACTTCAGATGCCAGACTAGGAAAAATTGGTGGCTGGTACCCTAAACTACACTCAAACGGAGAAAGGCCCGTGGACGACACTGGTAATGAGTTATGCTCATACTCAACCCATGAGACATGCTGACTCCAAGAGGACGGATTCTGTGACGCTAAACATCGTAAAACCTCGTTCCAAATCTTGGTTAGCCCGCTCCGTCTGACCATTGCTCTGGGGATGAAACCCAGAAGAAAGACTGACATTTGCCCCCAGCAACCGACAAAACTATCTCCAAAATTTGGATATAAACTGGGGACCCCTGTCAGAGACCATGTCTGTCGGGAGGCCATGGATACGAAACACGTGGTCTATGACAGCAACTGCTGTCTCTCTGGCAGATGGTAATTTGGGCAGAGGGATAAAATGCGCAGCCTTCGAGAACCTGTCCACCACAGTTAAAACCACTGTGTTACCCTGTGAGGCAGGGAGACCTGTAACGAAATCTAGCGCAATATGTGACCAGGGTCTCGAAGGAACTGACAACGGTTGAAGGAGCCCAGCAGGAGGGCGAGTGGAAGACTTACAACTAGCACAGACCGAGCAGGCCAATACAAAACGACGAGTGTCACGAGCCATAGTTTGCCACCAGAACCGTTGCTTAATGAGAAAAATGGTGCGATTTACTCCTGGATGACACGCCAGCTTGGAACAATGACCCCAGTGAATGACGTTGGACCTCAATTTCTCTGGCACAAATAAACGACCCGGTGGACATCCGGGCGGAGGCACTACCCCATCTAAGGCCATGCGGACCTTCAACTCGATCTCCCAGGTCAACATTGAAACCACACAATTATGTGGAACGATGGACTCGGGAGAAACCGGGCGTTTAGATTGGTCAAAAATGCGGGACAAAGCATCAGGTTTGATGTTCTTGGAACCTGGACGATAGGAAATGGAAAAATCAAACCGACCGAAAAAAAGTGCCCACCGAGCCTGCCTAGAGTTAAGTCGTTTGGCGGATCTGATGTATTCAAGGTTCTTGTGGTCGGTCCAAACAATGAAAGGTACCCCCGAACCCTCCAACCAATGACGCCACTCCTCCAAGGCTAACTTGACTGCCAACAACTCTCTATTACCAATGTCGTAATTACGTTCAGCGGAAGACAAACGATGAGAATAATAAGCGCACGGATGAACCTTGCCGTCCCCAGAGGAGCGCTGGGAGAGAACCGCACCTACCCCCACCTCTGACGCATCGACCTCCACCACAAACTGACGAGAGGAATCAGGAGCAACGAGAATGGGGGCTGAAACAAAGCAGTTCTTGAGTTTAGAGAATGCAACATCAGCTGCACTAGACCACCTGAAAGTCGTCATGGTGGAGGTCAAGGCTGTTAGAGGCGCGGCTAGTTGGCTATAGTTGCAAATAAAACGCCGGTAAAAATTGGCAAAGCCCAGAAACCTCTGCAGGGCCTTGCGGGAATCTAGAGTTGGCCAATTAACCACTGCCTGAATCTTGTCGGGATCCATGCGCACCCCCTCAGACGACACGATATATCCTAAAAAAGGAACAGACTGTCCATGAAAAGCACGGATGAGTTTGGCTGCCAGAGAATCAGAAATATATTTCTCCATGGCCTCCCTCTCCGGAGTGGAAAGAGAGTATAATCTGCCCTTAGGTGGAGACGTACCTGGCAATAAGTCTATAGCACAGTCATAAGGACGGTGCAGAGGAAGAGAAGCAGCTCGGGACTTACTGAACACCTCCTTCAGGTCGAGGTACTCCCCGGGCACGTTAGACAGATCCACCTGCTCATCCTGCAAAACAGAACAAGACACAGAAGAACACGCAGACACCAAACAAGATGCATGACAGTTATCTCTCCAAGACATGACAGAGTTCTGACGCCAATTTATGTGAGGGTTGTGCAGTGTGAGCCAAGGGTGTCCTAACACCACAGGAGCCAATGCGGAGTCAATGAGGAGAAAGTGAATCTCCTCAACGTGGTTACCCGACGTGATCAGACTCACCGGTCCGGTGGAGTGGGTGACCGATGACAGGAGTTGTCCACCCAGTGCGTTAACTGAGATGGGGTGAGTGACGGGAATTATAGGTACTCCCAGACGAAGTGCCAGGTCACGGTCCATAAAACTCCCCTCAGCCCCGGAGTCCACCAGAGCCTCACATCGATGATAAGAGGAGCCCCACTGCAGTCTTACTGGAAGGAGCGTCGCTTCACAAGAGGATTCATCCCAGGATATGCCACCCGTCAGTAACCTCCGTTCTACTGACGGGTGTTGACTTTTACCGGGCACTTAGACGCAAAGTGAACCCCGGCTCCACAGTATAGGCACAGTCCTTGCGCTCTTCTGCGCTCCTTCTCCTCCCTGGAGAGACGAGCTCTGGGTTCCGGATTGACCGAGTCACCAACCACATCACCTGAAGGAAAGACCGGATGGACCTCCATATCTGGAACTCGACCTCGCTGCACCAGAAGACTTCGACGTTATAACCTTGTGTCTACTCGGATAGCTAGCTCAATCAACCCATCCAAAGTTGCAGGTTGCTCCAGGGTGTGTATCTCATTTTGGATGCGGTCGGCCAACCCATGCAAAAACATGTCCCACTGCGCCTCGCTGTTCCACTTACACTCTGCAGCTAGTGTCCGGAATTCAATGGAATAGTCAGTAACCGATCTGTGGTCCTGATGTAAATCCACCAACACTCGGGCTGCTTCCCTGCCTGCAACTGCCCGATCAAAAACTTTCTTGAGCTCAGTGCTGAAAGTCTGGAAAGACTCTAAACAGTCATGTCCCTGTTCCCAAACAGTGGTTCCCCATATAGAAGGGTAATGACAAAAGCCACTTTAGATTCCTCAGTGGGAAATGAGCTCTGAAGAGAAAAAAACCAAGAGCATTTTGTCAAAAATGATCGACATAGATGTGGCTCACCAGCATAGGCAGCAGGAGGAGGCAGACGGGGCTCCGTATTGTAGGTGCGATGATCCGTGGGGGGAACAGCGGGTGGTGGAATAGGCGCAGTGGGCACGTGGGCAGGCTCGACTCTAAGATGTTGTAACTGCTTGGTTAACTCCGATATCTGTCCCACCAAGGCCTGTATTGCTCGACCAGAAGCCATAATCTGTTCGTCTTGTCGATCAAATCGTGCATTATTATTGTGGATGGCTTCTCTCAGTTCGTTTACACTCGCTGGATCCATAACGTGGTCAGATCATTATGTCAGGAATCATTCGACAGAATCCAGTAGCGAGTAGAAATAAGGTTTATTTAAACAGTCAGTAGACCAAACAGAATTGCTGGCAGACAACGGGCACCAAGCAGGTCCTACACAACAGCTGCAGTGTAGACTCCAAGCAGGGCAGACCAGAAATGTGATGTGCTGAGACGATCCTCAAACATAAGCAGACCACAGATCAAGCAGACATATAAGCTGGATCTCCGAGCAATCCAAGAGCGTGACCAGAACTGCACAGAACAGAGATCAGAACACAGAAAGGAAAACCAAACGATCTGACACTGAACCTGACTGACACAGCCCTACATATAGGACTAGTAAACGAGACACACCTGCGACTGATCCGATTGCTCGTCAGCGCAGCTGGTGCTGATAGGCAATCAGATCAGTGCAGTAAACACAAAATGAGCAAGCAAACCTGCGAACCATGACATGATGTTAAGGAATTCTTTGTAACCGGCAATAAATTCATAAAAGAGGGGGAGAGAAACGAGGTTTTGTATAACTGGTAAAAATATATGTTCTGAAGGTTTAAAAAATGACATGATAATGTTGTTTATTGTGAACAATTGAAATTGAACTGGAAATTTTTGAATTTCAAAAAAAAAAAAAGAAAAGTGCACCACCGCGACATTAACTTTTGAATGTATGTATTTATTAAAATGTATATTTTTATTGTTACTTATTTCTTTCCCTTAATTTAGTTCATATTAAAAAAAGACTTTCAAAAGCCTTGAAAACACTTGAGTGGAAAAGGGTCTTTTTCTCTTTGGCCTGCCGGTGTGTCTTCTTTAAATAGCTCGCTCTTGAGTGTTGTACTCGCTTACGGCCATACCACCCTGAGCACGCCCGATCTCGTCTGATCTCGGAAGCTAAGCAGGGTCGGGCCTGGTTAGTACTTGGATGGGAGACCGCCTGGGAATACCAGGTGCTGTAAGCTTTTGCTTTTCCTTCAGCTAACACGCTTTTCCAAGGCTCAGCTTTCATTCTAGTTCCTTTACACTTCTAAATGGATTTGCTGCTTCTTGTTTTTTGTGTGTTTTTTCCTTCTCTGTGCCATCTTTCTGCTTCCGGTGTGACAAAGGACAGCTCAGCGTCGTCATTCTTCCTTTCTCCTGCAGGAGGCGATAGACAGGCCTTTTCTCTCTCTACTACAAACTCTTGAGTGCCGCATGCTCTTTTGGAAATGACGCTCCTCTCTTCAGCTTGAGACAGAGCTTCCCAAATTTGATTGTCATCCGTACCCCTTAGTGGTAAACTACACAGGAGATGTACCCTCTTAGATTTAAAGTTAGTTTTTCAAAAAAAAAACAAACGCATTCTCATGTTCATGTTTCAATGATGCTGGTGTGTGATCAAATGATTTGCAAGTAAACAAATTAAATATTTCAGCTTTTTTGGCACGTTTTCAGTACTTGGAAACAGGACAAGAGTTTTTCATCTAAAAAAAAAAAAGCATTAAACTCGACAGCAAATATTTATTAATTTTAGTAAAACATATAGGCATGCTTTTTCTGTTTTAAAATAACTAAATTCACCACAAATTACCTGCACTCAAAGTTCATCACCACAATATTTTATTTTATTTTATTTTAACCAGCTTACATTTCTGATTTTAAAGTTCAAAAATAGGCCCCTATTTACTTCCAGCCAAAGTGCTTCAACGCAATATTGATTGTTTTAATTGACATTAATTTTATTAATTAATTTAAACATTTTGTTTTAATTTAATTTAATTTAACCATGTTTGAAATTTCTGTTTTTACATCCCTAAATTCACCCCAAATTACATTGAATTTAAAGTGCCTATCCGCAATATTTGTTTACTTTTATTTTATTTTTGGTTTGGTTTGGTTTTATTTGAACCAGATGACATTCCTGATGATAAAGTTAAAAATACGCCCCCAATTACTTCCACACAAAGTGCGTCACCGCGACATTGACTTTTGAATGTATGTATTTATTAATATGTGTATTTTTTTGTTACTTATCTCTTTCCCTAAATTTAGTTCATATTAATAAAAGAGAGAAGACTTTTAAAAGACTTGAAAACTCTTGAGTGGAAAAGGGTCTGTTTCTCTTTGGCCTGCTGGTGTGTCTTCTTTAAATAGCTCGCTCTTGAGTGTTGTACTCGCTTACGGCCATACCACCCTGAGCACGCCCGATCTCGTCCGATCTCGGAAGCTAAGCAGAGTCGGGCCTGGTTAGTACTTGGATGGGAGACCGCCTGGGAATACCAGGTGCTGTAAGCTTTTGCTTTTCCTTGAGCTAACACGCTTGTCCAAGGCTCAGCTTTTATTCTAGTTCCTTTACACTTCTAAATGGATTTGCTGCTGCTTGTTTTTTGTGTTTTTTCCTTCTCTGTGCCATCTTTCTGCTTCCGGTGTGACAAAGGACAGCTCAGCGTCGTCATTCTTCCTTTCTCCTGCAGGAGGCGATAGACAGGCCTTTTCTCTCTCTACTACAAACTCTTGAGTGCCGCATGCTCTTTTGGAAATGACGCTCCTCTCTTCAGCTTGAGACAGAGCTTCCCAAATTTGATTGTCATCCGTACCCCTTAGTGGTAAACTACACAGGAGATGTACCCTCTTAGATTTAAAGTTAGTTTTTAAAAAAAAAACATAACACATTCTGATGTTCGTGTTTCACTGATGTTGGTGTGTGATCAAATGATTTGCAAGTAAACAAATGAAATATTTCAGCTTTTTGGCACTTTTTCTGTACTTTGAAAACTCGTCAGCAAATATTTATTCATTTTAGGAAAACATATAGACATGCCCTTTCTGTTTTAAAATCACCAAATTCACTCCAAATTCACCCATCACCATAATATTTTATTTTATTTTAACCAGGTGACATTTCTAATTTTAAAGTTCAAAAATAGGCCCCTATTTACTTCCAGTCAAAGTGCTTAAACGCAATATTGATTGTATTTATTGATATTAATTTTATTAATTCAATTAAACATTTTGTTTTAATTTAAATAAATTTAACCATGTTTGAAATTTCTGTTTTTAAATCAGTAAATTTACCCCAAATTACATTCAAAGTGCCTAACCACAATATGTGTTTACTTTTATTTTTTATTTTATTTTTGGTTCGGTTTTATTTGAACCAGATTACATTTCTGATGATAAAGTTAAAAATATGCCCCAATTACTTCCACACAATGTGAGTCACCGCAATATTTTATTCATTTATTTAGAATTTAACTTAATTTAATTTTAACCAGAAGACATTTCTGTTTTTAAATCACTAAGGTCACCCCAAATTACATCAAATTTAAAGTGCCTAACCACAATATTTTTATATTTTATTTTTTGTTTGGTTTGGTTTTATTTGAACCAGATGACAATCGTGATGATAAAGTTAAAAATACGCCCCTTATTATTTCCACACGAAGTGCGTCACCGCGACATTGACTTTTGAATGTATGTATTTATTAAAATGTATATTTTTATTGTTGCTTATTTCTTTCCCTTAATTTAGTTCATATTAAAAAAAGATAGAAGACTTTTAAAAGACTTGAAAACTCTTGAGTGGAAAAGGGTCTTTTTCTCTTTGGCCTGCCGGTGTGTCTTCTTTAAATAGCTCGCTCTTGAGTGTTGTACTCGCTTACGGCCATACCACCCTGAGCACGCCCTAGTGGAAGCAGGAAGTGAGTTGGCAGCAGAAGGGAGAGAAAGGCTCTTCCAAACTTTTTCTTTCATTTAAGTTTTGGTTGATAGATTAGCAAAGTTTGTTTGAGATTAAAAGTTTATTGTTTTTGACGGTGCTGCCCTGAGCAGAAGTAGCTGCTCAGGGGAGGGCAAAATGAGCAACCTGCTCACAATGGACGGATCTACTAATATTGACAAGGACATGGCTATGGACAAGGAACAAGGTAAAGGAATTGAGAAGGAGCAGCGGAGAGTGCAAAGTGGAGGATCAGGGAGAAGGGAGGAGAAGAATATGCAAGAGCGAGAAAAAGAGTATGCAAAGGAGGCAACAATGATTGTAAACGTGGCAGAGGTGGATGGGGGGAAAGCAGAAGATGTGATAGTCGCTTTGATTGCAAAGGTAGGAGTGACAAAAGTATTGGCTGTGAGGCCAAGATTGAATAAGGAATTTGAAATAACTTTGGAAAGTGAGAGTTGCTGTGAAAGCCTAAAGGAAGGTTTAATGGTCAAAGGAACCCAGTGTGAGGTGAGAAGTTTAAGCACAAGAGAGTATGTCATCTCCTTTATGCATCTACCATGTTACATAACAGATGAAGAGATCAAAAGTAAGCTGAATACGTGGGGCGTCTCTGCAACATTGGAGATCAGAAGTAGACTATATCCAGGTATGAGCATCACAACTCTATGTCTGGGATAAATTCCTTAGGGACGTCACCTCTCTCCCATATAGCACACGTTTTGAAACTGCAGAGGGGGCACAGTATTTCAGAGTGATACATGACAGACAGGTTAAGATCTGTCGTCTATGTAGGGGTCCGGGGCATGTAATGAAAGACTGTCCCGAGTTTAGGTGCCGAGACTGTGACGAGCTGGGACACTTCGCCAGAGAGTGTGATGCGGTGAGATGCCCCGACTGTAAGAAGGTGTTGGTGAAATGTGAGTGCTGGATGGGGGCTGAGGAGGACGAGGAAAACAATATGGAAGCAGAGGAAACACAAAGTGAAGAGGAGGAAGAGGAGAAGCAAATGGAAGAAAGGGAGCAAGATGAAGGGGAACAAGCTGGAAGGACAGTGAGGAGTGAAGGCAGAAAAGAACAAGAGGGCAAGAATCTGGTGGCGAAAGAAGAAGAACAGGAAGCTTTGGAGAGCCAGGAGGAACAGGACGAGATGGAGGAAGACCATGGGGAGGTCAATAAGCAAGTCGAGGAAAAGGGGACAACAAGAAGACGTCTTTTGAAGGTAGAACAAAACCATGAGCAAGCCAAAAAAAGACATGTGATGATAATGGAAACTGGGGATACAGAAGTAAAGGGAGTGGAGTGGGATCAAAATAGGTATGAGACATTGTCGGCGAAGGGGGACGATGGGGAATGAGGAAGAAGAGGTGGATTCTTTTTTGTATGTTTTTGAGCATTGCAACCATTAATGTTCGTGGGTTATTGGATCAAGTGAAATTTGAAAGACTGAAAGAAGTTTGTAAGAGGGCAAATGTATTAATGATTCAAGAGACAAATTGGAGGGATGATGTAATGACTGAGTTCAAAAAGAAATGGAAAGGGGATGTTTTATGCAATCATGGAGATGGAAGAAAAGGGAGAGGAGTAGCAATCTTAATAAAAAAAGGGGTGTGCGAAGAGGTACGAGAAGTGTATAATGATGAAGAGGGGAAATGTCTGGCGGTGGAAATAGAGGATGGTGGAGGGGAAAAAGTCATTTTATGTAATGTACATGCTCCTGTTGTAGAAAAGGAAAAGGTTGATTTCTTTAAGAAATTGAGGACTAGTATGGAAAAATGGAAGAGGTTTGTAATAATTGGAGATTTTAATACGACTTTTAGCAAGATGGATTTAGCAGAGGGAATGGTCTTTAAATCAGATGGAGGGAGGAAAGAGCTGAAGAGTATAATGGAAGAAAATGATTTAGTGGATATATGGAGAGCAAGAAATGAAGGTATCAGGGAATTCTCAAGAGAACAAGTGGTTAAAAAATGTATGTGCGCAAGCAGAATAGATTTTGCAATATGTAAAAAAGATTTTATGAATGTGGTGGATAATATTTATTATAAAAAAACGTCATTAAGTGATCATAAAGTTGTATGGGTGCGGATTGATTTGAGTGGAATGAAGAGAGGGCCAGGGTTATGGATTCTAAATACGGAATTTTTAAAGGAAATTAGTTTTAAAAAAGGAGTAGAAGAAGTAATAAAGGAAGAACAGAAAGATCGATTGTACAAAGAAGATAAACGAATATGGTGGTATAATGTTAAATATAGAATTGGGAAGTATGCAAAGAACTTTGGTAAAATGATGATGAGGGTAAGGAATCTTGAAGAAAATAAAATAAGAAAGGAGTTGAAAGATATTCTGAATGAGGGAGGGGAAAATGTGGAAAGAATCTTAGTATTAGAAAAAAAGCTTAAGGAAATAGAAGAAAGACATTTTAGAGGGGAGGTGATAAGAAGCAGGGCAAAATATGAAGTAGAAGGGGAAAAATGTACAAAGTTTTTCTTTAATCTTGAAAAAAGTAGACAGAGAGAAGGAATGATTAAGGAGATCAAAAGAGAGAGTGGTGAGATGGTAAAAGAAACAGAAGAGGTTTTAAAAGAAATAACGGAATTTTATAAGAAGCTGTTTAGCAAAGGAAAAATTGAAAAAACAGAAAAAGAATTTTTGATTGGGAAAATTGAGAAAAAATTAGATATGGATAATAAAAAAATGAGTGATGAGGGGATAAAAAAAGAAGAAATTGAATGTGCCATAACGCAATTGAATAATGGAAAAAGTCCTGGAAGAGATGGGCTTTCAGGGGAGTTCTACAAACATTTTAAGGAAGTGTTGACACCAATTTTAAAGGAAGTATATGATGAGATATTTGAAAAGGAAGAAACAAGTCATTTAATGGGGATTGGGGTAATTAAATTAATTTTTAAGAAGAGGGGGGATAAGAATGATTTGAAAAACTACAGGCCAATAACCATGCTAAATACAGACTATAAAATTTTAGCAAAGATATTAGCAAACCGTTTGAAGAAAATTCTACCAAACATTATTGAAACAAACCAGGCATATGCTATCGAAGGAAGGGATATTACAGACACAGTGTGTAGTATAAGAGATGTAGTGAGCTATATGGTGGAGGGAAGGAAAAAGGGATATGTTATAAGTCTAGATTTAGAAAAAGCCTTCGACAGAGTCGAGCATGAATTCTTGTTTGCAATTCTTGAAAAGTTTGATTTTGGGCAAAATTTCATAAAATGGTTGAGGATTTTATACAAGGGGGCAAAAAGCCAAATAAAATGTAATGGGTTTTTAACTGGAGCTTTCAGTGTCTCAAGGTCTATAAGACAAGGCTGTCCTTTGTCAGCCCAATTATATAGTTTAGTGGCAGAATCCCTGGGGTTAGCAATAATGGGGGAAAAGGAAATCAAAGGAGTGGTCTTAAGAGATAATGAAGAACTACAAAAAGTATATCAATACGCAGATGACACAACACTAATAGTAAAGGATGTCAAAAGTGTTAAAAAAGCAATGGAAATATTGCAAAGGTACTGCAAAGGATCTGGGGCCAAAATTAACGTACAGAAAACAGTTTATATGAATATTGGTGATGGGGAGAACATTCAAAGCCTATTTCCTTTTAAAGAAGAAGAAGGCTTAAAGGTGTTAGGAATCAGGATAGGGAAAAATGAACGAGAAATGAGGGATATGATGTGGGATGATGTGATTGGAAGGATGGAGAGAGTTTTAAATTTCTGGAAAATGAGGGAACTAATATTGAGGGGGAAGGTGTTAGTACTGAATGCCTTAATGCTATCGAAAATGTGGTATGTGTTGAGTGTTACACCGATGCCAAGGTGGATAAGTAAAAGAATAAAAGCGGCTGTTTTGAAATTTCTATGGGATTCAAAACCATCAAAGGTAGCGTACGAGACAATAATAGGAGATGTGAAAGATGGAGGGTTGGGTTTGCAGGATCCAGAATTAAAGAAAAAGAGTTTTAGAGTTAAAATAGTGAGAAAATTTTTGAGTGAAGAAAATCAGGCACAATGGCCAGAGTTAATGAATTTGTTTTTAAACAAATGTGGAAATATGAATATTGGAGCAGATATTTTATGGATGAAATTGAAGCAAAATATGATGTTCGGAATTCCAGAATTTTATATAGAAGTATTGGAAGCATGGGGAGAATTTAAAATAAATGTGGGCATAAAGCCTAGAAGAAGAGAAGAAATGCTAAATCAACCTTTGTTCTTAAATGATAATGTTTTATATAAAGGAAAAGAACTGTATTTTAAACAGTGGATTAAAGCTGGGTTCAAGAGAGTGAAAGATGTTTTATACGAAGTAAAAGAAGGATTCTTTCCATTCCAAGCAATTGTGGATGAGGTGAGAGAGGTGGAGGATGATGTAAATGTGAAAATTTTGGAAAAACAATATGAACAGGTAAAGGAAGCAATCCCTGGACAATGGATAAGGATCATTGAGGGAGGAAATGGAAATGAAGGGGACAAGATGAAGGTATTTATGAAAGAGAAGGGAGAAGAAATCTCTTTTAATCAAAGTTCAGTGAAAGAGTTTTATGGGTTTTTCAGGAATTTAGTGTTTAAAGAGCCGGTGGCTGTTAAATTTTGGGAAAAAGTGTTTAACGATTTTGATAAGAGGATGTTATGGAAAAATCTGGGAAAATGGTACATGGATGCGAGAATGGAAAACTTAGAGTTTTGTATAAGACATAACATAATATTTTCAGAGCTAAAGTTGTACAAAATGGGATTAACCGAAAATGCCATGTGTAAAGTGTGTTTGATAAAAGAGGAAGGAATCTTGCATATATTTTTGTCATGTATGGAGTTACAAGCTTTTAAACTGAAAATGAAAAATTTGGTAAAAGAACTGTTGGGGGATAAAGGGGATGAAATTGAGAATGAACAAATCTGGAGTTGTATGTTCTTATTTGGAGTTAACATAGACTGTGAAAAACGGAATGTGATAAATATATTCTTGACTGTTGGGAGGTTTATAATATGGCAGAGAAGGAATTTCGCAAGAAAGGAAAAGAAGAAGTGGGATTTGTGGTCTAGCTTTAAAAGGAAATTGGAAGATTATATAAAGACATTAGAGGAATACTTTAAGAGTGAGGGGAAGATGCAGATACTTGATAAGTTGATAGGGAAAGATAATCCATTTATTAAAAATACATTGAATGGATTAGAATTGAATTTAGAAAAGAGAGGTGAGGTCTGATAAATATGTGAAGGTTGACAAAAGTGCATAATTGAATGTATGCTTGTATATGAATGTAAATATAAATAAATAAATTAAAAAAAAAAAAAAAAAAAAAAAAAAAAGCACGCCCGATCTCGTCCGATCTCGGAAGCTAAGCAGGGTCGGGCCTGGTTAGTACTTGGATGGGAGACCGCCTGGGAATACCAGGTGCTGTAAGCTTTTGCTTTTCCTTGAGCTAACACGCTTGTCCAAGGCTCAGCTTTCATTCTAGTTCCTTTACACTTCTAAATGGATTTGCTGCTTCTTGTTTTTGTGTGTTTTTTCCTTCTCTGTGCCATCTTTCTGCTTCCGGTGTGACAAAGGACAGCTCAGCCTCGTCATTCTTCCTTTCTCCTGCAGGAGGCGATAGACAGGCCTTTTCTCTCTCTACTACAAACTCTTGAGTACCGCATGCTCTTTTGGAAATGACGCTCCTCTCTTCAGCTTGAGACAGAGCTTCCCAAATTTGATTGTCATCCGTACCCCTTAGTGGTAAACTACACAGGAGATGTACCCTCTTAGATTTAAAGTTAGTTTTTCAAAAAACAAACAAACGCATTCTCATGTTCATGTTTCAATGATGCTGGTGTGTGGTCAAATGATTTGCAAGTAAACAAATTAAATATTTCAGCTTTTTTGGCACGTTTTCAGTACTTGGAAACAGGACAAGAGTTTTTCATCTAAAAAAAAAAAAGCATTAAACTCGACAGCAAATATTTATTCATTTTAGTAAAACATATAGGCATGCCCTTTCTGTTTTAAAATCACTAAATTCACCACAAATTACCTGCACTCAAAGTTCATCACCACAATATTTTATTTTATTTTAACCAGCTTACATTTCTGATTTTAAAGTTCAAAAATAGGCCCCTATTTACTTCCAGCCAAAGTGCTTCAACGCAATATTGTTTTCATTGACATTAATTTTCTTAATTCATTTAAACATTTTGTTTTAATTTAATTTAATTTAACCATGTTTGAAATTTCTGTTTATAAATCACTAAATTCACCCCAAATTACATTGAATTTAAAGTGCCTAACTGCAATATTTGTTTACTTTTATTTTTTATTTTATTTTTGGTTTGGTTTTGTTTTATATGAACCAGATGACATTCCTGATGATAAAGTAAAAAATACGCCCCCAATTACTTCCACACAAAGTGCGTCACCGCGACATTGACTTTTGAATGTATGTATTTATTAAAATGTGTATTTTTTTGTTACTTATTTATTTCCCTTAATTTAGTTCCTATTTAAAAAAGAGAGAAGACTTTTAAAAGACTTGAAAACACTTGAGTGGAAAAGGGTCTTTTTCTGTTTGGCCTGCTGGTGTGTCTTCTTTAAATAGCTCGCTCTTGAGTGTTGTACTCGCTTACGGCCATACCACCCTGAGCACGCCCGATCTCGTCCGATCTCGGAAGCTAAGCAGGGTCGGGCCTGGTTAGTACTTGGATGGGAGACCGCCTGGGAATGGCTCATGACCCCCCCAAGTACATATATCTCAAACCTGGGATGGATCGAAAATGATCAAAATGGATGGTGCCACCTGGTGGTCAAAGTGTTATTTACAGAAATTGTCATGTACAAGGCATAGTTTATTGAAATCCTGATTGTTTTATTATTTTCATAGTTTGAGTTGATGTAGCTGATGATATTCATATGGTCAAGTGGAAAAAGTGTGCAATTGTTACATTTTTGGGCTGAATTAAGAAATATGTGTACACATCATCAAAGACATCAGAGCCGTTCACAGAACTCATTTTTGTGACCACCCAGGGGGTACAGCAAGCGCACGGTGGGGTGTGTTCACACCTCTGGTAGTGACGGAGAAGAAACAAGGACTTCTAGTTGCTCTGATGGGTTTCAAAAGGGATGGGATAGTGTAAAAAAAAAAAACAAGCATTCAGAGACTCCAAAATACTGGAAATACTTTTACAACTTTTATTTTTCACCCAGATTGTGTTTCATTTAAAAGGCAATGCATGAAAACACAAGTAAACAAGATCTGTTTGGTTTAAAGCTCGCTCACCACAACAAGGTACAGATCTACGAGCGAGAACACGAGAGACAAACATTTACTACCATTTGCAAACATTTTGTTAAACATGGAAGCTGACAGACATACAAACATCACAAGGACACGCACACATAAATAACATTAATAATAATCAAAAACACTTAATTAAAAACACAAACTTTTGATTTGGTACAGGCCCAAGCCCAATAAAGAACAGGATTATCCAAAGACTCAGGTCACTAATCAACAAATAAAGTGTTTTCTTTGGCAAATTTTTGTTAAACATGAAGCAGACAAAGACATACAAACAACACACGAAAAAAACACAGATTATCTGAACATGAACAATCACTTAAGGGTTATGAAAACTGATTGTGTTAGATCAGAACTGATTAAGGCTAAAGATTGGCCTTGATATTGAACATAGGCCAGAACATGTTTGTATAAAAAAAAAAAAAAAGATACTACAAAGTGCATTTTAAGAGCAACATAAAGAATAATAAAAAACAAACAAGAACATTCTAAAGTAAAACTGGAAAGTGCATTTTTTTTAACTTTTGAACTATATAAATTGTTTGTGTTTGTTTGTTTGTGTTTCAAAGTGCTTCAAGTACAATCTAACAAACAAACAAGCCTCTTTCTCTCTCCTACAGATGGCACAGGAGAAGTGGCATCACACAGGTACGTTATTTACACAGTTATTTACACAGAACCAGCAGTATGGGTGCTGCCGACACAGGGGGTGGTCCATAGGTGGACGCAGCAGCCCTTGGCTGGAGGTGGGTGGACGCAGCAGGCCTTGGCCGAGTGGAGGAGGACGACACCATGGGCTGAACGGGCCAGTTCACAGGAGGCACAGGCTCTGGCTCTTCAACAAATAATCTGGAAATAAAATAAAATACACATTTAATGAGTATTGATATGATGTGTGTGCTATTTGCTTTCCACAGCCAACAGGTGAAAACAAAGTGCTTATGACAACTTACCCCCGCTTCTCACCACGCCTTTTTCCAGCCTCATGATGAACGTGCTGGTACTGGACCTGAGGCCGGTCTGGCGGTGGGAGGGATGTTGGTAGCGCAGGAGCTTCCGGGAACGGTGCGTCCGACCAGCACTTTCAGGTGAGGCGTCACCTTCGGCAGTACCGTCGCCCCGTAGTTGGCCTTTTTCTCCTCCCTGGCAGCGAAGGTCGAGATGGACTTGGCGTTCAAGTTGAGCAGTTGGAATGGCGAGACCGCCGAGGATGGGGTCATCTTGAACTCGGTCTGCAATCCTCTTATACTGTCCCTTCAAAGAAGCCGTGACCTTGCTGGGGGAGGTGAGCTGATTGGCCGGCGCTCGGTTCTTCAGCATCTTGAGGAGGAGGTATCTTGGGATCCAGCCATGTAGGGTCATCAACGGTGCTGGGGGCCTCTGCCACAGACTTTGCTGCCTCTGTACACTGCAGCCTGGCTTCTCCTTGCCGGTACATAACGATGTTGGGGGTACTGGTGTTGCTGTTGATGGCTGACCAGCGATGATTTGGTGGTCAAGCTCTTCCTGCAGACATCATAGTCAAAGGTCTCCCTGGCGACGGCATGGATCTTCAGATGCCTCGTCAGGTTGGACTTTTCAGTGAAAGTCTTGTGGCACACGCTGCACCGATGTCTAGGCTTCTCCATGTTTCATCTGGTACAGTAAAACATGAATAAATGAGTAAAACTAAAAGCAGATGAGGGCTTAAATACATTTTTATAGATCCTGCAGCCCTAGTAAAAGTAGTAACCAAAAACAACCCATTCATTCATCACTTTGTTTTTAGCATGCAAATAGCAGTTGACATGTTTACATTTCTAAAGCATATTTACACATCGAATTTCAACTCCACACTGTTGTAACACTATCTCTTTCATGGTCATAAGAAGTGAACTAAAGTGTCTGATCACATTTTGGAAGAATTTCCAGGGATAATCTTCTCCATGTTTCATCTGGTACAGTAAAACATGAATAAATGAGTAAAACTAAAAGCAGATGAGGGCTTAAATACATGTTTATAGACCCTGCAGCCCTCGTAAAAGTAGTAACCAAAAACAGCCCATTCATTCATCACTTGTTTTTAGCATGCAAATCGCGGTTGACATGTTTACACTTCTAAAGCATATTTACACATCGAATTTCAACTCCACACTGCTGTAAGACTATCTATATGGTCTTAAGAAGTGAGCGAGAGTGTTTGATCACGTTTTTAAAGAATTTCCAGAGATCGTCAGGTCATTACAGCGGCGATTGGTAGCTCATTCATTCATTTTAAATGCATTTAGCATGCTAATCGCGATTGATATTCTAACACACCTAAAGCATATTTAAGCTTTACATTTCGAGTCCACACAGTAGTAGTACATTCTTCAACGTCTCAACATGTAAAATCAATAGTCTGGTCCCATTTCAAAACGCATTTCAGAGAGATAAAACCTAGCTATTTTAATGTAAACAAGCGGAGCTAAAAAGTTAGTGTCAGTACGGGCGCTGACGAGATATTACCATGTAAAACCTTGAATATCAGCCAAATTATCACAAAATATATGGAGTTTCATTCATTACTTAGCACATAATTATACCAAACGTACCTGATAGTAAAGAAAACAGTCCAATCGATCATCAATGGCCGCCAGTATTTTTAAAACAGCTCATACAGCTAGATGACGTTTACCGATCCTCGCTCAATGATTGGCCTGTTGAGCACTGAGCTCTGCTCAGCATTGCTCAACCATTGGCTGATCGCTGCTCAGCTCTGCTCAACCATTGGACGGCTGACGATCGCTTAGGTACTTGGAGGAGAATTCGCCTGGGAATGGCTCATGACCCCCCCAAGTACATATATCTCAAACCTGGGATGGATCGAAAATGATCAAAATGGATGGTGCCACCTGGTGGTCAAAGTGTTATTTTACAGAAATTGTCATGTACAAGGCATAGTTTATTGAAATCCTGATTGTTTTATTATTTTCATAGTTTGAGTTGATGTAGCTGATGATATTCATATGGTCAAGTGGAAAAGTGTGCAATTGTTACATTTTTGGGTGCTGAATTAAGAAATATGTGTACACATCATCAAAGACATCAGAGCCGTTCACGAGAACTCATTTTTGTGACCACCCAGGGGGTACAGCAAGCGCACGGTGGGGTGTGTTCACACCTCTGGTAGTGACGGAGAAGAAACAAGGACTTCTAGTTGCTCTGATGGGTTTCAAAAGGGATGGGATAGTGTAAAAAAAAAAAACAAGCATTCAGAGACTCCAAAATACTGGAAATACTTTTACAACTTTATTTTTCACCCAGATTGTGTTTCATTTAAAAGGCAATGCATGAAAACACAAGTAAACAGATCTGTTTGGTTTAAAGCTCGCTCACCACAAACAAGGTACAGATCTACGAGCGAGAACACGAGAGACAAACATTTACTACCATTTGCAAACATTTTGTTAAACATGGAAGCTGACAGACATACAAACATCACAAGGACACGCACACATAAATAACATTAATAATAATCAAAAACACTTAATTAAAAACACAAACTTTTGATTTGTACAGGCCCAAGCCCAATAAAGAACAGGATTATCCAAAGACTCAGGTCACTAATCAACAAATAAAGTGTTTTCTTTGGCAAATTTTTGTTAAACATGAAGCAGACAAAGACATACAACAACACACGAAAAAAACACAGATTATCTGAACATGAACAATCACTTAAGGGTTATGAAAACTGATTGTGTTAGATCAGAACTGATTAAGGCTAAAGATTGGCCTTGATATTGAACATAGGCCAGAACATGTTTGTATAAAAAAAAAAAAAAAGATACTACAAAGTGCATTTTAAAGAGCAACATAAAGAATAATAAAAAACAAACAAGAACATTCTAAAGTAAAACTGGAAAGTGCATTTTTTTTTAACTTTTGAACTATATAAATTGTTTGTGTTTGTTTGTTTGTGTTTCAAAGTGCTTCAAGTACAATCTAACAAACAAACAAGCCTCTTTCTCTCTCCTACAGATGGCACAGGAGAAGTGGCATCACACAGGTACGTTATTTACACAGTTTATTTACACAGAACCAGCAGTATGGGTGCTGCCGACACAGGGGGTGGTCATAGGTGGACGCAGCAGCCCTTGGCTGGAGGTGGGTGGACGCAGCAGGCCTTGGCCGAGTGGAGGAGGACGACACCATGGGCTGAACGGGCCAGTTCACAGGAGGCACAGGCTCTGGCTCTTCAACAAATAATCTGAAATAAAATAAAATACACATTTAATGAGTATTGATATGATGTGTGTGCTATTTGCTTTCCACAGCCAACAGGT